>NW_005841836.1:2464014-2470392 GCF_000455745.1 Alligator sinensis
GGGGGGGGGGGGGGGGGGGCAATCCCCACTGCCCTCCACTACCCCACGCTGCATGGGGGGCTCTGCATGAACCCCCTCGACCCCCCCCAATTCTCCCGGCCCCCTCACAGGTGCCCTGCTGGAGGAGTGTGGGGCGGGGGTTCGGGGGCTTGTGTAGAGCACCCCATGCAGTGTGGGGCAGTGGGGGGCAGCGGGGATTGCCCCCTGCCTGGCAGCATCCACTGAGCCAGGGCTTTTTTTCCCCCAAGTGTCAGGAGCTGGGGCAGGCGGGGCAGCCATTGCTGGGCTAGAAGAGGGGCAGGGGATAGGCCTGGCCTGGCTGATTCAGAGTTGGAGGTTCAGCTGCTGCCAAATCTCCGAATCAGATTTGGCCGAATCAAATCGGGACAGTGATTCAAATCACTGAATCGAATCACTGTCCATCGAATCGGCTGAATCCGAAGCAAATACTAGCCGCTTTGCACAGGCCTAATGCACAGGTATTTGGGTCCTTGCTTGGGGTCCCTGGCTATTGCCACAATGCAAATAAGCAATTCTGATAAGGATATCAGTCAGGACTCCATTGTTGCCACTGCACTGAACACATGCATTGATGTCCTTTCCACAGTGACAAACCTCTTTTCTCAAAGTGCCCTCCTGGTGGCACTGGCAGAACAGGCTGGAGGGGGGGCAGAGGTCTGCCAGGGCTGGAGCAAGGGTGAGCAGAGGGAGGGGGGAGCGGCAGACAAGGAAGTGGAACATGTAGGAGCGGGGAGACAGGGAAGAGGCTGTGGGGAGGAGGTGGGGAGGAAAGAGAGATGGGGGAAGAGGCAATGGGGGAGGTGCCCAAGGCTGCAGAGGGAGAAAAATGGTAAGGGAAAGGGACATGGGGGTTAGAGGCACTGTGGGGCAAGGGGCGGGAGAAGGCAACACTTGCAGCTCCAGCCCCAACCTTCCCACCTTGTATTGAAATCCAAATTGAGGGCATTTCCCACCTATGTTAAATGGGGGCGGGGGAACCTTGCCTTGGACTCAAGTAAATATGGTAATGGTCCATAAGAGAGGGACCATTTCCCCATTCCCAATTCTCTTAGTCTCCTGTTAGGAAGCATCTCTAAATTTTAACTTTTATCACTACATCTTCCCTCTTAACAGTCTAAGGAGGAGATCTTACTGCTAGCATGTCACCCTGGAGTGAGTCTTTACCATTCATTTTCTTATTTCCTCTTTCCTGCAGCTCTTTTAACAAGTCTCTGAGAGTCTCTCTGGAGGTTTCATTTTCTTTTCAGACTGACAAAGTATCAGATCTGATTTCTGATTTTTTTTTCTGGGTGGGAAGCTTTTCTTCAAATCTTAATAGATTTGAGTCCTTATACTGAGATCTGTTTGACTTGCACTTTTGGAAGCTGTGTTTCTACACATAGCACAATATTCATTAGCAGAGGCTGGTTTCCTTTTTCTGCATAATAGTATTTGCATTTGTGCCCACAGGGATATAATTGCTTCTTGTGTTCTGGAAGAATTGGGTTTTTCCTAAGAAAATTTTCTAGACTTGGGCCATGAGGACCAAAAGGATCATCAAGAGGCATGAATGTTGTCTTCTTGTACTGTTTCAGTTTTAGTTTCTCACAAGCTGCCAGATTTAAAATTGGTGTCACCTCCCTAGGTACCACCAGAAATGGGAGCTTATGGGTGTGTCTATATGTTGCCCTGTGGTGACATTGGTACTGAGCCGTGTTTTAGTACTTCCTTTTGGAAGTACTAAAGCATGGCACAGGAATCGCCTGTACTGCACTATACGCATAGCGCACAGTTATTTTTAGCAGCTACTTTGCCATAGCAGCATGCTATAATGGGGGAATGTGCCACTACTGCAAAGTAGCTGCTGGTCACTTGTAGACACCCATGGATGCTACATCACCATAGATCATCGCTACGGTGCCGTAGCTTCACGTGTAGATGTTATATTTTTATAATGGATGCTAGCATTGCATCTCCCTGTAACTGGTAGATTTGTTTTTGAATAGCCAATTATTTTGATGTTTGTTGGACTCCCTTTTGGTCCCATAATTTTCTATATTCATTCTCTGGTAAAATATTAACCTGAGCTCTAGTATCTAATTAAAAAGCCAAACCAAATCAAACCATTGCTTCTTGCTCTTCCACTGGCAAAATCTAGTCTCTCTCATTTATTTTGCCATACCTGTGTAAAATTCTTCTGGAATGCTGTCAAGTGTGTACACTTGAGGTATATGTATTTGGGAACAGTAGCACCTGGAAAAATGGTTTCTCTTGTTATAGTTATAACAGCACAAATCCAACACCACAACGTTGTTTTCTACACTTGATGCAGTTCTGCTTGTTTCTTTTCTTCTTCTTAGCGTTTTCCTTGCCAATGGAAAATTCCACCCTTAGGGTAGCTACTTACCAGTGGAAAATTTCACCCTCTGAGGTGGCTTCTTTTGGCCATATCCTTTCATACCTACTCCATGGATGACCCTGTTTGGTGCATTCAACTCTGCAGCCTGCACCTTCACAGCTTTGATTGTACTGCACATTTGAATAGTCTTTACTAGGGACAAGTCTCCCTCTTGCGGTGGACTTTTTTGTAATACAGTATCTGCAATACCATAAATAACCCTGTTTGTAATCAGAGATTCTGTCAAGTTCCCAAAAGCATAGCTTGTACTCAGTCTTTTAATTCAGTAACATACTGATGTATGCTTTCTCCTGTTGTTTGTCTGCACAAAAAATCCTTGTCTTTCAAGGGTCTCATTCTTATTTGGTGTCCAGTACTCTTCAGATTTGGACAGCTTTACACTTAACTGCCTTATTTGAAGGTAAAGGTATTATAAAAGACCAGGACTTTGCCCCCCACAATATGCAACAAGATTTGATTTGCAAGGAGATTTGATTTTGTCTTTTTTTTTCTGCCTCTGTGACAGCTAGGTACTACTCAATCCTTTGTCTGAATGCACTCCAGTTTTCTGCCATGTTTCCAGTTTTCTGCCATGTTGCCTAACACAAAAATGGGAGATGGAGGTTGCAAAACATTGATGACTACAGTCTGTTTATTTAGACTATAACTGTGCAGGAAGATCACTTACAGTGGTCCTTGTATTTCCACATGGCTGTGTTGCTCTACTTGGTCTCAGGCTACAACTTCTTTTTCAGTTTGGAACTCAAATTCTTTCAAGTTCTTTCTTATTCACCACTTCTGATACCGCATGGTGACTACTGGGTTCAATAAATACAGATATACAATGAGTGAGAAGATCTAAAAACAAATTAACTTTATAGCGGAGCAGTAGGCAACCTCTGTAGATCCTTGGTGTTTCTCCAACTTAACTGAGGGACCAGCTCTCAATTTCCAACTTCTATCATCATCTAAGTAAGAGAGTATCTTTAAATTACAACTTCTATCATGACACCAAGAAAGGGGAAAATTGCACCCCAAACAAGAATAAAATAGAGAGGAATCAAAGCCACTTTGGATGATCTTAATTTGTAGTAATTTTTTACCCTGAGAACCAGGGTTTTCATCAACAGAAACATGCCATGGATAGTGGGAATTGTTTCTATTTTAATTTTGCAAGCAGGGGTTAATATTTTAAAGTCAGACTTACCTGTCCACATCTTACAATGGCCCCCAGAATTGATGGTATGAATATGAAAAGCTGAGGGGTTGGATTACAAATGAGGCCTCTTCAAAATATCTCCCAACACTCAGAAATGTGGAAGGAGGAGATAAGGTGTATCTGTCAAGGAAGAGCTTCTTAATAAGCTGTTCAAAAGGAACAAGAAAACACTTTTTTTTGTAAGTCTAACCTACACTATGTAGTATCCCAAGAAATGACAATATAATGAATTAAGCCCTCACAGCCCCAGTTTGAGCAAACCACTTCTGTGTGTATGTAACTTGACATATGAATGTTTAAGCTTTTGGGGGCATTTATTGTGTTTTCATGTATGTCTGTACAGCACCTGATACAGTGGGACCTTGATTTTGATTGAGCTCCCTGGGTCCTATGTCAATACAAATTTGTAGGGCATAGGATTGAACATCAGTGTCAGCAAAATCCTTAGGAGATGAAAATACAGTGCCGTAGTAAGAGGGTGGGGGCAAGTGGGGTGACCACCCTGGGCACAAAAGTGAAGGGGGGCCAACAGGCGCTGACCAGCCAGGGTAGGGCATGGGACAGAGCCATGAGTGGCTTGTTTGGGGGGCACAGGGATGGGGGAGGACAGCTCCTGCTACTGTGTGCACTCCTAGGCAAACATGGGGGGGGCATGTGCCCCCTGGATGTGTACACGGGGTGAGAGCGGGCTGCTGCTGTGGGCTTTATCTCAGGTGCCAAACTTCCTTGCCATGGTACTTTAAAAATATACAGTAAAAGCTTTGTTATCTGGCACCCATGGGGAATGGAGGGTTACAGATAAAAAAATATGCCAGATAACTGAGCAGACTGAACAGGGTTCTTTGCCTGTTCAGGCCTCTGCCTGTCCTGCTGTGTCTGGGGTTATAAATTTGGAGAGATTAAAACCACTGACAAACAAATTTTACACCAAACCTGATGAACAGCTATAACGAACACATCCTGCGCTCACAAAGCACAAATAAACTGTTTGTAGCAAAAAATGCAACAGTGTTATGGTGGGAGTCTCTAGATGGTGCTTTTATACATAGTTTTAGGAGCTAGGGATAGACATTCAAAAAGCCTGAGCCTAAATTGATTCAATCTTTGCAGGTTAGTCTAACCTGGCTAGGCTAAATCACTTTGTAACTGTACAGACATCCCCTCTGGACTGAAAAAATTTTGCCTCATGCTTGCAGTGGCTCAGGCTAGAAGCTGGGGGGTGCTAGAACAGCCTTCCCTTCCACAGGGCTGAGCTGAGGGGGCCCCTGAAAGATGCTGTGATTAGGGCGGGGTCCCCCCTTTGATAACAGAGCATTTATCAGCATTTAGCACCCCATCAGAAAACAAAGCCTCACTCATTAGTTCAAGCTCTTCTTAAACAGCTTTTTTCCAAAGGAAGGAATGCAGGGACATTACCAGCTGACCTGCTAATTAGTTCCAAAAGCCCTAAGGGGACACTGCTCTATCTGCCTTACAGAGCATTAGCTAGAATACCACATGCTGGCTACAGTCCATGCTGTAGAAGAGAGGAGGGAGGGATCTCTGCTTAAGCAGCAAGTGTTTATGGTGGGGAGGAGGGCACAGGGAAGCCAGAAGACCCTGTTGTCTCTGTGGGAGCTGCAGCCAGGGAGCAGAGGGAAGGGCCAGCCCTGCTGTGGAGCAGAGAGCCCTCCCCAGCCCAGAGAGCATGTTGGGATGTTGGGGGAGTCTGGTTTAACTTAAAGAAGCAATGGATCTGGGACAGACATTGCATAAACCAGTTTGAGCCAAATCAGTTAAGTCTGATACTACTATATTCTACCAGGTTTATCTCAAACCAGATTGAATTATTTTCAAACTGGTTTATGTGCACTGAATGACTGTTCTGTTACAGGTTTAAACCAGTTTCTGATCACTTAAACCAGTTTATGTGTAATGTCTGTCCCTAGTCAGGGTGTGCTTACATATTACAATTAGCACATGCTAACTTTAAGGAATGTTAGGTCCATTTATAGCAAAACCCCAAGTTTTTCTTTTTTTTTCTTTTAAAATGCATTCCCTCCTCTTCCCCAACCATTTCTGACTTTGTCTCTCCCTCTCTATTCCCTATAGATAAGTATAAGTGAGCTAAGACATGAGATAAGCTTCAGCATTTTATTCTGGTAGCAAGTTCTATTTATTTTGTTTTTTCTCCTTTATATTGTATAATTATTATGTTTATATTGATTTTTACTGTTCTATATTACTGTTTTACCGTTACTACATGATTTAGGCCTACATATGCAAGTTAGCATAAGTCATGTCAAGTTTCCATTTTGTTTGTCAAGTCTCCATCCTGTCCCCAGGCCCAGTTGTGTAACCCATGACTCACACCTACCCCTCCTATGTAACTTGGTTCCTGAATGAATGGGGATGAATGAGGGTGCTTGAGAGACAATGGCAGTAGGTCTACAAATAGCTGCCTCTGAATGACTGAACCATCAACACTAATACCTGGACTAATGACTCAGGCCTTGGAACCACCCTCAGCATTCAAGAAACAAAAGATGAGGCAACCCACCATTGTGCCAAGGCTGCACATGCTCAGTAAGAACACCTGGAGCCCTCTGGAACAGGACTGACCTTTCCTGGACAGGCCCTCCCCATAGGAGATCAGAGGTAGACTGCCTCATAAAAGGGGTAGTGAAGAATGACTCTTTGGGATACCTTCTCCATCTGGGCCAGCACCATGCCACACCACCTATCCACCCAGAGGCACTGGCGGCGGCCACCCCCTCTGGAA
>NW_005841836.1:2470753-2476425 GCF_000455745.1 Alligator sinensis
CTTCTTTGCCACTGTCTTATCCCCACTGCCTTTTCCTTTTCTCCTGAGCAACCAGGTTTCTGCCTCAGTTTCTTTCCTGGCTGTCTCCTCCTTGCCACCACTTATCTGCCCCACCCCCAATATCTGAGCTGTCTGCCTCAGTTTCCAGTCCCAGTCTACCTTAAGTAAACCCAAGCCTCGGTTCCTCAGCCAGCTTCTCTGTAGTCTACCAGTTCTAATCCTGGTTCTGGCAACTTTCACTCCCTACACTTTAACACTCTCTCTCTCACCTGAACTTTCCCCCAGGTACCCCAAGCACACACATACACACTGTACCATCCAAGTTAGGAACTTACCTTTGTTCTCCTGTGTGTGTGTAGGTGGGTTGCGTATGTGTATATATATATATATATATAAAATGTCATTGTGTGCATGATATATGAATTAGTGATCTGTGTCTAACTTCTGGGGTGTATAGTGTATGTGTTTGAATTGGTGATAGGTATGCATGTGCCTAGGCAGTTTTGGAGGTGTATGTGCCTGAGCTGGTAGTATGTGTATGTATGCACCTAATTGATTTGTGTGTGTGTATTTGTGCAATTGTGTCACACCCTCCAGTCTAACAGCGCAATATTGAGATCCTGAGAGTTGGCCTGACCCCACAGGGCAACACATTGTTAAAGTTAGCACATGCTGGGATCACTGGCACGTGCATGGCTGTGTAATGTGCACAGCTCTGAGCTGCAGCCAGAGTGCTGGTGAGCAGGGGAGTGGCTAGGTGCTGACAAGTCCACTCTGTGCCTGCCATGCTTGTCAGTTATTTAGCAGCAACACAGGGCCTGGGAGCGTGCAGAGAGTCCCCACCATTACCACTAGGGAGCAGCCAGAAGCACACGTAGGAACATGTATATACCCATACTGCTATTCATGTGTGTATGTGTTGTGCTATGTGTGTGTCCCACTGCCCTCCCTGAAGCCCAGCAGCTCTCTGCCTAGCTTCCCCACTTACACTCTTCACCTATGTGCTCCCTGCTGGGCTCTGCTGCTGCCCAGAAGCATCCCTTCCCTGCTTCCCCCCATTCCTTGCTCATCAGCTACTGTTTGAATCTCCAGCCTGTCATTTCAGGGGCATCAGAGTCCAGGAGGACAGGTAGCTTATCTGGGATCAGTGCCTCCTGGGATGCTGGAGGACTGCAAATTGGTGGTTTGATTTCTGTGGGACATTTAGAAGTTAAGTAAAATTAAACTGCCTGGAACAGATCAAAAATAATCCTTGCATCAAGTGGTATAACTCTAAGATGCCTAGAGAGCACTTAGCACTAGTTAATGAACCTGAAGTGAAATCCTTCAAGTTTCAAGTGATCTTAACATGAGTTAATTGTGATCTGTAATCTCACCTTCACCTTCAAGAGTGCATTGGCCATGGTCCCAGTTAGCGTGTCCATCACAGAGGACATTCCAGTTTTCTGCTAATCTGTCCTCTACTGATATGGAACCCAACGCCTTTATGTCCTCTATTTTTCTCTTCAAGAGAATCAATATCAATATCAATAGAGGACAGAGGACTATCAGACTGTTCTCTATGATGGCCACCGTAGTCCCAGTACTGTCAATAGCCAGTAGGATCTCTCTGAAAAAAATCATAGTTGCTTTCTCATTCTCAATACACAGAATGCCAATCTGTTTGAATGTGAATTTCATAGGTTGTTGTCAATTGATGAGTTAAAATATGCAGAGGACGGTCTCCCATATGCAATCATGCACTACCTCCGTTGTCAAAGAACTCTTGAGAGATATAGTCAAGTTCAGAGGAGCAACTGGTTTAAACTAGAAATCAAGTCACAGGACACAAAGAGATCTCTATAGTTAGGAGACTTCTCAACAGGGGCAATAAGGTCCACAGGCTCTCTATTACTATAGAGATCCCTAGGTGGAAATTAATCCTGCCCATTTTGGATTCCTGGAACACTCTCCTGGGTGAAGCTCAAGGTACTCTATAAACATGATTAAGGCCACACAAAGCCCTGTGATGTCATCCCACCCACTTAATTAGTAGTAGCATCTTACCTGTTTAAAATTGTCATCGAGAAGGATCTCAAAGCTCTAAAGAAACATCCTGAGACCCAGCAGCTGACTAACGAATAGAAGTGTTACACAGACACAGATGACTGGCAGGGAAGAAAAGAAGCCACATCCACTGGATGAGTTTCAGGAGAACAGGGAGCCAAACAAGGGCTGTAAAGAGATCCTCCTTTCTTCCATACAGAGCAAAGGGGCCCCTGATAACCCTGAGCAGTCAAACGGTTAATATGGCAACTCATCTAAGAGGCACAGTCTCAAATTCTCCACTCTATTTGCACCAGTGCAGCTCTGGACTCTGCTGGAGTTGCACACACACAAGCCCAGTAGAAAGCAGGAGAGAATTATATCTGGTTTGCATGTAGCATTTTTTCCAAGATTTTCTATTTTAGTGAGTAGTAAGAATAAATCTTTTTTTTTACCTGAATCAGTACAATCAACCCAAATCAGGGTTGGGAGGGACCTCAGGAGTTCATCTAGTCCTACCTCTTGCTCAATGCATGACCATCACCAGCTAGATTATCCCATTCAAGGTTTTGTCTAGCCAGTTCTTAAATACCTCCGAGGACGGAGATTCCACAACCTCTCCGGATAACCTGTTCCAGTGCTTTACTACCCTCCTAGTGAGAGGTTTTTCCTGATATCTAACCTCAACTTCCTGTGCTGCAACTTGATACCATTGCTCCTTGTTTTGTCATCTGCCACCACTGCGAACAGTTTAACTCCACTGGAATAACAGAGACTTGGTGGGGTAGCCTGTATGACTGGAGCACTGTCATGGATAAGTACCAACTGTTCAGGAAGGACAAGCAAGGGAGAAGAGGAAGAGGAGTTGCTCTTTATAAAAGAGTTGTATATTGGAACTCTAATCAATCATAAAACAGAGACAGCCCTGCTGAAAGTCTCTGGTTTAGGGTCAGAAGGGAGACCAACAAAGGTGATGTCATGGTGGGTGTTTGCTATAGACCACCAGATCAGGAGGATGAGATAAATGAGGCTTTCTTCAAACAGCTAGCAGAGGTTTTTAAATCATAGGCCTTTGCTCTCGTGGGGGACTTCAATCACCCTGACATCTCCTGGGAGGGCAGGATAGCAGTGCACAGGCAATCCAGGAAGTTTTTTGGAGAGTGTTGGGGACAACTTCCTGGTGCAGGTATTGGAGAGACCAGCTAGGGACTGTGCTCTTCTTCACCTGCTGCTCAAAAACAGGGAAGAATTGGTGGGGAGTATAGAACTGGGTGGCAACATGGGCAGCAGTGACCATGAGATGATTGAGTTCAGGATCCTGAAGAAAGGAAGGAAGGAGAGTAGGACACTGAACTTCCAAAAAACAGACTCTTGACTCACTCGGGGAACTGATGGGCAGGATCCCCTGGGAGGCCAGTCTGAGGGGGAAAGGAGCCTGGGAGAGTTGGTTGTACTTTAAAGAAACCTTACTAAGGTCACAGGAAGGAATCATCCCAATACATGGAAAAACTGGCAAGTATGGCAGAAGGCCAGCTGGGCTTATTAGGGAACTCTTCAGTGAACTAAAACACAAAAAGGAAGCCTACAAGAAGTGGAAACTTGGAAAAATGACTAGGGAGGAATATAAAGAGTATTGCTTAGGCATGCAGGGATGAAATTGGGAAGGCTAACATGCAATTGGAGTTGCAGCCAGCGAGGGACATGAAGGGTTTCTACAAGTATGTTAGCAATAGGAGGAAGTTCAGGGAAAGTGTGAGTCCCTTACTGCTTGGAGGAGCCTGGTGACAGAAGATGTGGAAAAAGACAAAGTACTCCATGCCTTCTTTACCTTAGTCTTCACAAGCAAGTTCAGCTCTCAGATGATTGCACCTGGCAGCACAGTTTGAGGAGGAGATGAACAGCCAACAGTGGGGAAAGAACAGGTTAGGGACTATTTAGAAAAGCTGGACATGCACAATTTCATGGTGCTGGATGCAGTGCACCTGAGGGTGCTAAGGGAGTTGGCTGATGTGATGCAGAGTCACTGGCTATTATCTTTGAGAACTTGTGACAATCAGGGGAGGTCCCAGATGATTGGAAAAGGACAAATATAGTGCCCATCTTTAAGAAACGGAAGAAGGATACAGGGAACTACAGACTAATCAGCCTCACCTCAGTCCACGGAAAAATCATGGAGCAGGTTCTCAAGGAACCAATCTCTAAGCACTTGGAGGCAAAAAAGGTGATAAGGAACTGTCACCATGGATTCACCACAGGCAAGTCATACCTGACCAACCTGGTTTATGAAGAGATGATTGGCTCTGTGGATATGGGAAGAGCAGTGGATGTGATATACCTTGACTTCAGCAAGGCTTTTGATACGGTCTCCCACAACATTCTTGCAAACAAGCTAAGGATGTATGGGTTAGATGAATGCCATCAGTGACGCATAGGAGGGATACGGGAGTGGAGAGGGGGCATGTGCCCCCCCTGAGATTGGCCACTGCCAATGTTGCTGCTGGCATCTGTGGGCAGTCACTGCTTGCCTCACTCCCCCTCACCACTGACACCGCTGTGGCCACCTGCAGGCGATCCCTGTTCACTGTTGCCATGCCCCCGCTGCTGCTGCTGCCTGTGGGAAGTCACTGTGCCCCCTGAGTCTCAGGAGGCATGAGTCATTCATGATGAATGCAATGTAAAGTGGATAGGAAACAGGCTTGATTATCAGGCTCAAAGAGTTGTAATCAATGGCTCAATTTCAAGCTAGAATTCAATATAAAGTGGAGTACCCCAGGGGTCAGTCCTGGGGCTGGCTTTGTTCAATATCTTCCTCGGTGATCTGGAAGATGGGATGGCCTAAACCTTCAGCAAGTTTGAGGATGACACCAAGCTGAGGGGAGTAGTAGATACATTGGAGGGTAGGGAGAGGATTTGGCATGATCTAGACATATTTGATGATTAGCCCAAAATAAATGTCATGAAGTTCAATAAGGAAAAATGCAAAGTCCTGCACTTAGGATGGAACAATCTCATGCATCGGTACAGGCTGAGGACTGACTGGCTAAGCAGTGGCTCTGCAGAAAAAGGACTGAGGGTTAGGTGACAGTGGACAATAAGTTGAATACAAGTCAACAGTTTGCCTTTGTTGCAAAGAAAACTAACAGCATGCTGGGCTGCATTAATAGGAGCATTGCCAGCAGATTATGAGAAGTGATTATTTGGCACTGGTGAGGCCACATTTGGAGTACTGTGTCCAGTTTTGGGCCCAACACTAGAGAAAGGATGTGGACAAATTGGAGAGAGTCCAGTGGAGGGCAATGAAAATTGTTAGGAGGCTGGGGCTGGGGTTTCTGAGGAGAGACTGAGGGAAGTGGGCTTATTTAGTCTGGAGAAAAGAAGACTGAAGGGGGATTTAATAGCAGTCTTCAAGTAGCTGAAGGGTGATTCCAAAGAGGATGGAGCTAGACTGTTCTCAGGGGTGGCAGATGAGAGAACAAGGACTAATGGTCTCAAGTCACATCATGGGAAGTTTTAGATTGGATATTAGGAAAAACTTTCTTATGTGGGTAGTAAAGCACTGGGACAGGCTACCCAGATGGGTTGTGGAATCTCCGTTCTTGGAGGTTTTTACCATCCAGGTAGACAAAGCCTTGAGTGAGATGATCTGG
>NW_005841836.1:2476435-2513469 GCF_000455745.1 Alligator sinensis
GCAGGGGTTGGACTAGATGACCTCCTAAAGTCCCTTCCAACCCTAGTGTTCCATGATGCTGTGATCCTAATGGTTTCAGTTTGAGTCTAGTTAAGTTATCAGTTTGCTGGTCAGGCATGCCATAACCACGTTCCTGCCCAGAATCAAAGGCAGGCCTCCTGTGGAAGCAGGTGGTGCCTGTGATACCATCAAAACCAAGCCAGATCACCTGAGTGGAAAGGGGTGAGGTATAGGAGAGGAGGAGTCTTCCACAAGAAGCACCAGCTGAGGTGCCCAAGGTCACAGAAACTCTGGACAACACCTTCCGATAGGAAATCGGGTAACATCAAGTTGTGGCAGGCAAGTTGACCCTGGTGCAGCTTACCCAAACAGGCAAGGTATGATGGTGGCAGTGTGGTGAGTGTGGGTCTGCCACATTCATGCTGAAAGCTGTCGGCTTTCCAGGTGAAGAGGATGATTATTTATCAACTAGTAGGAAGACTTCTAGTCTAAACATTAAGCAGTATTAATTTGATTTGCAATAAGAATCAAAGTTTTTAGAAGAATTACTGTTCTCAAACCAAGCATGAAACAGGGAGATGGTTTTTCAATTGTCCTTGACCTCTTGTGAGGTGGCCCCTGTGGGTGGACATGCAGTTGTGGATAAGCTGGTGTGCCCTTTAGTGGTAGAGTTTGGTCATCATGGATAATCACCTCTCCTGCCCCTACATTTATAACTTCCCGGCATGAAACCATCCCATAACAGATCCAAATGTTCCAAGTGTAGAAATTAAAAGATTGAAAGGATGACCCCTGATTTCTCATACATTTCCATCCTTTGGAGACCTTTTTCGAGGTGGGGAGCTCCAGACTGCATTCCTGGTGTTGATTTGTTGTATGGCCATGCACAACTTTAAATCAGAGCTTCACAGATGGCGAGTGACTTGGGTTGCCTCAGTTTGGGTGTTCCAGTTTTCAAATGCCTCAGTTTGAGTCTCATGAAAGAAGCTTAGCATCTAGAAAACAGGCTATTCCTCAGTATCTCAGGTTGGCATGAAGAGGTGGAGGCTTAACATCCACTTAAATTCCCTAGTTGCTCTTGAAAGTCCTAGCCAAGACTTTCAATAGCTACAGTGTTCCTATGAGGAACTACAAGCAATCATTTATTTGTTAAGCACTTGGCACTTTATGGCTGAAGAGTATGGCGAGTATCATGGCTTCCTTGTCTAAACTAGACTTCACTTACAGGTGTCTGTATAAAAGGAGTCATTCTGCTGGCAGGAATCCCCATTGGGTTTTCTAAAACTCAAGGCTTTACAAAACTTAATAGCAGTAGGAATATTTTCCAAGGAACCTTTTAAAATTCATTTGTTTTGGTACTTACCATTACAAACCCAGGAGTGCAGGACTGGGCAACTGCATCAAAGCCATGGAGAGAAAATGGCACCTGTTTCCACCATTCAAGGCTGGAGAATATGGAGAAGCACAAAAAGTGAAAAAATAGATTACATTTTGCATCTCTGCCTAGTTATTTAAACCCATTAACTGGAGGCTATGGGCATGTGCACGATGATAATGCAAGAGGAAATACAAATAGGTCCTCTATTCCAAGATACTGAAGGATATATGAAAATCTGTCCCTAAGGAGTAGATGCCTATGCTTTATACAACATGCTTGAAGATGCCATTGTTTCAACTCCTTAGTCCAGCAAGAGGAATGGGACTTCCTTTCTGATGTGTCCTTTAGTAACAATGGCATCCTGGAGATAGCCCTACCTTCCTGTCCTGTCCAGTTCCTTTGGTACCCATTTGCTCCCATTTCGCTGCCTGTCCTATAAGGTTGACAGTTGTTGCAGTTTATTTTTGTAGAAGCCAAATTTTTCTACGGAAGAAAATATTTTCTGACTGCGAAGAGCTTTCCAAAGACATGGAAGAATATTCCCCACTCCCTTGAAGGAAGAACAGGGAAAGATTTAATAGATTTCATAGACATCAAGGCTGGAAGGGCCCTCATAAGATCATTGGGGCCAGCTCCCTGCCCAAGGGGCAGGAAGTCAGCTAGGGTCAAAGGATCCCAGCAAGATGATAAATGTCCAAATGTTTCTTGGAAGTGTCTAGAGTAGGTGCTTGCACCACCTCTGGGGGAAGTCTGATTTTGTGACTGTTGGACCGTGTCATCCCCTGGGATGCTCTGGTGAATAGGTGTTTCCCCCAGATCCTGATGCACACCCCTTATGTACTTATAGGCTGCCACCATGGCACCCCTAAGCCTGCGCTTCTCCAGGTTGAAGAGTCCTATAGTTTGCAGCCTCTCTTCATAAGGCCTGTTCTCCTGCCCTCTGATCATGCATGTGGCTCTCCTCTGGACTCTTTCAAGCTTCTCCATGTCCTTCCTAAAGTGTGGAGCCCTGAATTGGATGCAGTACTGCAGCTGTGGCCTCACCAAGGCTGAGTACAGTGGGAGGATGACATTCTGGGTCTTGCTCGAGATGCATCAGTAGATGCAAGCCAGAGCTTTATTCACATTGCTAGCTGCAGTATCACATTGGTGGTTCATATTCATCTTGTGATCAATCATGACCCCCAAGTCTCTTTTGGTCATGGCGCTAGTGAGTGTAGCATTGGTGATCCTGTAAGTGTGATGTGGGTTTTTATTCCTGAGATGGAGCACCTTGCATTTCTCTGTATTGGATGCCATCAGGTTTTCATCTGCCCACCTTACAAGCCTATGAAGGTCGGCCTGGATCATCAACCTATCCTTAAGTATGGACACTCTTCCCCAAAGTTTAGTGTTGTCAGCAAACTTGGCCAGTCTGCTTTTGACACCAGTGTCCAGATCGTTTATGAAGACGTTAAAGTGTACAGGTCCAAGAAAGGAGCCTTGGGGATGGCACTTGGTAACTAGTGTCATGTTGATTCGGTTCCATCAACTACCAGTCTCTGGGTCTGACCTCTGAGCCAGTTCCCCAGCCATCAGACTGTGGAGCAGATGAGGCCACAATTGCCCAATTTTTCCATGAGGACATCATGGGACATCAGGTCAAAGGCTTTTTTTAAAGTCCAAATATATGACGTCAACCTCTTCTTGCTTGTCCAGGTGATACGTCACCTGGTCATAGAAGGAAACGAGGGTGATCAAGCGAGACCTACCCACAACAAACCCATGCTGGCTGTAACAAATGGCAACATTCTGAGGGAGCCTGTCAAGCATGAATGGTGTGTGCCTCTGGCGGCTGGTGGGGTGCACGGTGGCGGGGGGAGTATGGCGGCAGTAAGTAGGAGCTCCCACAGATCCTGCCAGCACTGTTGGCATCATGGGGGGGCAGAGGTGGGGTGGCAAGCCCCGATCAGGTGTTGGCAACCACCCACAGACACCACCAGCAGTGTTGGCGGTGCCTTTCCATAGGGGGTGCATGTGTACCCATGTGCACCCCCTACACATCACCCCTGCTGTCAAGAATGGGGTTTTTTGGATAACTTTTTCCAAAATCTTACCAGGGATTACAGGCCAATCAGTTTGACCTCAGTTTCCCAGTCTTCTTTCCTCCCTTTCTTGAAGATGGACACCACATTGTCCCTCTTCCAGTCTTCAGGTACTTCCCCTGAGCGCCACGAGTTCTCGAATATCCTCACCAGTGGCTGCACTATGATGTCTGCCAGTTCCTTTAGCACTCTTGGGTGCAGCTTATCCATACCAGCTGATTTATGGAGGTTCAGCCTCTCAAGATGCTCCCTCACAAGATCCACATGGTGGGCATATATTCATCCTAACATCCTTGTTAGGCAGAGTGGTCCCTTTGGGCTGGTGAAAAACCGATGCAAAGTAATCATTAAGCAGATTGGCTTTTTCCTGGGTGTCAGTAGTCAGCTGCTCCACTTGGTTTAGCAGGGGTCCAATGTTGCCCTTGTTTTTCTTTCGACTCCCCACATATCTAAAGAAGAACTTTTTATTGCCCTGATTTGTGTTGCCAGATGGAGTTCAGTTGCAGCCTTGGCTTTTCTAGTTTGCTCCCTACAGGTGCGGACCAGTACAGAATACTTTTCCTTAGTGGTGTTTCTTGTCTTCCATCCTTTATATGCCTCTCTTTTTAGATGTAGGAGGTTCATGAGTTCCCTGTTGAGCCAAGGGGGTTGTTGAGTCCTTTTACCACCTTTCCTATGGGTTGGGATGGACTCCTCTTGTGCTTCTAGGATTGCTTCCTTAAGGAGCATCCACTCATCCTGAACTCTCCTCCCTGTGAAATCATGTCCTCTCAGGTCCTCAAGAACAAGCCTCCTGAGCTTATGAAAGATACTTCACTAAATGCATGAAGAAATATGGGGACACAGAGATCTTCCTCTCCACTCTGCAGAAGCTGTTTCTTGATGGTAATGTCCTACGGACTCGCATTTCACTGCCCTGAACGTTAAATATAAAAATTAGTGTTTAAGGCCATGTGTAGACAAAGCGAGGGGCATGTATGCACACTTTAAAGCGGGTTAAATGCTTTTGCACCACTTTAATAGTGTTGGTGTTTGCACGTGTTGGCAGCGTATTGTGCAGTAATTTCAGGTGCTATAGCAAATTTGATGACGTAATGTGCCTTAAATGATTTGAGGTGCAGCACACTAAAACTCCTCTGAGGAGTTTTAGTTTGCTGCCCTACAGCTGTGGAGTGAAGCACTGGGCTCCTTGCAGTGCAGGGGCTCCTCAGGAAGCCTGTCCAGGCAGCCTGGCAGCAGCCCTGGAAGGCAGGCTCCGCCCAGGAATAAAAAGAAGCAGCAATTTTTATTTCATGTATTTATTCATTTACTTAATTATTATTTTTTTTTTCTTCTGCCCCTGGAGCCTGCCTGCGTGAGCTGTGTGGGGGCCCTGTGCTTCCCTCCACGGCTGCAGTGCCCCCCAGAACTGCCCGAGCTGGGTGCTTGTGTGGGGGTCCGCCTGGAGGGGGGGATGCTGCTGCTGCGAAGGGAAGCACCAGCCCCCCACCTCCCCTTCCCTCCTGTAGCCTAGGGACCGTTCTGCCCACTGGCAGCTGAACTTCCCTTCCCCACCACCAAAAAGGCAGGTAAGTTTGGGTGTGTGCATGACACAGATGTTTAAAGGGACCTAAATTAAAGTGGTGTTTTTAAAAACCCACTGCTTTAATTTAGGGCCACCATTTCATTTACACATGCCCTAAGTCCTTTGGCATGCCATGCATATGTGGTGGATACCCAGAGATCCTACTGCCTTTAGGGCTTTAATGGTTTAAGGCAGAGACACTATAGCCAAGACTCCTGGGTTCTGTGCCTAAACCTTGTATCAACTGCCTGCATGGTTCTGGGACAGAAGTCACTTGATACCTGGCCTTTGCTTTCCTCATTCGTAAATGGGAGGAAATGTTTGTCTTTGGATGGAGATATGTAAAATGTAACTCCTCTTTTGGTTCATATGCCCGCAGCTCTTCAGATGGAATGCCCTTGAGAAGCAGGTTGGATGTATCTGGATGTGATTGTAACCCTGGCACACGGCACTGCCCGTGTGCAATGTCTGAATGGTGGAATCCTTGGGTGCCTAGTAGTGTAGGCCTCACTTGACTCTTCTAGGAGCTGAAATGAGGCTTTCCTGCAGGGAGGGCCCCTTTCACACTCTCAAACCCTTTGCAACCACAAATATAACTATTTACAAATGTTTAATTATGTACAATTATAATTATATACAGAATAAGGGATAACTAAAGAAGATACAAATTACAAGTTGCTACCAAAACAAGTCTATATACGTTACATAAAAGGGGCACTGGTGGTAAGGGGATAGTCACTTGGGTACCTACTGGGTTCACAAATTGATAAGCTCTCAGGTTAAAGGAGAAGCATAAACAACAGTTAGACTTCGAAGCACTAATAAATAAATTACTCAATATTTACGACATAAGCTATTGGATACTTATTTATAAACATTACTAATGACCTTTATGCACCATGAATTTACACACATACTCTTATACGCTAAGTTATGGATTGGAGGGGGGGAGGGTGGGAAACCAACAATCCCCAGCTCCTCCCACCAGCACTGTGGTAGGTCCTTCATGTCTGGGGGTCCTCCCACAT
The DNA here is from genome assembly GCF_000455745.1 of Alligator sinensis. Lineage (NCBI taxonomy): Eukaryota > Metazoa > Chordata > Crocodylia > Alligatoridae > Alligator > Alligator sinensis. The sequence continues at coordinate 2,482,490 of NW_005841836.1, forward strand.
CGGCCCAGGTGTCACTGCATTGCTGAAGCTGCTCCCACATCTGGGTCCCTGCAAGACACAATGTACACTGCCCCAGCCTCCAGCTGCTACATAGTGGGCCGCGCAGCTCGGGTTTCAGGCTAAAAGCAGATGCACTTTTCCCACAGGTAAACGCGCAGATGCACTGGGTGTGGCTCCTGCATCCCATGCCCTCCCTTTAGGTCACACGCACACTGAGCTAGGGCTAGTTCCCCGAGTCTTGCCTCCCCTTGTCTGAGTGCTGGGATGCACTGGGCTGGGCTTCTACAGCCACACACCCCTCGCTTCAATTACACACATGCACACACAAATCGGGGCTTGCTTCTCCACAAACAAATTCATGTGCTCCTCAGGCAGCTGCCTGAAGGGACAAGCCCTCTCTCTCCAAAGCTCCAGCTCAAGTCCTAGGGCTGTGAATGCTCCTCTGACCCATTGGCAGTTCAACACAGCTCTGGTGGGTTCCAGGGGGCAAGTCACTGTGGCCAGGCTTGCACAGCCCTCTCCCCACAGCACATGCCCTTCTCTCTCCCTCTCTCTGGGCAGGGAAAACTCCCTGCATTTAAAGAGACCCTCCCAGCCAATCCAGAGGCTGGGATTTTTGCAGGCTCTCCCTAACCATCCCACTCTGATTTCAAACCCCTGGCCAGGGTTATTCCATCCTTTCCCTTAATCAAGATGTCTCTGTCTGGGACAGCTTCATTTTGCCCTGAGTACAGGGTCCCCATTAGGGCAAAGGAAATCTGTCCCAGAACACTGTTTCTGAAGGGACAAGCCTTGTCGTGGGACACCTGACGGTCAGGTAAGCAACCCTTTAATGTCTGTTACATCATTAAATCTAACACTATGGGCTATGCTGGATCCCTCTGTGGTCCTAGGAATCATAGGGCACTGCAGCCCAGTCCTCTACCAAGCCTTTTGGTGGATGTTCCTTTGAGGAGTTTCCCTAGTGACTGAGTAATGCTTTATGGCCTCCCCTTGGAAAAAAGAGCATCATGTTGATTTGCTTTCTTTAATTAAAGCATAGGCTTCCCATAATTTGTCGCTGTGCCACAATGACATTGCCCAAAATGGCAGTCCAAAGTGCTATTTTAATGAAAATCTTGAATTTAGCTAAGGGGGCTCAGAAATTGAATTTCTTTCTTTCTGGCTGTGGGGAGGAGGAGGAGGGAAGTTTTGCCTAAAAATGGGTACACTCTTTTTTGAACTGCAGACCCAAAGCTCCTCATGAGGTGTCTGATTTCTGGCTTCTCCCATTAAACTGAGGATTTTAAAAGGAACTGGGTCCAAGATCAGGCTGAAAATGAAAACTCGGTTGAAACATCCTACTATGAGGCAACTTTGATTGCTCCCTAAGATGTATTTTTCCTCTGTGAGGTGATTACATTTGAGTTTTGTTGTATCCCTAGTGAGAAATAAGGGGATTGTCTTCCCCTTGAATGCGGTGCATTTATTTGTCTGGGTTTTGTCATCAAGAATGAGATGCATCTTTTGCTTGCATTTCAGAAATCACAAATATTTGGGACAGTGTGTTTTGAATTTTCTTATTGAAACTTCACTATGACAAAGGTGGGACTCTCTTGCTATTTCTTCTTGTATCCACGTCTAGCCAATTTGGTTTTATTTTAAATAAGAAATGATCTCATTTAAAAAAAACCCCAAAGACCAGTAGCCTTGCACGACGACAAATTCCATCATTCCCATCAGGCTGGTACCAGCAGACCAGTGTGCTCTGAGATGCCAGGAAAATGCAGTATAATACACATCCACTTGTTTGGGTCTTTTAGGTGACTTAGTTGAATGAAGAAACACGTTTTATTAAATCCTTGCTTACCCAAGCAGTCCGTAGTTATGGTAATAGACTCCAACTATAGCTTAGAACAACTCTCCTGTGGGTAAGGAGGAGGGCTCATTTAGGCAAGGCTTAACAATGTCACATCCTTTGGTTGTAAGTTCTTTGGGGCTCCTTTGTGTAAAGCATGTTGTTTCCCATGTTACTACATTGATTTTTAAAGTGTGACAGGCAGGGAGAGGGAACCCCCCCCCTATGAAATATTCCATGTGCTGCAATAGAGTTTAAGGTGGGTTCAAACCAACTGTTCAACAAAGGAAGACAAGAAGGTGTGAAGCGATCATCACATCCCCACCATCACAATGCTGTGAGGTCATGTTCCAGGTTGCCATGTTACATATCTGTTCCCTAAACATTTTTCCTGTCCTCAATATTTATTGTTACTTTTCTTCAGGGGGTTCAAATACTTCAAACCTTCCTCACCAGTGCTGAGGAGCTCTATCTAACTCCCAGCTCTATCTAATAAACCTTCCTCACCAGCTCTATCAAACTCAGGAAATCTACAGGCCGAGTAGAGGCAAGGCACTCCTAGATTTGGTTCTGGCCAAATGGGATGATCTGGTGAGCAACCTGAGGATCAAAGGAAAACTGGGCGATAGTGACTATGAGATGATCATCTTCTCTATCCCCCATAAGTCAGGAAAATTGGCCAGTAGGGTTGAAATCCCTGATTTTTAAGAAAGCTGGTTTCCACAAACTCAGGCGATTGGTTGGCGAGGCACTGCGGGACCACAGTCTGATGAGGAAGGGAGTACAAGAAGAGTGATTGTTCCTCAAGGAAGCCATCCTAAAAGCCCAAAGAAAGTCCATTCCCTCTTGCAAGAAAGGCAGCAAAAGTGCTCGGAGACCCCCTTGGCTCAACAAGAGTCATGGACATCCTGAAATTAAAACAAGAAGCCTACAAGGGGGTGAAGTCAGGAGAAACAATCAAAGAGGAGTATTCAGCAGCAGCCCACATCTGTAGGGAGCAGATCAGGTCAGCTAAGGCACTAACCGAACACAAACTGGCAACCGGAATCAAGGACAACAAAAAGTCCTTGGAAGGTAGGAAGTTGAAAAAAGAACAAGGGAAGCATAGAGCTGCTGATGAATGAAATGGGATGGCTGATAACCGACATACAGGACAAAACTGAACTCCTGAATGATTACTTCACGCCAGTATACCACCAGTCCAAGGGTGTTAGCCTGCTTGACGTGTTACTGGATCACCATAGTGGGGGTAACCACCCTCCCACAGTTGGCGTAGAACTTGTGGGGGAACACCTACCAAGGCTAAATATCTACAAGTCAGCAAGACAGATGAACTACACCCAAGAGTGGTAAAAAAAACTGGCTGATGTTATTGCGCGACCAATGGCAGAGTTATTTGAAGACTCATGGCACTCGGGAGTGGTCCCAGAAGCCTGGAAAAAGGCCACTGTGGTACCCATCTTTAAGAAAGGGAGGACCCAGGAAATTACAGGCCAATTAGTTTGACCTCAATCCTTGGTAAAATCCTGGAGAAAAATTATCAAAGAACCCATTACACAGAGGCTAACTGATGTCAGTATTATGAAGGACAGCCAACATGGCTTCGTAACCGGTTGGTCATGCCAGATCAACCTCATTTCCTTCTAAGATCAGGTAACTCTCTACTTGGGTAGGGGAAATGAGGTTGATGTCATATACTTGGACTTCAAAAATGTCTTTGACTTGGTCTCCATGATGTCCTTAAAGTCAAATAGGGAGAATGTGGCCTTGACTACTTCACGGTCCAGTGGCTAGGCAACTGGCTTCATGGTAGGTCCCAAAGGATATTGATTGATGGAATTGAGTCATCATGGAGGAAGATGACCAGTGGCATCCCACGGAGCTCAGTACTCAGAACAGCGGTCTTCAACATGTTCATTGACAATTTGGATTCAGGTATCATAAACTGGCAAAGTTCGCTCACGACACCAAACTATGTGGGAGGGTGGTCATGCTCATAGACAGGCTGGCAATACAGGCTGACTTGGACAGGCTTGTGAGGTGGGCAGACCTCAACTGAATGTAGTTTAATGGAGAAATGTAAAGTTCTCCACCTGGTGAGAAATAATCCACAGCACACTTATAGGTTCATCAGTGTTATGCTTGCCAGCACCACAACTGAATGAGACCTGGGTCTCTCTGCCTGCCTGCCTGCCTGCCTGCCATGACTTTGATGTTGAAAAGGACCTTTCTTTTAATTATTGAAGATGTTGATGAAAGGGAGGTGGTGACTACCCGCCTCCACTATGACCGACTGCCAGTTCCCACCCTGTTCCTGAGGCCATGAACAGGGAAAACAGCTAAATGATTAGGCTGGAGAGATTCTTTCCTTTTTCTTTTCTTTTTAACATTAAAACATTTGGGAGATCTTGGCTCTCCAGGACCTAGGTCCCAATCGTCTCTTGGGCTCGTCACCAGGCTTCTCCTGGCGCTGGCTTTCCTGCATTCCCCAGTGATCTGGGGAGTTCCCTTTTCACTTCTGGGCTGATTGGGGCTGCACTGGGCTTGATTGGCGGCACACAGCTGCTTAATGAGCACAAAAAAAATCGTTAACGAAATTGCAAAGATTGTCTGTGGGAGGACACGGCTTTCCCTGCCCCCTTTCTTCAGCCATCCCTGGCTTCTCTTCCCCTCAGGGTCTAGGCTGCAGGGCCCTTGGAGAAGCTGGGTTTCGTTCCTTCCTCCCGGGTCTCTCACTTTCACTTATCAATTTTCTTCCTCACTGCGGCTGCACCTGCGTTATTCGGTGGCCAGTGGTGCTTGATCACTGTCTCTCTGGATAAATGAAATAACCAGCATCCCTGGCTTCAGAGCATCTGCCCTCCTCAGTTTCCTTTCCTCCTTTCCCCCTGCCCCTCTCTCCTTTGTCTTTCAAGGAGTCTTCCATGCCTGGAGCCCGATCAGGCACTTACCCAGTTCCCAGGCGTCAATCTAGCGTTGGGTGCTCACAGTCTTCGTCCTCCTGCCAGTTTCTCCTTCTCGCCTTTTCTCCCTTGCTCTATCCCCGGCCCCCAGATATTGCCCCGGCCGTGGATTTGCCCTATCAGTCTCACCTGCTGAGGTGATAAGACTGGGCTGGGGCACACTGGGAGCTCCCACCACCACAGAGGTTTCGTTCTGGTTGGGTCAGTGTTCCTGGCTGGGGAGGCATTCCCAGTAAGTACCATTTCGCTCCTCACAGCATGAACCACCAATGTGATGCTGTAGCTGGCAGAGCTAATCAAACACTGGCATGCATCCACTGAGGCATCTCACACAGGACAAAGAATGTCATTCTCTTGCTGTAGTCGGCCTTGGTCAGACTGCAGCTGGAGTTCTGTGTCCAGTTCTGGGTGCCGCACTTCAAGAAGGATGTGGAGAAGCTTGAGAGAGTCCAAAGGAGGATCACATGCATGATTAGAGGCCTAGCAACCCGGTCATATGAGGAGAGGCCGAAAGACTTGGGACTGTTTATCCTGGAGAAGAGAAGACTCAGAGGGGACTTGGTAGCAGGTATATCAGGGGTGTACATCAGGGCTTGGGGGAGTATCTATTCACCAAGGCCCCCCAGGGGAGGACAAAATATAATGGGCACAAACTGATCAAAGACTGCTTCAGGTTCAACATGGGGAAAAACTTCTTTACAAGTTGAGTGCCGAGGTTTTGGAACAGGTTCTCCCCAGAGGTGGTACAGTCACTCACCCTGGCGATCTTCAAGAGGTCTTGATGCCCATCTTGCTGGGGTCATATGATTCCAGCAGTCTTTCCTGCCCAAGTGCAGGGGGGCTGGACCTGATGATCTGTAAGGTCCCTTCCAGCCCCTAACAATTATGAAACTTGGTCTGAGAATATTATGGTTTGCTCAAACAAAGTTAAATCTTGGAGGCAACAGATTTATTGAGACACTAATACCTGAGCTCCTCCTTTTGGAAAAATTCTCAGACCGATGTGGAGTGAAATGATCAAAAATATGCTTTGCTGGCAAGAAGTCAGATTAGAACTTCTATCTTTCCTTGAAATGCCTTTTGTAATCTGTTTATAGATTCTAGGGTCGGAAGGGACCTCAGTGGGCCATCTAGTCTGACCCCCCCCTGCCCCTGGCAGGCAAGAAAAGGGTCACCAAACTTGGGGTCATGTGGTCCCAGCCAGGTGCTTGTCCAGTCTCCTCTTGAAGACCCCCAAGGATGGGGCAAGCACCACCTCCCTTGGAAGCCCATTTCAGATCCTGGCAACCCTACCCATGAAGAACATTTTTCTAATGTCCAGTCTAAACTTTCTCTCCAGTAGCTTATGGCCATTGTTCCTTGTTGTTCCAGGGGGTGCCCCGGTAAACAGATCATCGCCTACTTCATGTTGCTCTCCCCTTATGAATTTGTACGCTGCCACAAGGTCCCCTCTCAGCCTTCTCTTGGAGAGGCTGAAAAGGTTGAGGTCCCTTTAGCCTTTCCCCATAGGGCCTTCCCTGCAGGCCTCTAATCAGATGAGTGGCTCGTCTTTGGACCCTCTCCAGGTTGTCTGCATCCGGCTTGAACTGCGGCATCCAGAACTGCAGACAGTACTTCAGTTGCGGCCTGACCAGTGCTGCATAGAGAGGGAGAATCACCTCCTTGGACCTGTTTGTGAAGCACCTATGGATGCATGACAAGGTGTGATTGACTCTGCCAACTACTTCATCGTGTTGATGACTCGTGTTCATCCTGGAGTCAACAGTGACTCCAAGATCTCTTTCTGCCTCAGTGGTGCTGAGAAGGTCGCCCCCTAGCCTATAGGTATGATGGCAGTTCTTTCTCCCCAGATGCAGTGCCTTGCACTTGTCCTTTATTGAATTGCATCCTGTTGCTCTCTGCCACTTCCCCAACCTGTCTAGGTCAGCCTGGATCTGGTTCCTCCTCTCCAGGGTGTTAGCTTCACCCCATATTTTTGTGTCATCTGTGAATTTGGACAGGGTGCTTCCCACACCCTCATCCAGATCACTGATGAAGATTTTGAACAGTACCGGCCCCAGAACTGAGCCCTGAGGGAATCCACTGCACACATCTTTCCAGGTTTACACCGACCCATCCACCACCACTCTCTGTGACCCTTGATCCAAGTTGCTACCCAGTCTACCGTATAATCATCATTTAATGCTTTAATCATCATTAATCTTGTTATAGATGTGTAAGAACAACAGGGCCTGATACCAGCAGAGGATTCCTTCCAAGGGTTCTAATAGCTTTGACTCTATCCAGAAAACACCAAGAGTGTATTTCTTCATAGCCAGTTTGGCACAGTGTGTGAAAATACTGTCTAAAGCAGGGGTGGGCAATTATTTTAGGCGAAGGGCCACTTACTGAGTTTTGGTAAGCCATTGAGGGCCGCACGACAGGCAGTGAGGGGCAGCTAAATATAAATTTTCTAAATTTTTTAGGGACTCCACGGGCCGGATAGACACTCTAAGAATTGACAAACTTTAATCGAACTTAGTTAATTGAAGTTGCATAGTCACCCTGTATAATAGGTCAGTTCTGCATAATCAAAGTTTCATGCCAGGTTTTACTTGTACAAGTCCTTTTTAGGGGCATATACATTAACCAAATAATTCATTTTGGGCTCAGCTTGAAACAGAGATGGAAAAAGCAATTGCTTTCTAAAAGTATGTACAGCTGTAATGCCCAACTTTTCCAACTTGAAGGCACTCCTTGTTGGACATAAGACAGTCCTCAGAAAATGCCAGCTTTCTCTCATTATTTGTCTATGGAAAAATAATGGAGCCATTCTTCTGCTGCAAATAACTCTGAAAGACTACAACAGGCCAGAATGTTTTCAACACTAAGGATTCCTATTTGAAATTTCTGGGTTTGTCTTGCAAATTATGCACAGGATTTATGCAACTTGCAGGGCTAGTATTGAGTGACACCCATAAAAGGATCTTACAGCACCACTGGGTACCACAGCACCCTGAGTAAGAATCACTGGTCTAAATTATGTACTTAGATCAGCAGCTGTGGTAACAAGTGGAAATGAAAAGCCCACCCCCACCTCCTCTGCTATGTCAATCTGCTGTCCCCTGTTGCCAGAATGCTGGGAGAGAGACAATCTGGGGAAACTGGCAGATGGGGCAGTTTGCTGCGTTAGTCTGAAGTCGGGCAGAAGGCAGGGGAGATGTGCACCTTTTGGTATCTCTGATTCAGTTAGTCTATATGGGGCCTTCAACTTGGCAGATGAAGGTGCTGCAGTGCCGTACATAGTGGTCCCCAGGGCTGGTACATACAGATTGTTAAATGCCCCTCGGACTAGACCATCATGGCTATAAACTTACTCCAACCCTAATTTCACTATGCATATTTGTAAATGGTACCATTCAGTCAGTACAGTACCTGAGTTGTGAGTGCAGTTACCGTTCAGTAAAGATTTTCTACTGGTAGAGCTTATAGTAATAAACTGGGCTTGTGCATATTTGATGGTATATTAGGCACCTGTCTGTCAATACAGCTGTTGTCCATGCTGGGGATTGTACTGATTCAAGTATAATGCTGGGGGTGGGGGAATACTCCTCACTGAAATAGAGAATCTTGGAGAAAAGCCATATGCAAATCAGGCATAATTACCTCCTGCTTTCTACTGGGCTTTTGTATGTGCAATTCCAGCAGAGTCTATAGCTGCATTGGTGCAAAAAGAGTAAATTTGAGACTGCATCTCTGTGATGAGTTGCAATATTAAAGTCAGTGCCATAGTAAGGGATGGGGTGAGTGGGCAAAGGGGCGCCAATAGGTGCTGCACAGCCAGGGTGGGGTGCAGGGTGGACCTACGAGTGGCTCGTTTGGGGGGAGTGTGGGGATGTGGGGAGGGCAGCTCCCACTGCTGCATGCATTTCTGGGCAAGCATGGGGGGAGGTGTGCCCGTCCAGATCTTTGTGCAGGGTGAGGCTGGGCTGCTGCTGTGGGCTTTGCCCCGGGTGCCAAACTTCCTTGCCATGGTACTGTTTAAAGTTTTGACTGCTTGGGGTTATCAAGGGCCTCCTTGCACTGTATTGAAGAGCTGTGCATGACTGATTGTAGTGGGAACTATGGATTTAATGACCATTGAGGATCTGAGCCTAAAGGCAGGTACACTAGGAAGTTCTGTCAAGCCAACCATGTTGGGTTATGGGGTGATTTATTTTTATAACAGATGTCCAGATGGCCTGGACACGCTGTCAAACTTACCCTCTGACTACCAAGTGCCAAAACAGCCCTAGCTGGAAAGAAAGCTGCCCCAGTTCCCAATGGAATGGTAATAGTTCTCCACATAAGACAGTATTGTTATACTGGGGCAGTATCATTCCAGTTCTAGTTGCCATTATTCCAGCAGCTGTGCCACAGTGGCACTGGCAAAATCCTTCATGTAGATGTTGCAGTTGGTGCAGCAGGAGCCTTTTTGGGCAGTATAATATCATCTATACTAGAAAGGTTTTTGTCAGTTCAGCTACAAGAGCAAAATCTTTATAGTGCAGATGAGATCTTAATCTTTTCATGCTTCAGTTCCTTATCTGTCAAAAGAGGGCAACGCCTCTCCCTTTCACATATCTTTCTTTAGATAGAACTTCTTCACAGTAAGGGTGGCCAGAATGTGGAATGGGCTTCCAAGGGAGGTGGTGCTCTCCCGTACCCTGGGGGTCTTTAAGAGGAGACTGGACGAGCACCTAGCTGGGGTCATCTGACCCCAGTGCTCTTTCCTGCCCAGGGCAGGGGGTCGGACTTGATGACCTACTGGGGTCCCTTTTGACCCTAACATCTATGAATATCTTGTCTATTTAGACTGGCAAGCCCTTCACCTCAGAAACTCTCCTCCTACACCCAACTCCAACACCTCCCCTGATGTGGTGCAGAACTTAGGAGAGTCTGCTAGGATTGAATACAATGCCCATAATTAGAAGGGTGAGAGGACAAAGCAACAAGAGTGCAACACAAAGCTGGTTGTACTTTTCGGGCAGATCATCAGCTGCCGTGCAGCCAGCACTGACACACACTGCTCTGTCTGACTCGCAACAGAAATGAGTTTTAAAGGAGGAGAGGAAGGGCCTGCAAGTACCCCATGACCAGCAGCAGTATCAGGAGGTAGAACGTATGTCCCAAACACCCAAATAAATGCCGTATCTCAGGATACTGAAACATGGAGGACTTCTCTGCTTCCAGCATTTTGCATCGCAGACTGTAACTGTGTAATGGTTAAACAAACTCAAGGAGTTAGATGGAACATGGGTGGATCCAGGAGGTGGGGGTGTACCACAAGCCCCTTTGCTGTGTGGCCCATGCACAGTGAGTTTTCTGAGCTCACCAGCTTGTCAGGTGGTTCCTGCCAGAGGAGTTGCTTTGATGCTGGTCCAGAAGCCAGGATGTGAGCATAGCTGCTACTGACTTGCCCCTTTTTCCCTGCTGACAAATTTGGCAGTAGATAGGGGGAATGAGTAGCAGCAGTGTTCACCCTGGGTTTCAGAACCATGCAAAAGTAGTGGCTCTGGCAGGATGCACCTGATGAGCTACTGAACTCAAATAGCTCACAGGGGAGGTGCCACACAGAAAAAGCAGGGGTGCAAGCACCCCTCCTGTGGCCCCTGGATTACACCCCTGCACAGGACTGGCAGTGTGGAAGAGCCAGTGGAATTGTTCATGTTAACATTCACCGAGACTGATCCGAAAGAAATACTCCTGTGTAGATGATCATCTTATATTGGAAAGTGCACCCACCAGTTCCCGGTATTATCAATATCCAACAGGAGCTCTCTGAAAAAAATAATTTTACTTTTTCATTCTCAGTATACAGAACACCTACCTGGTTCAGTATGAATGCCACAAACCATTGTTCTTTGATGGTTTGAAATATGTAGTGTATGGTCTTCCAGATACGATCTTGAACAACTTTAGTTTCAAAGAACTCTTGGTAGATATAGCCTTCAAGTTCAGGGGAACAACTGGCATTTCAACTAGAAATCAAGTCATAGGACACAAAGAGATCTTTATAGTTAGCAGACTTCTCAACAGTGGCAATAAGGCCCACAGACTCTCCACTGCTGTTGCTATAGCTCTACCCTATAGTTTCAGTCTTTTTAGCATTAGGTTCTAACATCTTTCAGGCAGAGCTCCTAAGGGAGCCCAGCTCCAAGTGTCTGGGAGTATTAAGCAGAGGCCAGAAAGGGGCCATACATTGGACTGAGGTTGAGGGGCCACTGGAATGCTTAAAGACACAGAGGTCAGAGAGAGCCCTATATTGGACTAGGGCCCATTTGAACATTAACAGTTAACACCTGTGAGGCATGGCTAAAGGGGAGGTTGGAGGCCATGAAATTAAGGCTAACTTTGCTAGTATACTGACCAACAGTGGATCAGAAGTTGCTTTGGGGCCTGGGTAGCCTCCCATTTTCCAAGTTTTATATAATTACAGCAAGGCATGGAAGGCAAGAGAGTAGAGGAGAGATCAAGGAACCAGAGCAGAGAAGGAGCTACTGAGTCGACAAAGGGCACTACTACTGCGCCTGAGGGCATAGCCTGTTACAGTCCCCTACTTACCCCATACCCTGATACTCCCAACTGCATTCCACACTGTACTGTTCCTATCCCATTTCACCCCCCAACTTTACCCCTGCCTGCCCTGCTTCCACCATCCCTGCATGGACTCCCACCCACTGCCCTCACCCCCACATCCAGCCTGGCCACACTCCCCTCTCCCTGTCCCACCTCATGCATCAGACTGCCTTTGAAGCATCTACTTCTTCTATTGTAGAAGACAACACACTGGACTGGATGGATCATTGGTGTGAAGTGATATGGCACTTACTATATATGTTCACATCCTCGGTCACTTGGAATCTGAATACCATCCTCCAGGTTATTTGCAGAACCACTCATGTTGGTGTTATTTTCAAATTATCTTCTTTTTCCATACTGCTAGTACTGGGAATTCAAATGCATGATGTGCAAGGATAAATCTACCTTCCTCTTGTGATATGATCATTTTGCTTTTTTCTTTGTAAAGATTTCTTGGACTATGCCTCCAAGACCTTTGGATTATGTCTGGTAGCAAATCAGCTCATCACAAAACTAAGTTATTCTGGATGGTACCCAAAGTTTGCAATACCAAGGCATGAAACTACATTACCAAAGTAGAACACCTGAGAATCATGACATCCTCCCTGGCATCTCAGCAGTTAGTGGTCTCTTCTGAACTGAACTGGCTGTGACAGCTCTCCCTTTCCCTTAATCTTTTGAAACAGAGTCAGTTCTAGGTATAGAATTGCTCTCTAAAAACCAGGTACTGGTGCTTGGACTAAGATTTTTTTGGGGAAAGGAGGTTGCCTGCATGTTGTTAATGATGACCTCTACCCAGGGACTGGTGCATATATTGCAAATAAACAGACTAAACTAAGAAACTTCCCTGACTCTTTGTTAGTGATTTCTCCTGCAGTAGAAAGCTTATCTGCAAGGCACTATTATCTGCTAACACTTAGCAGAGGGATTCATAGATTGGAAGGGACCTTGCAAGATCATCACGTCCAGACCCCCTACACTAGGCAGGAAAAGCAACTGTGGTCAGGTGACCCCAATGAGGTGACTGTCCACTCTCTGTTTGAAGATTTCCAGGGTAGGTAATTGCACCATTTCTGGAGAGAGCTTATTCCACAGTGTGGGCACCCTGTGAAGAAGTTTTTCCTAGTGTTAAGCCTGAAACAGTCTTCCAGGAGTTTGTGACCATTACTCCTGGTTTTCTCCAATGGTGCCCTGGTGAACAGAACTGGGATGATAATGTCTTATTCATTAAGACTAAAATAAGAAGGAAGATGTCAGGTTTGAAATTTTGTGATGCAATAATAAACAGAATCGGTGTATATAAAGAAATACAAAACTCAAGACTGATTGAATAAAAGGCACAATGCAATTGGTTGAGAGATGAATTATTAATGTTATGAAGAACAGCTTGATTGGGTAGAAGTCTGGAATTGGGTGACTAGGAAGTCAGAAGCCAGTGATGGTTCAAAAGGTAAATTCAGTTTTAAAGAACATGCTTCAGACCTAACTAATTATAATATGTTGACTGAGGCTGCCTTGTCAACCAGAATAAAACTTCTGTTGATGTTAACAACCTCAAAGGCCTCTGCTCATTGTTTTGCCATGTTAAAGGGACCTTGAAGTGGACATCAATTTAATCTTCACTAACTTCAGTGCCCCTTGGGTGTGTCTACATGTGCTCCTGACTGCACAATGGGTGTTGCGCAGTCCCAATGGCACACGGGTCATTTTCAACACTATTGCGCAGTAGCAATGAGATGCTGCGCAGTAGCAGTGGCATCACAGTTAGATGCTGTTATGGCATCTAACACTATGTTGCCATAGCTCATCACTACAGTGATGTAGTGTCTCATGTAGATGTGCCCCTTGAGGAGCAGTTGCGTAAATGAGAATCAAGCTCTTGGAATATCACCTGAAAAACGATTGCAACATTTGGTCCATGTGAAACACAATGGAGCAGTATTATGTAAACACCTATTGCAATACTAGTTAAACTTTCAACCCTTAGCTGTGCAACTGGAATGGACATAGGCACAGAAACAGAGAGATAGCAACAGAACACACCATAAGTGAAACCAGACTGTGCTAGCAACAGCAGGAAAATGCAGTGGGTGGGCTCTTATAGCTCTCATTTAACAATTCTTTTATGGAGAACAATTGTGTAGAAAAAATTGCATTATAAAACAATTAACGAGAAAATATTTTTATAGACCTTTGCTTTTTACTTTTCAAATTCCTTCTAAGAGACGTGGCTATTACATAACAATTTATAACTGGATGATTTCACATAAAGGGCTACCCTACAATTGACCTTAACTCTATTATTCCTATTTTCATTTGAAATCACACGTGCATACTGCAGTCTACAGCCCAGTGCATCTGTACATACAATGGGTTATTTTTATTAAACATTCCATGTGCTTCTGTTGTGTTTTCATTGATCTACAACTCTTCCTTTTGTGGCTTTGGCTTTCTGATTCACATCCATGTGATTTTTCACACCTCTGCAGGCAACAGAAGCATCTTTGCAAAATGGATGTGACACTGGGTGCATCTACATAAGATGTTTACTGTGGAGTAGACTAAATAGCTCCACAGTATGTCATGCATCTACATGTGCAGCCCTATTAGGCCACAGGAAACCAGTTAACTCTGAAACAGGGTAGTTCTTGTAAATACAAATACTATCTTGCTGCAGAGTTTTTTACTTTGTAGTAACACACATGTAGATGCTGACCCAGGTGCAAAATGTGCTTGGTCAGTCCAGTCGGCAGGGGACCATGCTCCTGCCTGTTGCCAAGCCACATGGCTCAGCAACTTCAGGAGCTTTGTGGCACAGGCAGTTCCTCTGCTACCCACAGAGCCACCCAGAGCCCGGGCCTGATCCCTCATGCCCCCTGCCAGGCTGGGGTTGCTCTTGGAGCCTGGGCCATGTGTCTGCCACCAGCTGGAGCTCAACAGTGCCACCTGGTGCCTATGCTTGACCCCCCTAAGCCTGCTGCTGCCATCTATTGCCACCTGCTGAGCCTATTCTTGGCTGCTGCCATATTGGGCCCCACATGTGTTGTCACCCAGGGATGTGAACCCAAGTGGACCTATGAGGAGATGGCCAATCTGAGTGCAGAGCCCCTCTGTATAGCGTATGTCATCTCATACATTTCACCTCATATTCTTTCCTGCCAGAATGTGGGCTCCACTGAGCATGCTCAACACTGATAAGTAGGTCATTAACTCATTGGATGTTCAAGAGTTCAGCCCTTTCCAGAAACTTCTGGACCTGAACTCCACTAACCATACCTGAACTTACTCAAACTTACACAAAAGTACAAATCATAACATAGGCAACAATTCTGGGAATTCTCCCCTTACAATATCATCCCATCCCAGGTCCTAAACTTGTATAAAATGACCGTTCCATCAAAATCGATGAAGCTATTTATACCAGCTGAAGATTGGGTTCTAAATCTTTAGTGCAAATGAAGCAGCCTAATGAGCTTTTCCTTTCAGTCAAAATGTACTCAAAGCCATAAGTACTGATTTATTTTTTCTGTCCTTGAATGTGAATTTCATTTTGCTTCTGTGGTAAGATCTGTTTTTGGTATCTGGGTCATGACATACCCTGTGGCTCATGGTAGATTGGATGGGTCAGAGCAGATGTTCTTATGGACAACGTTAACCTCTGTTACATGGTTGCCTGCAACTGCAAAGGATTGGCCTTGATGACCCAGGCTGTCCTTCCTCATCCTGCATTCTGATGTAATTGGGTTAAAAAATAGTCTTTCCAAAACAGTTTCAAAACTCCATTTGCTTTGCAAATGCTAAAGATACCTCTTCAGTTTTGAGGGAGAAGTGGTGTTGCTTTTGGTTTTGGAAGAACTGAGTAAGCATGAAGACATCCAAACTTGCTCAGATACAAAACACTATTGTTATACAGTGCAGAGAAACAGCTGTGGTTTATAAGTACCATTAGTGTGAAACTTTAACTTATAAAAAAAGAGAAGAAAACCCTACAAAAGTTAAAGGAACAGAAAACATCTTATCCATACTAATGTGAGGTTTTAAACATATAGGCTTTTATGTGAATTGGCCATAACCACAACAATATTTTGGATCTGACCAGAGCATATATTGTATGCAGATGTTAATTTGGCATTTGCATGCATACGCAAAAAAAAAAAAAAAATATCTTTCCTACAATTTTTTTCTTCAGTCTATATGATCTGGAGTCACTTTAGCTTTACAAACTGATTATAAACACTAATTACCTAAAAACATGCTGCTTGGCTTAATACTGGCATGTAGCCTGTAGACATAGGTTCTGGTGTATAAAAATGCAAAATTTAGCCAGAATATTTGCCCATTTTCTCTCTCAGTAAAGAATACTGAATATGATGATTGGAGTAAAATGAGCATTTCTGCATTAATTCTTTTTTTCTCCCATTCCTAAATCAGGTGAATATTTACAGCCAAAATTAGGTTTGAATTTTTGGGGGAGCAAAAAAAAGCATGTTTAAACGACGTCTACCTGAATTGTCCTTAACTTTGCTTTGACTAACTATAGGAGAGTCCTTTATATAATTACATTCTATATTAGTCAATTTAACATATGCCCAACTCATAGAATCATACAAAATGAGGTCATCTAGTCCAACTTCCTGCTCAAAGCAGAGCCATCCCCAGCTAGATCATCCCAGCCAAATTTTGTCTAGCCAGGTCTTAAAAATCTCCCAACCTTTCTGGGTAACCTGTTCCCATGCTTTACTACACTCCTAGTGAGAACATTTTTCCTGATATCTAACCTAAACTTCCCTTGCTGCATGTTAGACCATTGCTCCTTTTTTTGTTACCCACCACCACTGAGAACAGTCTAGCTCCATCCTCTTTGTAACCACCCTTCAGGTAGCTGAAGGCTGCTATTAAATCCCCCCTCAGTCTTCTCCTCTCCAGATTAAATAAGACCAGTTCCCTTAGCTTCTCCTCAGAAGTCATGTGCCCTAGCTCCCTCACCATTTTCATTGCCCTCTGCTCAACTCTTTCCAATTTGTCCACATACTTTCTGCAGTGTTGGGTCCAAAACTGGTCACAGTACTCTAGATGTGGCGACACCAGTGCCAAATAGAGGGGAAGAATTACTTCTCGTAATCTGCTGGCAAAACTCCTACTAATGCAGCCCAGTATGCCGTTAGGCTTCTTTGGAACAAGGGCACACTGTTGGCTTATATTCAGCTTATTGTCCACTGTCGCCTAACCCCCAGGTTCTTTTTTGAGAGCTGCTGCTTAGCCAGTCAGTCCTCAGGCTGTAGCGGTGCATGGGATTCTTCACTCCTAAATTCAGGATTTTGCACTTGTCCTTATTGAACCTCATGAGTTTCCTTTTGGCCTAATCTTCCAATTTGTCTAGGTCTCTGAATCTTAACCCTACCCTCCAGTATATCTTCTACTCCCCTCAGCTTGGTGTCATCTGCAGACTTGCTGAGGGCGCACTCCATCGCATCTTCCAGGTCACTGATGAAGATATTGAACAAAACTGGCCCCAGGACCAACCCCTGGGGCATTCCACTGTAGACCAGCTGCCAGCTAGACATAGAACCATAGATTACTACGTTCTGAGCTTGATGATCTGGCCAGTTTTCTATCCACCTTACAATCCGTTCATCCAACCCATACTTCCTTAGCTTGCTTGCAAGAATATTGTAAGAGACTGTATCAAAAGCCTTGGTAATATATAGTCAATGTATATCATGTTCACTGCTCTTCCCTCATCAACAAAGCCAGTCATCTTATCATAGAGGGCAGTCGGGTTGCTCAGGCGTTGTCCTTGGTGAATCCATGCTGACTGTTCCTAATCACATTTTCCTCCTTCAAGTGCTTAGAGAATGATTCCTTAAGGACCTGCTCCATGATTTTTCCATGGACTAAGGTGAGGCTGACTGGTCTGTAGTTCCCCGGATCCTCCTTCTTCCTTTTCTTGAACACAGGCAGTATATTTGCCCTTTTCCAATCATCAGGGACCTCTCCTGACCTCCATGAGTTTTCAAAGCTAATGGCCAGTGGGTCTGCAGTCATATCAACCAACTCTCTCAGCACCCTCAGCTACATCACATCTGGCCCTATGGGCTTGTACATATCCAGCTTTTCTAAATAGTCCATAACCCATTCTTTCCCCATGGTTGGCTGCTCATCTCCTCCCCAAACTGTGTTGCCAGGTGCAGTAGTCTGGGAGATGACCTTGCCTGTGAAGACTGCAGTGAAAAAGGCATTGAGTACTTCAGCCTTTTCTGTCACTAGGTTGCCTCCCCCACTCAGTAAGGGGCCTACATTTTCCCTGATCTTCCTCTCATTGTTGACATATTTGTAGAAACCCTTCTTGTTACCCTTCACATCCCTTGCTAGTTGCAACTCCAATTGTGCTTTAGCCTTCCTGACTTTATTCCTGCATGCCCAAGCAATATTCTAGTTGTTTGTCCAAGTTTCAATTCCTTGTAAGCTTCCTTTTTTTGTTTTAGCTCACTGAAATCTAGCATCTCAAATAAGGCAGTATTTGGACTTACATACCTCACAGGTTTCATAAGAAATCTGCTTGCCAATATATAATGTTAACTGTCAGGTTCTTTATGATTTTTTAAATTAAAAATATATTTCTGAAATGGCCTATGTGCTCTATTTCTTAGTGTTGATTTCAGAAAATTTTAAACATGAAGCACCATGATAGTGATGCCCAAGGTCCATGACACTGTGAGCCATGAACAGCTAAGCCATCCCAGTTTGCTTTCAGAGGAATCCTCACTGTGCAGAAGAGCACAACTTTTTAAATGACTGGAGTGGTTCACTGCATTCCCTGAATTTTTAAGGGTTTCACAGTTGTCCATTCATGGACAGCACTTACACTCAGCCTGATCACCTTCACTTCTGTGGTCAGCTTTGGTATCTTCTCAGCTTTTCTTCAATAGCATGTTTCACATTTTCACTGAGGGACAGCAGTAGAGAATGAGTGGTGCTATCCAGGACTTCTTAGACACACCCATAATGTCTTGCTGGTTGCCTGACATGGTGTGATCTTTCATGATATGATCTGTAGCGGTGATTATTTTTGTATTTTAGTAGGAGAAGTCTAAAAAACACAGCTGTAATAATGGGGACAAGTTTGGGAGGGTACATGGTATATATCACTTATACCGAGAAAGGGGAATATAGGCTGGGAGTCATCTGCCCCAGTCTGCATTCAATAGGAAGTCATTAAACAGGCCTTCTGGAATGGGCATATTAGCAGGTGATCCCAGAACAGGACCCAGGGCCAAGGGCAAGGGTTGCAGAGTGCATGTTCCTGGGTGTGGGAGGGATGAGGGGCTGTGTCCATCTAGAAGAAGGTTTCACATTAAGGACATGCTTCTGTGCTTAGTGTTACACACTGACGAGCATCATGGCAGGACTGAGCTAATGTTGCTTCTCCAGTGAACATGTATGTGTGTGGGGGAGGGAGGGAGGGGGGCATTAAGCATCTACAGAGGCAGAATTTGGACGTAGTATCAGACTTACTCCATCTAGGTTAGACCAGGGCATGGAATTTCTGTAAAGTTACCCACAAAGTCCTGGGGTTGGGAAAGCCCAGTCACCAGCCCCACCCCTGGGGCTTCACTTTTTGCCATTAACCCTTTTTCCCACCAGAACGAAGCCCATCCAAAGAAGCACTTCCAATGTATAGCATCCAAACAAACACATAATCATCACAGAGGCATAAAGGGTTTCTTTGGACTGTCTGCGAATCTTGCCTCCCCATTCACGAAGCACTTTGAAGCTTGAGAGTGCAAAGTATTATTTTATGAGATGCCACATTCCTGTATCAATGGTTAATGATCCTGATATAATTATATATAAAAAACCCATTCTAATTTTTTCCTTTAGGGTCTCACGATTAACATATTTTTGATATGGCACTGCAATTTTTTTTTAGTCAGAAAGAGCTGTGCTATAATAAAATATAATATCTAATAAAATAAACCTGCGCTGGACTGGAGCTGTGATTTTTCTCCCTGTTCCCTAAAATCTAATGCAGGGCTATCCAGCTGGTGGTCCACAGGCTGCATTTAGTGCTCTAGGGTTTAACTTGTGATCCCCAGACTCCTGATCTGGGAGCGACTCCTCCCTCATCACTCCTTTGCTGCTGCTATCTGAGTCCTCAGAGTCTCCGTCCCTCCTTCTGCTTCTGTTTCCTGCCTCTGCGGATGGAGCAGGGTGGCTTGCAGGGCCAAAGGATCCTACAGCTGGTGGTGATGACCCTATGTCCATTTATGCATGTATGTAATATCATCCACAAAAATAGTCTTGTTCACTCAACAGCAGTTTCCAGTGCTAAGTATTTGTGCAGTTTGGCAACCAAAGGATCTACCCCTTGGAACTGCCTGTTGAATTTATGACCTTTGCTTGAATTCATACTGCATTTTAACCACCACAAAGCTAACAATGTTCTGCATTCATTTACAAAAATAAGTTTAAGCTTTGGCATTTTTTGCTACAGTTATTTCTTTTAATTTTTCTTAGTTTTACCATGAAGCCAGCTACCCCTGTTTAATTCATTCCATATTTTTCAAGTCCCTGGACAGCTCTCCTGAATAGCATTATAGTGCACAATGTGTTGCCTCTTTTGAAGCATAGAACAACATGGTTTTGGTCTTATTTTACTTCTTTTATGTCATCAGCATTATTAATATTGACCTCATTGGTTATAGTATGGTAGCAGGAGTTGCTTAGAAAAGTAAGTCATGAGTTCTATTCCGTTTTGTGTGTATTTGTATGTGTGTGTATGTCTAAGGGAGGGAGAAAAGGTGAACAGGCTCTAAAGCAGTACTTCCCAAACTTGTCCTCAGCATGACCCCATTTATGGCCCCATTTTCTCAGCATTACCCCATTTCTACAGCATGGTCCCTAACTCCCAACCCGTAACCCCTCACCCCCATGACCCCATCCACCCCATTTGGGGTCTCTACCCACAGTTTGGGAACCGAAGTTCTAAAGGGAGGAGACAATCCAAGGTCCAGCTCAGCCCTGTTTCTCGCTGCAGTGCAGAGAGATGCCAGTTCCCTATAAGGGGGTGGAGAACAGTGCATGCTGGGAAAGGTGGCAGTAATATAAAAAGTTCCCTTTCTCTCACTAAAGAAGATATCAAAGCAAAGTAAGGGGAGGGGAAGAAGAAGGAGAAGGAGGGAAACTGAAGTAGGAGGCTGCTTATTGTGACAGAAAGGTCTGTCATATCTACCATGTGAACTAGGGGACTTTAAATTCATTGCAAAAGTAATACTTGTCCCCATTTAGTGGAATGTTTTGCAATATATGCATATTTTTTGTTTTACTAAGTAGAACTTCTGTCAAGGAAAAGCATCCATGTAACAGAACCTGTGTTCAAACATGAGACAAATCTTGTGAAACATATCCCACTGCTGTACTGAGAGCTACACCAGATACATACATTTCCCCAACTATCCTAAACTCAACTCACAGAGCAAACAAGACTAAATGAGGGGCTCACACGAGGTATGTCTACATTGTCTCTGTCCATGCAAGGCCATGCTACTGTGAGAATACAACCTGCCCATTTATTGCTGTTCTATGCATGCCAGATACTGAAAACAGTGTAATGAGGCTGCCATTAGTGTGGTTCTGTGCACATGGCAATGAAAGCCTGAAAGTGGCACTGGACATGCTCTAGGCATGTGCCAACAAAGGCTACATTTCGTTTTTGTGGAACGCTATAATGTGGAGGGAGGTGGTATGGACATGCTCCAAACTGCTTGTTACTCTAGCCTGGAAAGAATGAAAAGTGAGTGAGAGAGAGAGAGAGAGAGAAATAGCTGAATCCTTTGCCCATTATTTTATGGAAGGTTTAATTATTCTGTAGTAGGGTTAGAGTATTGTTGTAGCTGTCCTCAAGATCTGCAGGCCAGATTAAACTTTCCAATCACTGTTTTGCAAGCAAACTTGTCATTTTAATACACCAAGTGATTGGCTATGGGGCTTAATAAAATAATTTTAATCCATTTTTCCTGTTCCCTCCCTTTTATTACCTTTCCTTTAACTTTGCTGAGATGTTCCCTTTGCCCTTCACCATGTAAATTGCTCTGTAAGCACTAATACAGAAGCACACAGATTTCATACTTCCCTATCCTGTTCATCTCCATGGGTTGGACTGAAGTTATTGGGCAGACTTCAGTAAAGTGAAATGAGCTTTGAATTAGGCACTGTCTGTATTTCAGACAACATTGTACCCCCATATATGTTAAAAAGGTGTTCTTCATAGATTGCTGGACTGAGGGGAGATATGTGAATATCAAACTAGTGGGTGATATGTGGATCTCTCATCACTCTACCTAGTTCAAAAGGAAAAAGCCACTGGCAAGTTTATGGGAGACTTGTCTGTATTTTGCAAATCAGTCCAGCGTACACACTGTTTCTTTTCATTTGTCTAGCTTCTGCTTGTCATTATACCCTGCTTATGGACTCCAGCCAAAATCTAGTAAGGTATAGCACAATCTTTGTGACTCCACTACCTTCAATGAATCTGGCTGTCAGTCATCCTGAAATTGGACCTGCTGCCTCCTTGCTCAAAGTGTCAAACTTCTACTAGCAGTGATGGGAGCTCCACACTTGAACCAAGGGTGGTATGTAGCTTTGCAAGTCATTTGAGCTAGCTCTGGGGGAAAAAAAAGTGCTGCAGAAATATTTTACAGTTCTTACAGATATATTTCTGAATTATGCCTTGTCATTAAAAGACTAAATGTAAATATTGTACATGCATATTTCTTAGGGCTGAATTTCACTTAGGAAAGGAACAAAGCCTTTTATGCAGTTTAAGAGGGCTTTAGTGCTTTGGGGGTAAAAGTGGTGAGAAGGGAACCAGATGGCACCACTGGTCCATATTGTGGAAGGGGTACTGGATCACTTCCAAACTTTGAGGAGGGTTTAGCAGAGACTAAATCTCTCCACAACCAGCCCTTATGATGATTGACAGTAGTCAAGAATGGCTGCTTCTGCTTTTTTCTCCTCATATGCTTTCCCTGGACAAGGCTACACTATTGGTGCTTTGTACCATACACCCTCCCACAAACTTGGTGCTAAGCACTCAAGAGTCAGCATGTTAGCGCTTAGTCAAGCATGTCTTTAGGGGGTCCTGTAAATGATTTTTTGAGCAACCATGCTGCCTCTTCTTATGTTGTGATTTAACAGGAGCTGCTTGGACATTTGTATGTCATCCATACAGGCTTTGTGCCTGTCATAGCTGTGTCTTCATTATTATTGTCTGGATGGACAAGCTGTTAATGTGTTGCAGTGCTCCATCATCAGTCACCTTGATGGAGCTTCTAACCCAGAGTAGGGCACAAAGTTTCTGTATAAGCTACTGCATGGATCCAATGGCTGGGGCATTCTGCACCAAGGACCCAGAGACAACTGAAGCAGTAGATGAACACAGTCCCCTCCCCACTCAGGCAGTAGGCTAGATGATCTAGTTCTGCAGTCTTCTCAACACAAACCCCATTGCTGTGGGCTTGGAAGGTGACTTACACCCATTGTTAGGTCTCTAATTTGGAATCACATGTCAAATGGTGCTAAGTTATTCTGACAAAAATAAATACATGGAACAGTTACTTCAGAAATCTGTAAGTCTGGGAAGATTTTAAAGGCAGTGACTGATTTTGCTGGTTTCAGTTGAAAATTGACCTTCTGAGCATCTTCCTGAGCCATTTATTTCAGGGCCAAACTAGCTCCATTGAAGTGAATGGCAAACCAGTCATGGATTTAAAAAGTTCAAGATTAAACCTCTCAGGGTAATGAGCCACAGGTTTTCTTTATATGCTATCTTATCAGCCTACATGGACTGCTTCTAAAATGCAATAACCAAAAGCCACCAGAGAAAAGGTGCTGTAAAGTTCTGCTGTCAACTCATCAGAATAGATGCAGCTGATCACTGAAGTTTTTATTGCTGTGCATTCTTTAGTGCTGTTTTATTAATGGAGTTATGGTTTACAGTAAAGACTGTGATACCACTGGGGCATTTAAAATGAAATGTGAGGGAAAGGTACAGATTTCTCTAACAGAAAGCCTTACACTAAGGATACTTTGTATTCTGACTCTTAGTACAATAAGATTTTAATCTTAATACTCTACACAATATTAATTATGGGCCTCATCCAACGCCCAGTTCAATCAAAGGAAAGATTAATAATTGACTTCAGAAGCCTGGGGATTGAGTTTGATTTAACTATACTTAAAAAATTCTTACAATTGATTTTTCTGTTACCGAATTCAGGTGGATTTCTGTCTATTTGTATCTTTTCTTGTAGAGGAGAGAGCATGTGAGTTAATATATTCATTTTTAAGTGGCATGTTTTGCAAATTGTTCATACATGCTGTTTACAGTTGTTGCTTTCATTGATGCTACCATTTAAGCATGAGAGGCATTTTAGGCTACTTTAAAATATTAATCTTCTAAAGCTTTTTTCCTGTTAGTTCATGCTCACCTTTCATTCATCTACTGGGAATAACACTGTAGTAACATGATACATAGCAAATATCATGATTTAAATAGAACCAATCCATTGTGGATGAAGACTTCTGCAAATAATGGAAAACTAGCAGTAAAGGGCTGTTAAGTAAACACTTTTATGTGGTGACATTATACAGGCAATAGTTTTTGAGTGTAAAAGATATTTTTCATTATATCAGTGTTATTAATTCCATCAGCTTGAACCAAATTGGCATATGAAAGAGTTGTGTGTTTCCCAGGCAAATAAATCTACATAGGCTTATTGTTCAAAACAAAACCTATTTTCCTCTACAAATAACCATGATCAGTGGGGTTACAGCCAGTCCCCAGGAAATGCTTTAAAACTAACATTTTTATTGGTATCAGAGGAAATTCATGTGCCAAATAACATGAGAATATAACTTTCATCTCACTTGAAAACAAAATCTGTTATCTTTTATGGCCAGTTTCACATAGTCCTACTATCAGTTTTCATAAAATTCAACAAGAGTGTTTTATTTTGTAGTGTAAAATCAGTTACAGAGTTGGTTGAAAAAAGAAAATGTCTTTTTTTTTTTTTTTGCAAACATTTTTAAATTTTCCAGTTGTTTTCCTTTCAAACTTCTTGAAACAGAATGATTTCTAGCAAAGATACAAATGTCAAGAACATTTTTATGATGCTTTTTGTTTTATTCCCCTCCCCCTAAAATTTAAAAGATAAAATATTGTCTAGTAAAAATGAAAAATGTGAACTATATATGCAATGTTAGTGAAACTTTACATTCCTATTTGACCTAGCTACCTTGGTAAAGCTTTTCAGGATAGATTAGACCTGTGCCAAGCTTTACAAAGTGTACCAGTATAATTACACCTCTCTAAGGCACATCCAGATGAGCTTGCACATATGGTTTGCAGCACCTCAAAACTACACATGGAGCACATGCAGCCATTTGCTGCACTACAAATTTGCAGTGCAACATCAACATTTGATACTGGGAACTCCTGGTATAAAAAAAAAACTGCAAAAAAAGTGGTGTGGTATGATCACTCATTCCAGAATGAGTTGTTTTTTTCCATCTTAGATTAAACTCTGTCCAAAGTGACATAAAATAAATCAAAACCACTTGTATCAGAAGAAAGGTGTTCACAAGGGGGACAATATTGTTTGAACTACATTGGCTTGAAATTCACACCTCAGTTTATATTGCTATACCTTTCTCTTGTAGCCATGCTGTTAGATAGCAAATTCTCTGAAACAGTAACTTGCTCATATCAGTGTATAGTTGTACAGTCTCAGTGCAATAAGGTCTTGATCTTAGTGGAAGCTGATAATGCATAAAATAGGCATATGCATACTATAATAAAGCATAAAACCAAAATGAATATAACAACAAACACTGGGAGAAGTCTTAGCCTTAGTGAATTATATGGGAGATTTCTCATTGGCTTCAGCACAGGCAGGTTTTTATGCACTGACTTGATTTTCTAAGGCTTAGGAAGCTAGACAGACTGGTATCTAGTAGGACTATAGAAGTAGGCTGTTGAATTTGCTCTGCATTTATAGGATCTATTACATTTATTTTGTAACTGCTTTGTTTAGCAAGAACACGATCCAATGTCCACTAAAGTGGATGGAAAAACTCAACTAGTCATTGGAGAAACATAATCCTTATGTTTCTGAAGTCAGATTTCAGTAAATGCCACAAAATAAGGGCTGTACTTTTAAGTCTATACTGCTATTTAGGGTTGACGCTGAGGGTTGTCACTAAGATACACGAGTCACCTTTACATTAACTTGTAGCTGCACATCAAACAACAAAGGAGAGGCAAGCAGTGGACAGACTGATTCCTAGAAAGGCTCTGTTCAATGTTTTATTAGTATGGAATATTATTGCTTAATAAGAGTTTGAATGGCCCCTTTAGGAGTCAGCCTGCCCATTCCTTGTCTTTCTGTTTAAGAGAACCTTTCTAGGTAGCAATTTGCACATTACTTGTCTCTTTTTTTGTGCTAGGCTCTGATTATGGTCAGTAGAGACAAATAGTAAGGCACAGAAGATACGACTCAGGTATTGGTAAACTGAGTTAAATTTTTTACCCTGGGTAAGTTTTGAACATGCTGCAAAACAGCACTAGAGAAAATGTCTTGTTCTCTGTCACTCAGGAAAGCTTCCAGGGCTTGGCTAGACTGCTGTGGGAGCAGCTAAGGCATTTGTAATGTTAATAAATGGTCAGGCTTGGGGCTAAGATGCAGGCCTGAAAGCAATCCTTGGTAAAAGTAGACATATCCCCAGAGACTCTCAGTAGACTACCACAGTCAATGAAGTCACGTGCTAACAACTCATTCAGATGTTTGACTGGAAAAGGCAATTTTTAAAGCATCATAAAAAAATTCTCATGGCAATTGCATTGTACAGGACTACATTAACTTCAAAGAGGTGGAATTGATTTTGGAGTCAAAACAGAAATATTTGGGCTTGGACTAGAATCTCCTTCAGCCACATTGATACATTTTGTTTATGAAAGGGGATATTTAGAAGAAAAAACTGAATGTTGATGAAAATCCATTATATTCGCACAAAAAGCTATAGCATAATGAAGTTTGGTTTATGATCAGTCTAACCTCTTGTCCACTTAACAAATCTTCTGACTTGCTGTTTAATCACATCTGTTGTAAATAATCTGTTTTCATATTCCAAAGAAGGTACAGTGCCTATGACAGGAAACAGTGAGTTTTGCTGCAAAAAGTTCCTTATGTTAGAACTGTGATTTACAGAGTGGAAAAATGAAATTTGTGATATAGGTGAAATAATTAATTGGTAAATCATAAAATAGTTTTACAATACTTTGATGGAAAATACTTGAACTTTGCGCACATCATTAAACCATATATTGATATTAAATAGCTAAATACACTGTGGAGCAAAACTGATAGAGTATAATAAAATGATTTGTGATGGAAGAAGGTGCTTAATCCAGCCAGTGCATTAAAAGATGCAATAGCTGGCAGTTGAAGCAAGATAAACTCAGGCTAGAAACATGGCATGCATTTTTAACAGGGAAAATAATTAGCCATTTGATCAATTTAACAAAGAATGTGGTGGATTCTCCATAGCATGCAGTTTTAAAGTCAGAATTGGATATCTTTCCAAAAGTTATGCAAAGCACATCCAGGAAAAAATGAGCCAGAATCATAATGCCAGAATCATGGTATGAGGCTCTTTGGCATGTGTGTTGCAGGACAATGTAGATTAGTGATCTTCAATTTTTTTGGACCAACAGATCCTGGCTAATCCTTACAATTGCTCGTGGACCCCCATGCACCCTTTGAAGAGCTCTACAAGCAATTTCTCCCTAGTAGCTGAGCCTGCCTGGGCAATCCTTGACGTTATGTCCTGCTCTCATCAAATCTGTGGTTGAATATGATTGCTGAACACTCAGGGTGTTCACAGATTCGCACAAGTTAAAGGCTGGAAAGAACCTTGTGAGATCATTGGGTCTAGTCGAACTGTGAAGAAGTTTTTCCTTATATCCAGTCTGAAACCTTCTTCTAGGAGTTTATGACCATTGCTCCTGGTTTTCCCTTGGGGTGCTTTGGTGAATAGTTGTTTGCCTAGCCCCTTGAAGAGTAGGACCATGGCTCTACGTGCTCCCTCCCAAGGGACAATTTGCAGACATCAAGGAGTACAAGGAAGAGAGTGAGAAGACTCCCTGCTCACTCCCCGGCTCTATGGCAGGGCCAGATATCACCTGTACCCTAGAGCTGATGCACCAGTTAACCGTAAAACAAAAACGAGCTCCCAGGCAAGGATGCAGACTGCAAGACAAAGATCTGGTCAAAGGAACTAATACATGTTGGGCTGTGGTATTAAAAGCTATTTAGGACAGTGTTGGTTTGCTTTTCCATACCTTCACTCACATCTTGATCCTATCATGAACCCATTTGTTACACACAGGCCACGTCCAGACGAGCGCAGATGTGCAGTACGTGACCTGTCTATGGCATCACACGTTGCACATGCAGGCATGCCCCATACTGCTGTCTTGCAGTGTTGGGGGCAGGGGGCAGAGTTTGACCCAGGGAGAGCCCAGGGTAAAAAAAAACATGGCAAAAAAAAAGCAGGGTGGCACTCTTGGTGGCAGCATGCACCACCCAAAAGTGAATCCTGGCCCACTGGAGTCACACTCTGGCTGCAGGCCAGGCTCGCATCTGAGAAGTGCCATGGCTGCAGCTTCCCAAGGCCTGCAGGACCCCAGGTAAGGTTGTTGGGGCCAGCAGAGTTGCTGGCCCCAGCCTCCTCTACCCCACCTGGGGTGACTTGCCACATGTGCTGCTGCTACTTGTCCCCAGGGAAACAAGTGACTACTCTAGTCTGGATGTGGCCATAGGCTGCAAAGGTGACTCAGGAGTATGTTGAAGAGGCTGTGGTTCTTCTGGAGATGCTAGACATAGATGATGGGAATAAGCTCAAGTCTGACCCATGCAGAAATACTCTCAGAAGTATATACAGGGAATACCTGAGCAGTACTGCAATGAGTTTGCAGCTGCTGGGATTATGCACAAAATCTGACTGAGAATCTGGTCCCGGGTTCATTTGTAACGCTTACAAATCATTGAAATGTAGTGATCAGTTAAAGTGAGTAAGTGTTAGGACAGTAGGTGTTGAACTTCCTAAATTCACAGAACCCTTTTGTATCACTTCTTCTACCATGGAACACCAGCCCCTACCCTGTGAGCTGACCAGGACCAGTAATGGTGTCACACCACTTCCCAGCCTGCTCTGCCATTACCCCCAATCTCTTTGCAGAAACCCCTGATGACCTATCACAGAACCGCAGGGTTCTGTAGAACAGTTTGAAACCACTGTCTTACTAGGTAAACCTCGCCTGAAAGGGAACAACTTTGCAATGCCAAGAAGGCACTTAACCCAGGCAAAACTCCTTGAATGGGCATCTGATTGTGTTTTAACTGCACTTAGCAAGTGTTAAGTTGAATGTGTGACACCACTCTAAAGAAAGGGCTGTTTTATCCTTGTTACAGATAGATTTACTATAACTGCTACCAGGCCTACTCCAAACCCTGACGAAATGTGTAAGAAAACATGGAATATGATCACAATGGAAAACATCCCACATATGCCTTAACTAATTTGGATGTCTGGATGTCTTTTATTGCATAAGTTGAGACTCTGTTTCAGCCACTAAATGAGGAGCTTGGCTTTTTTTTAAACTGCTGTCTTGAAACATCAAAAATGAAACCCAAAAACCCCCTCTAACCAATCAACCAACCTAAAATCCTTCTTCATAATAAAAGGACCCAAATTACTTATTAATCATATTTAGACAATAGACCTAAGAAACAGCCAAGATTGGGCTAGGTATTATACAAACATAAAGTATTAGATGGTCTCTGCCCCAAGTAGATTACAGTTCAAATGGAAAAAATAAACACAAGGGGGGAGCTGAGGTATAATACACAAATAGGATGAAAAGTGTGTTTGCAGCTAATGGCACATTCCTTCCCAGGTGTGTTTGTAGGAAATAGGTTTAAGGTTAGCTAGGGAGGGACCAACTATATGGGTAGAAAAGAAATGCATGGTGGGAGAGAAAAGAAGGGAACTTGTGCAATAAGTCCGAGGTGAGGAAGCTGTGGGGAAGGGTAGGGCTAGCAAATAACCATTTAGAACAGGACAGAGAAAACCCCAAAATAATATTTATTCACTTGAGTGACTATGGTTCTTTCATGGTTGGGTTCTCTAGTGGCTTTGTCTGAGCGAACATACACACACTCACATTATGTGCTGTTGGCCAGCCTATGATTTTCCAATTTTCCTAGCTGTGGTAGAGTTCTAATCCTACTAGGCTGGATTGTTGCCTAGCAGCTTGTCCTAATTAATAATAAAGCCCAGTTCTTTTCTACTGGTTTGTAGATCTCCAAACACTTTCTGAAGGAGGGCTATTATCGTTGTCTCCTTTGACAGACTGGGAAACAGATATAGTGAGTTAGCCATGGGCACCTGCAGGTTAGTAGTAGTCAGGGCAAAGAACACAGGCCTTCAGTTCATTGCACTATCTACTGGACTACACTGTTTCTATAAAGGAATGATGTTTGCTGCACTACGCAAGAGGCAGACCAGAGACTGAAATGTGACTCTGTATTGATTCTTTCCCTTCTCACCCACTTGTTCTGCTCTAGAAAGGGAGGAACTTATTTAATTCCCTTTTTATGAATCTACAGCCTGGGTCCAGACAAACAGCGGCAGGCCCACAAATAGTAGTGGCACAAATTTGTGTCGCTATTTTATGCTGCAGTGCATGCCCCTGCCTGCGTACTTTGCAGTGGGACATATTGTCCTGCTGCTCCATGTGCCGCAAGGGTGGGGTGGGGAGGTGGCTGGGGCACAGTGTCTCAGCAGGGGCTTGCCATCCCCTGCGCTGAGGCACGCTGCGCCAGGGAGTGGCATGTGGAGATGGGGGAGCAGGCAGCCCTGGACTGCCTGCTCCCCCATCTCCATGCACTGTGGAGCCACTGTGCTGAGGCATCCTGTGCCCCAGCCAGCCATTTCCCACCTGGATGGGGCACAGCATGCCTTGAGACAGGGGAGCAAGCAGCCTTGGCCTGGCTGCGACCCTTTCTCCACATGCCTCAGCACAAGGGCTTCACTGTGGAGCCCCTGTGCTGAGGCACACTGCGCCCCAGCCAGGCAGGGAGCAGCTGGCTTGGGCACAGGGTTCCTCAGGGCAGGGGCTCCACAGCATGTTCTGGTGCTTGCCACTTAAGCGTGGATTGCACCGCTTTTTTTGCAGAATTTTTTTTTTTTTTTTGCTACCGGGAAATCCCAGTAGCAAATTTTGCCCCGGTGCTGCAAATAAGCAATGCCATGCACTGATTAATGTGCAACTTCTGTGGTTTGCAGCACCACAAAACACAAGTGCCTGCATGTCTGGATCTAGCCATAATGTCCTCTCTTTGAGCCAGGTTAGCTATGTTAGCTGGTGAATAGGTAAGGAGGACTGTAGAGTCATGGCTCCATCCATTTCCATCCATTCTCTGGTCCTGCTCTCTGTATCTGATGTTGTTATTTCAGCA
>NW_005841836.1:2513500-2521898 GCF_000455745.1 Alligator sinensis
TAAGCAGGCACCTTGTTCCTTATGTTTCAAGGGCTTTGTTAATCTTGACCAAATATATTGTGATGGGTGAACTCAAAAAGGTGAGAAATTGGATTCTTTCTTGGCAAACACCCAAAAGTTTGGATACTTCTGCGAAGCTTGTGTGTACTCATTCTGTCAACTGGATTGGGTTAGTCTTCCTATAAACACAGGCAATCTCACAATATTTTCAGCCTTCTCCCAGCTGGGAACTTTTTGAGAGCAGACTGTGCAATGGTATAATGGTACTTCCCAGCCAGAAACTGCAAATAAAGAAACACTTTTCCCACCCTTCAGCAAGTGGCACCTTTTTTGGTGCTTATGATATGCCATGGTTTAATATGTTAGTACATAGGTCCTTCTTCCTGTGTGCAGGACAGGATACCAGCTCTCTACAGCATTGTACACAATGGTTTCTCTGTTGGGATTTCTCACTGTCATTTTGCAAAATTCCATGAGTATCTTAAAGCAGGATTCATCCCTTAAACTTTTCATTGCATCGAACAGTTTACTTCAGTACTTAAGGCTAGATCCATAAAGCACCATTATTCTTGCCTGAAAGCTTGTCCAATATCTCTCCAAACTATACACTTGGTCTAGTAAAAGATATCACAAAAACCCTTGCTTCTCGTACATCACCTGGCCCATGACAACTACAACAGTGTTCCAGCCCCACTACACATAAATAAGCTCTGCTCAATGAATAAGGGTCTTCAGGACTGAAAATAGAGTGCTATAAATTACATCCTGGATACCTGATAAATTACATTGTGATTTAACTCATGTTTGAGATCGATATCAAGCCGATTTTGACTTTCTCATCCATTAATTGGAGACCCATGCACATAGGCAGATGGGATTAAAAATCAGATCATCTATATAAAATCCATTTGAGACTTTTGCCCTTGGAGTGATTTTACCTCATGAAGTTGAGGAAATGGATTCCGATATATGGATTTTGACGATATTAAAAATAGCCCTCTCAAAAGTCAGTGAAACTCCTTATGCAATAAGGTGCTATTCAAGAGGAATTAGGGTATGAGGATCTCGTCTTGTGTAAACACTTCCTGGGGACGTGTAGTTGATGCCTTGAATGAATGTGCTAGCACTGTAGATTTTTGGTAGCAGACAAATGTTGGCGGTAAATAAGGCTGCTATGCCAATTCTTGGTCTATGATCAGGTAGACCTTGTGTGACAGAGGCACTCTGACACACTGAAGACATACCACACCTGGAAAGAGCTAGATATCCTGATATCAATTTGTTAAAAGACCCATTAAAGCAACCTGGTCGCTTCATGGGAAATGCCAATACCGAATGTTAGTACACTCACAGCATTTTGTTATCTCTTTTGGGGTTAAATTACTCCATTCTTTCATGCTTTTGAAGACAATGAGTGCAGATCATCAGGAGCAGAGTAATCCTTTTACCCAGCCCTATCTGCAGTGACATTGGAATGAAGGAGAACTTTTTAGGCAGGTATCAGTTTCCATGGTAAACTCTACAAACAGGCAGGCAGATCAGTAGCTGAAGGATTGTACTTCCACTTCATTGTAAAACAAACTAGCTTGACGTGTCAATTTAGTAAACAGATGAAAGAGCTGTGGCACACTTAATAGGAGGCTCTTGTGTGTTATTTACCTCCTAGTTCCTCAAATAAAAAATGTGGATAAAAAGGGCGTGAGAAATTAGCTTTATACACCACAGTTTGAAAAAGCACAGTAGTTATGTGTAAACACTGCAAAATTATTTAGAAAGAGAGTCTGCCTTCCTTCTGGTCTGATGTTCCAAACTGACCTTATTTTTTTTTCATATGCTTGTAAAAGCAAGCCTCAGTTCACTTTGCCAGGTGAAAGCTAAGCATGAAATCCTGAGTCCATTGAAATGGTTCGAACAGGAGTTGATTTCCTTCTGAATTCATGTGGGAAAGGTGAATTGTCAGCTTCTCTCGTAATATTCAGGTACAGGATTTCCAGAAGCAGATGTGCTCCTGGGAGCTTCCTGGGAGCAATAAGTGTGGAGCAATAAGCTCCACAGTTTATTGCTGCCCCCTAATGGCATGTGTAGATGCTCCTACTCACCTTGAAATGAAACATAGCTATAGTCATTTGCATATAGTACCCATAGATTTAGATAATCCAGAATCGATACATGTTACCTTTTATTGAAATTACTGCAAATTTCAGCACAGGTACTCCATAAACACGCTTTTAAGCAGCAATTCGGCATCTACTTAGATATAGTACAAACTATGAATGATATTAAATATCATTACAAACTATGCATAAGTCAAAAGACTCATTATTTACCATATAGTTCATCGGGCTGGGCCCCACAAGAGTCAACAGCATTTAAAGCCATGGTGACCCCACAGTACAGCACTGCTCAGCATTCCCCCCTCCCTATATCCATGTGCTAATTAGCTCCCTACTTATGACTAGAACTAGGTGGTTTTGTCTCAAGTCCTGGGATGCTCCAAAAATTTATATGCAGATGAGACACAGAGTTGGCACTGGGCAGGGGGCTGGACTCAGTGGACACTACCATATATCTTATTCAGATGGGCTGCCCTAACCTATTATTGTGGTAGGGTCCCATCAACATTGAAAACATGATCAATGTCTTAAAGGCAGAGAAAAGGATCAACGCAGCATCAGGGTGCAAGGGGGTGAAGGAGTGAAACCCAAAGCTCAACACAATGGCAATGGTGGCAGGGAAGCATGAGGTCAAAAAAATGTTTTAAAGCAGAAATTAAGCTCTGAAGACAAATGGTGAGTGGATGAAGGTAGAGAAGAAAGGAAAAAAAAAGGTGACAGAGGGAGCAATGGCAGAGGCAGCAATGACAAGTGTTGATGCCAGAAGGAAGACAGGAGCAGAAGAGAGCGGGAGTCAGAGCTGGAGTAGCAGGAGAAGGCACATCGGGTGAGAAGCAGAGGATGATGAGAGCACAACAGAAGGCTGGCCTATTGGGAGCAGCATAGTGGGAAATCATGGAAGAGGCAACATGAAAAGTTAAATAGGAGTGGAGGTGGTGGATAAAGGCGACTTTAACCAGCAATGGGAGGCAGATGGGATCAATGATAAACAGATACGATTTCCTGGAAAAGGTACTGTTTGAGATTTCAGAGATGCAGGCAGAGCATCTCACCAGCCTGATTGTTTTCTTGAATGGAAAGACTTGGGAATTGACTTACTGGGATGGAGAAGGGTATAAGAACTTTTGGAAGAAATATACAGAGGAACATGGGAGAGAGAAATTAAGAGGGATATAGTTCATAGCAGGGGAAAAGATGGATGGAAAAGTACGTCCAAAAGGGTAATGTGGGTAGAAAAAGTAAGGGACAAATATGGTATTTGAACAGGGTTACAAGCAGACAAGTGGAGCCCAGGTGGGGTGCTGAACCTCCCATCAGTGATCCAGGCTGGGGCATACTGGGGTTTTATAATGTACTACAGGCAGCCAAAAGAGTGCAGCTAATGCAGAAAGGTGGGACAACTGTCCATACACTGTGCTCTCATTGTGTGCTACAGATGTGAAAGGATGGGGACCAAAGCAGCAGAGTGCCAGGAGTTCCTAAGATGTACTATTTGTAAGGGAGAGGGACACTTGTATTGTAGGTGTCCCAAAGCCTTTGCAAGTATAGTCAGATCCCCTGAGGAACAGCAAAGGAGGAGAGTGGAGGAGAGGAGGTGTTGAGCACTGAGGTAGAAATAGTGGAAGAAACCCCACAGGAGGGTGAAACAGAAAAGGAGGGGAGCAAAATGTCTGTGACTGAGGCAGTGTATGAGGTGATAGGCAACAGAATGGAAGGGAACAGCAATCAGCTAAGACAAGGAGGTGCGGGTAGGGAAGAAAGAAGACACCCTACAGACAACAGAAGTGGAGACTGAGCAAGAGAAAGAACCAGAGAGACAGGCTGGGAAAAGAAAAAGAAATGCAGGGGCTGTACCAGGAAGGAGAAACCTGATAAGGTGGTGAGTTGGAGGAAGAGCTGGAGAGCACTTTCCTGCCACTAACGCCTCCAGGCTCCAGCCCAGAGTGGAGACCAGAAGGCGGGAAGTGTGGGGAGGTGAGAATATGCAAGCCTTTCTAAATGCAACAGCAATCCTGTAGCTTACAAAGGCTACAGAAATGCAAATGGGGGAAGGGGAGGTGCCCACTGCCCTGAGTAGTAACAGAAATGAATCTTACTGGCACAGACACACTTATTTTAAAACAAACACAAATGGCATTGAAAATAGTTTTGCTTAACATCAGGAGTATCTTAACAAGGAAAAGGTGGGAAGAAATGGAACCGCTGTTGAACCAAGTAAGGGCAGACATAACCTGCCTACAAGAATATGGTGTACTGGGGAGAGGGATTACAAATGCTTTGAGAAAAGGTGGAAATGGGGACCATTTTGGTGGTTGAACAAATGAGAACAAAGTGGCAAAGATAGCAATATTATTCAGGAACCCATAGCTGAGAAGAAAGCAGGTAGGAGTCATCATTGTCAGATTGCAATGAATGATACTATCTGTTGGGGAAATGGAGTTAGACATTTTCAACGTATATGCACCACCAGAGAGGGAGGGAAGGAATGTGCTACTTAGAAAGCTAGCAATTTACGTGGTCAGAGGGAGACCATGCAAAATAGTGGGAAATTTCAACTGTATAATCAAAGTGGGCAACATATCAGGAGAAAGAGGAAATGGAGCTTTAGATAGCTAATCCAGACAGTTAACAAATATAATAAAAGAAGAGTCACTAAGAGATGTGTAGGCAGCGGAGAAAGTTTTCACTAGAACAGACCCCAGTGGTACAAGAAGAGCTAGAAGAAAAAGGCAAGAGTTAGAAACCTGGTTTAAAAGAAAGATGAAAGACAAATTGCTCTTAACATAAGCACCTTGGGTGGGAGAAAATGAAGAGTGGTCTGGGTACCTTTCAGCCAGAGTGAAGGCTGCAAAAGGAGAGCTTAAAGCAGTGCAGGAAGAAGATGATGCCTGGGTGGAAAAGGAGAAGGAGGTGTTGGAGGCAACAAGGAGATTTTGCAAAGAGCTATACCAGAAGAATGAAACAGACAAGGAAGATGAAGGATTTCTTGAAAGAGATTGAAGAGAAAGTAGAGGAGAAGGAGACAAAGGAGGTGGAAGAAGAAATAAGCTTAAAGAAAGTAGAGGAGTGTTTAAAACCTTTAAAAGAGGGAAATCACCAGGAACAGATGGACTCCTTATGTAATTTTATAAGAAATTTTGGCCATGGGTAGAGAGGGATATAATGGAAGTTTTCAAAGAAACAGCAGTAACAGGAGAGGCAGGGAAAGACTTTACAATAGGCATTGGTTTCTTACTCTTCAAGAAAGGGGAGAAGGAACTCCTGAAAAACTGGAGACTGTTTATGCTCCTTAATCTAGACTATAAATTAATGGCCAAGATGCTGGCTTTGAGGATAAGGAAAAATCTGAAGAACATACTACATGAAGACCAAATATGTTCAGCACCATGTAGAAGGATCTCCAAACAATCAGAGTGATCAGAGATACAATGTCCCACATCCAAGAGAGGAAACAAACACAGTTATTGCAAACCTGATTTAGAAAAAGCATATTACAGAGTGAATCATGATTATATATTCAAAGTGCCAGGAAAATGGCGTTCTCCGAGAAATATATATGTTGGATAAGGCTATTGTACAGAGAAGTGGAGAGTCAAGTCCAAATTACCGAGCACCTAAGTGATGCCTTTAAAATCCAGACAAGGGTGAGACAAGGGTACCCCTGTCGGCACTACTATTTGTGTGCAGCATGAAACTGTTAGTGCAAGGAATAAGAAAAGAGAAGATCATAAGTGGAGTAAAGATACCAGGAAGGGAAGAGGTAAAATTCGTATTATACATGGATGATATACATGTAGTAGTTAGAGATAGACATTTGATAAAAAAGAGTGTTAAAGTATACATCAGAGTTTGGAAAAGCAATGGGAGATAAACTAAATAGATCAAAAAGCATCATAATTGGATTGGGGAACTGGTGGGACTTGAAGAAGTTGGGCTTTCAAACAAGAGAGAGAGAAATCAGAGTGCTACACATCCCAGTAGATGCCGAAGGAAAAGGTAATGAAGCATGGGAAAAGGTAATGGCAAGGATACAGCAAATACTTAGGTTATGGTTCAGAAGGATGCTCTCCTGTGCTGGAACAGTAGCGGAGGTGAAGGCTGTGGTACTGATGATTATCTTATATTAGGGAATTGTATTCCCACCAACATGGTGGCAGATAGCAAAAGTACAGAGGGAAATATGTGTGTTCTTCTGGAATGTCAAAAGAGAAAAGTTGGCTAAATCTGAATTATGCAAAGCAAGAGAAGGGGGGGATGGGGCTGCTGGACTCGGGATTATTTGTCTATGCGAAATATGTAAACGTTATGCCAGGCAGTAACAGAGGGAGAGGGGAAAGCAGCATGTATCACCCAGTTTCACACAGCTGCAATTTTGAGGAAATGGGAAGTATATCATACCTCTTTGAAGAGTCCATGCGCATGGCAACCACCAGTTCATTACATCAAGATGGAAGGATTCATGCAGACATATAAAATAGGGAAGGGAAGGCAGAAGGTCTTGAAGGATCATAAGACATTAACAAAAGCGGTAAGGGAGAGAGACAGGATGGCACTGGTGGGGAACTTCACAGAAGGACAAGTGAAGAAGGTGTGGGGAGTGGTGGTGGGCACGTGCGACTGGTACCACCTTAGTCAGCGGGGGCACGTGCCCTTCTAGTAACCAGTCAATGGGGATCCCCCCGTGGCAGATCGCGCTAACTGGGATGCAGCCATGGAGCTCCCAGAAGTGGCCGCGGCACTTCATCCAGTGCCCCCATCCCCAGCCACTGCTCGTGGGGGGGCACTGGCACTCCCGCCTGCCTCCTCTGCCCTTCTCCTAACCGGGCAGCACGGCCTGCCAGGGGGTGCACCAGTGCTCTCAGGGGGTGCATGTGCATCCCCATACACCCCCTACGCATTGCCACTGGTGGTGGGTAAACAACTAAAAGGGGGAGAAGCTGACCTAGTATGGATGGTTGTAAGCAATACCTTGCTGGTGAGAGAAGTGCAACACAGATGGGGTTTGCAAGCTTATCATGGTGTGCAAATGAGAGGTGTGGGGAAGAAGAAACAGTGGGAGAGGTGTTTTTGGAGTGTGCATATGTGAAGGGAGCAGGAAGGGTGGGAAAGGGTCTGACGCTTTCTGAATTCCACCAAAATAAATTCTGTCATTAGCATGGGAGATGGTACAATATGGACTCATACCAAAGGGATCAGAGGAAATGTTATTAAGGACTTTATTAACATGTGTTAAAACTAGTTTATGGAAAGTAAGAAACCTCTGGGTGTTTCAGGGGTTGTCTTTCATTGAAAGAGAATGCCTGAAGCTGGGGCTACATGAACTGAAATACTTCATTGATCAGGACAAGGAAGAGATTGGAGAGGAAGAGTCAGAGAAAGAAGTGGAGGAAAAAGGATTTTTTCATGGGGTTCTATATGAAGAAAAAGATTTCTGTAAGGGTTTGTTTTTTGTAGGAAGTTGATGTATGTTGTTTAACATATGTAGCTGTATGTTTTTGATATGTAGGTGTTTCTGTGCTATGAAGTCTTGGTAAAACAAGGCTGTTCAATATGTGTAGGTTTGTAAGTGTTGGGTGATAGATGTGTTTTTAATAAAATTTTTAAAAAGAAAAAAAGAAGAAAAAAAAAAGTCCTATCAGCATCTTGGCCTTTTTGGCTAAGATCAAATGTAGCAGCATTTTTGGCACCAAAAGGAAGGTGTCAGGACTGGCTCTGGCCCTCCCGCTGCTGGTCTGGTATTGCAGTACCTCCAGGCCCGATGCCAGTTCCCTGTGGAGGGAGCATCTGCCCATTTTTACAGACACAGACACTTCTCATCAGCATGTCAGCCCAGTATAGGCCATATATTTTATAGTCATGCTCAGTGTTGCTTGCATTTAATCAACTTCATAGTTGGTTTCCATTACTGAGCAGTTTAATGATATCCAATGTTTCCTTGTATGTGATTGTAAGATAAGAAGCATTTTTCCCCATGCTGATTGGAGAAAAAAACCTCATTTTATATTTAGGTAAATATGGCACATTGAAGGAATGCAATGTTCCATATTGCATTTAGGACCCCAAGAGGGTCCTAAATGAGACTACACAGCACCATACAATGTACCACCAATGCATAGTCTGGTACTCTCTCTGCTTTGCCATAAAAAAATACTAGGGTTTAATAAAGGCACATAAAAGTGAAGTGATTTACCTGAATCACACAGCAGGCCCTGTCAGAGGCAGGGATAAGTCGCCTGAATTTAGATCCAGTATTCTAGCCATTAGAACTTGCTCAGTCACAAGCT
>NW_005841836.1:2521929-2527729 GCF_000455745.1 Alligator sinensis
GGAAATGCATGAAACCCATTTCAGTGCTTTCTGTGTTTCTGCAGACCCGTTCTCCTCCTAAGACATAACGCAAAACTCCTTGAGTTCTGTGAAGCATGTAGAAGTCATAGACTATAAAGAGAAGAGCCACCTTCCTCTATTTTGTAGCCCTGCTCAGCTGAGTGAATGCTAGTCAGTTGGGAGAGAACTCTAAAGTTCCCATGGCCTAGAGATATGTGGTTTTCCTGTGTTTTGGGGGGAAACCAGGAGGATAAAGAAAGTGAATGTACAGCCCAAAGATTAGCATCCAAAAATCTATCAGTCAGGAGAGATGTCTGACAGGCTTACCTAATGGTAGAGTCAATGGGAAAATGTTGATACATACAGGAGTGCACAGGTGTCAAGAATTTAGAGGCAGGCAAAATCATTTTGAAAAAATAACAATTTTTTTCTGAAAAAATGATTGATGGGGGAGAAGAATCTTTTCAAATACAGCTTGTATTTAAGTGAAAATACCTTCAGTGAAAAAAAAAAATTTTTTAGTGAAAATAGCAAAACATTTTACTTTATCACTGTTCCGTCTTAGAAATGTTGAAATGTTTCATTTTGTCATTTTTAAAGAAAAACTTTTTTTGTCTTGTTCTTTGTTTCTAATTTTTTTCTTTAAAAGCTGGTCTTCATTAGCAGAAAAAAAGGTTAAACAAAAGGAAGAGGTAACTCAAACAATATTTCCATTTGGCTTGAATGAAATGTTTTGGGTTGACCCGAAAAAGAAATGTTTTCAGTTCAAACCAAACGGAGTTTTCCCCAAGATTCTTCACTGTGGCCATGTAATAAAAAAATTCAGTGTTCACCCCACTTTATGCTGGGACCTTCCAAGAGCACACCCGTGATGGGATCTTCTTTATGATGGATTTCATATGACACTTCAGAGATCAAGAACGGTTACCCCAGAGCTAAAAAACCTCAGGTGGTTACAACAACGCCAACCAAAAACCCACACCCACCTAGCTGTGACTCTAACAGACTGGTATGCTCTGGTGGGCACAGTACGGTATTTGTAATGCATATTCAAGTGTATTTAGGGTGGAATTTGGATTTCTTTTGGACATCTAAGTGTCAGTTTCTAGCTATCTGCTTTCCTATTTTGGCCCCTGCTTTACACATCAGATATATGAGACTGAGGACCGATGTTCTGGAAAAAATGGAGGAAGGAGAGGAATAACCTTATATGTTTTAGTCCCAGGAGCATACCCAAGGGGCAGGGAGGAGTCGGGGGGAGGGGGGAGTGCAGTTGTATCATTCCCTTTGTTTCCTGGTCCACCCAAAGTGTAAAACAAACTGCCTGGCAGTGAGAGCAGCATTTCAATTCAGGCAGCAGTGAGGGACCCACTTGACTTCATGGCTCATTATAATCTACCTGATCCCTTTTAAATTCTGCTTTCCACAAAATCAGAATGCTCTCTCCTTTTTTAATGGTCTTAATTTTCCCCTAATCAAGCTAACCTTTCTTCTGCAACTATTCTGTCTGTTAGGTGCTGCTGGTAACGTAGCTCCTATTTCACAGCCTTGCAGACTGTTTTTAACTCTAGCTAAAAACATTAACTCAGGTGTGGAAACAAAATCAGGTGAACATTAACTCAGGTGTGGAAATAACTTTTAGTAAAGTAATAGATGCACTGCCAAGAAGCTCAAGAAGGATTGATTTTGTTTTATCACTCTGAAAGAGACGTACATTTAATTCTAATGACTACAGGACTAAAGAAATAACATCTTTTGATTATTTTTGCCTAGTTTATTGTGTTTTAATACATAATGTATGATATAGCAAATTAGTGCACATTCTAATGAAATTATATCTGGTTTTGCTTTCATTTTAAACCGCATAATATAGCCCAAGGTCTCTAGCATAGTTTATACTTCTAGTTTCTTTTTACCTGGAGAAAAATGTGTTGTGTTATATGCAACAATACACCATACCATCTGCATCCTCTCTTTTCAAAATCCTAGATCCAACCTTGTTTTCATCCAAGTAGCTGAATGCTTAGGGTGCTTACCTGGGAAGCTGAAGACCTAGTTCTAGGCTCCTTTTCACTAGGGCTGTGAGAAGCATTGGTCGCTGATTCGATTCAGAGGAGATTTGGTCTGATTCTGCGGCTGAATCTCCAAATTCAAATTGAACCAGGAGACCCATTAATCTCTCTGAATTGAATCGGAAGTCTTTGATTTGATTCAGAGAGATTCAATGATTCAACTATAGACACAGCTTTATGTTTTTTCTACATACCTTGAGGTACCTGGCGCTGCTTGTGAATGCTGAGATGGTGGGGCGGATGGAGCATCCCATGGGAACACAAGGGGTCCCCCATGTGCTCGGTGATGGACCCAGAAGTGGACTAGAAGTACTTCAAGTCCACTTCTGGGTCCACCGTGGAGCACGCTGGGGAACTACCTGCCCCCCAGCTCAGCGACTGGTGCCTCCTGGGTCTGGGAGGGCACCCAGGGTCCCCCCACCATTGTTCTCTGAGCCAGGGAATGTGTGAGGGAGCCCCCCATGCTCCCGTGGGATGCTCCATCTGCCCCACCATCTCAGCATTCACGAGCCGTGCCTGGTACCTCAAGGCACGTAGAAAAAACATATAAAGCTGTGTCTATGGCTGAATCTCCAAATCAGAGTTGAATCTTCAGAGATTCAAGTTCGGCTGAATCAAATTGGGACAGTGATCCAAATCAGAGAATTGAATCACTATCTCCCAAATCGGGCTGAATCCAAATCGAATACTGCTCACTTCTCACACCCCTACCTGTAGGGGATTTGAATTTGTGTCTTTCTGGCTTCGTAGCACAGTACTCCAATTAAATGGCTAAAACATTGCTGTTTAGATGTTCAGGTGGAAACACAATTCCACTATCAGTTTGTTCTTTGTCACAACAAGTGACATTTCCTTCCTTCTTTCCTTCCTTGCTTCCTTCCTGACTTCCTGTCCTCCACCAAACACTGGGACAAATATTTCCCCATTTTTTGGCTAGTCCAACTTGTCAACAGTCTTGCAAAATGAATTCATGGAATTATTTAAGAGCAACAGCTGCAATAACTCACAGGTGATGCAACTTGATGGGGAGGAATGACCATCAATACCTGTGGAACCCAAGATGCAGATAGCTTTTTAGATGTTTGATTCAAAGTCGACCAAATCCATTGGAATCCTCACCTTGACTTCAGTTGATTTTGGCCTAGTTCTCCAGCTGTCCTGGAGAGGAAGAGGAATGAAATATCTGCATCAGACAGACACAGCCAGCACAAATGCCTGACTGACATACAGTTAGCATCGGCCAGCTGCCTTGTGGAGTTTGACTGGCTTACAGAGCCATTAATAATAAGCATTACGTTAGGCTGGTCCTTTACTTTCATTTTCCTTGCTTTATCTTCAAGCCTCAGATCAAAATAGGCCATGCTGATGAAATGCTTCCATTTTTCCCCCTTGATATAATTTTTTAAGTGCACTTGACAAGCACACACAAGCATGGAGATAAAAGAGGAGCATGGGGGGGGGGGGGGGGGGAGAGAAAAAACAGTTTAAAAGACAACAAACTGAATAAATATTATAAGGAAATGATCAAGACTCAAGTGCTGTGTTCCAGATGCTGCTATTTCAAGTCTGAAATGTTTTGTAAATTACATTTTGAAGATAAAGGTACCTTTTTTTCTGTCTTTTATAGTGGAGTGACTGCCACAGTCAGGGACATCATCAATGTAGATGGAATTCACGATATAAAAACTTTGAGATCCAGACATTTGGGGGACAGTCCTTGCATTGTGATTCTGACCCAGGATATCACTGTGTATAGCAGCCCCTGTGGGATTTTGAACTGATGTGAATCATTGAGATTGATGTAGGATTCTCTAGGTAGGGAGCATCTGACTCACAGTAATGATATAAC
The DNA here is from genome assembly GCF_000455745.1 of Alligator sinensis. NCBI lineage: Eukaryota > Metazoa > Chordata > Crocodylia > Alligatoridae > Alligator > Alligator sinensis. Next base: position 2,525,851 of record NW_005841836.1, read on the forward strand.
TTAGTGGTGCCAAAACTTTTGGCCTCACTGGCCAGATCCAGTCTGTGGGCCTGTGTTATGAAAAAAGGATCAAACTGCCCCTTTTTGAGAGGAAGGTGCCTCCTTGTAATGATGGATAGGACAACAATGATGATAATGAACTGCTTGCAATCCAGTTGCAGCTAGGGACCCTAATCAAGGTTCATAGCCCAATGTGTTAACAGTGGGTGTGTCTACATGAGATGCTACTGCACATTTATTTAGTACTTATATTAGCAAGTATTAAATAAATGCACAGTAACTGGAGTTACTGTGCAGTAGTGTCAGTGAACATCTATTGGGTGACACTACTGCACAGTAGCCTAATAATACGGTGCAGTAGCGTATTAGCACTGATCATGCAGTCAGCATCTCGTGTAGACATGCCCACTGTGTACATGCTGAAGGGAAAGGTGTTTTACCCCTTACACAAGGGGATATCAGAGAGGGGGTCAGACAGAATGGTGGAAGATGATCTGGGCCCGAGTGTTTGTCTGAACTTTAATTTTATTTCTGTCAATGACAATGCTTAAATCTAGAGGCCCAAGAAATGCCTTTTTTGTTTGAAAGCATGCATAATTGTGTTCTGGGCCACTTTGGACACTGGAACACAAGCAAAATTCTGGACACTGGACAACAAACACAAACAAAATTCAAGATTTGGCTTCCTTTTTTAAATATGAATTGATATTTGGCCAAAAGTGTGTGTGTGAGAGAGAGCAACAGGTTATATCTTTATCTCAGTTTGCGTCTTTAATAATACGTATATCAATATTAGGGCTATCTGAAGCTTTGGTCCCTGATTCAATTTGGTGGGGATTAGGCTCAATTCAGTGGCCAAATCTCCAAATCCAAATCGAATCAGAGGACCCTTTAATCTCTCTGAATTGAATCAGAACCCTCCAAATCAATTCGGAGAGATTTGGAAAGATTCGGAGATTCAGACATAGACACAGCTTTAACATTTTTTTCTACATACCTCTAGGTAGCAGGCAGCTCATGAATGCTGCGATGTTGGGGCACATGGAGCGTCCCACAGAAGCATGGGGGCGCTCCCCAGAGTGCTTAGCAGCAGAGTCGGAAGTGGCCTAGAAGCACTTCCAGTCCACTTCCAGGTCTGCCGGAGAATGCGCAGGGGGGCCCCCCCATGCTCACTTTGGCTCAGTGACTGGTGCCTCCTGGGTTTGGGGGGGGCACCTGGGGTCCCCCCGTGGCCGATCGCTGAGCCAGGGGATTGCAGGGGGGCCCCCTTGTGTGCTCCCCGAAGGACCCGGAAGTGGACTGGAAGTACTTCTGGTCCACTTCTGGGTTCTCCACTGAGCACGTGGGGGGGCCCCCACACTCCTGTGGGATGCTCCATCCACCCCAACATTGCAGCATTCATGAGCACTGGTAGCTTGAGGTATGTAGAAAAAACATTTAAGGCTGTGTCTATGGCCAAATCGCTGATTCTCCGAATCAGCATCAAATCTTCAGATTCAGATTCAGATTCGGCCGAATTGAATCAGGGACAGTGATCCAAATCAACGAATCGAATCACTGTCCCTGATTCGGGCCAAATCCAAATTGAATAGGGGCTGCTTTGCACACCCCTAATCTATATATTCATCTGTGTACATATACAGTATCTTTATTGAGACAGATATAGATAACAGTGATAATGTAACTGGGATAGCCCTAGGGCCTGCCTAAGTTACAGGAGCCTCCTTGGACTGCCATGTGTCAGAGCTGATTTGGATCAGTGCCTCGACACAGTGGAACTTTCCAGCACAAGGCACGGTAAGGCAGGAGAATTCTTGGCATGGTGAAGAGTTCTGGCGGGGATAGAGTTCCCGCCGAGGAAATGCAGCATTGGATAACA
>NW_005841836.1:2528026-2546342 GCF_000455745.1 Alligator sinensis
ACTCTACAGTGTAAGTAAAGCCATCTCTGTTTTTCCAATTGATATGTGTCTCGTCTGTGCCTAATTCCGCTCCGGTGATAGAGAGTACCCATCTGCCTGTCACGGGATCGCAGCCGCAACCCCAGCTAGCGTTCCCGAGGATTCCCAATCCTCGGTCCCCCCGTGGCCCCCACACCATGTAGGTCACAGTGGTGCCTGGAATCTCCCCATGTAACCCAGCCTCATTCTGACATATTCTTCTCAGACTTACCGACACATCCTTTCACCAGCACTTATAAGGGGTCTTTAGGAAGTGATCTTATGAATGTCTTCCTCTGCCTTGCTGCCTTCCTCAGCAAGATATGGTAATTTGGAAGTTCCTTCTTACCCCTGGGTCTCTTATGGGGCATAAAAATATAGGAATTGAATTATTTGCCTCAAATATTATGAAATATTTCATTTATTTTATCTCAAATATAATGAAATCAACTTAAAAAAAATAAAAATAAATGTTGGCTTCTCAGTGGGAGCCAGAGGTTGTTGCTGCCATAGCATGACCTTGCAGCCTGCCCAGGGGTAGGGGTGAAGGCACCAGCTAGTGGGGCGGCATGAAGGGAAGCAGACAAGTTGGCAGCTGCCCCCTTTTCCCTCCTCTGCCCACTGGGGCTTCTCTGCCAATCAGCACTGAGGGGCAGGGTTGATGGAGTACATCTGGAAAAATGTCCACAAAATTTGTTCTTTATGCTGTGACCAACCCGTGAAAATTGTTTAGTCTCACCGCAATTTAAGGAGGTCCCTAACCATGAGAAGTAGCAACAGTGAAAGAGTGATAATCTTGTTGAGGAAGGGGAAATAATATTTCTATTCAAGTTAAACAGTGCATCTGGTAGGCTCCTATCTGCAAGATACTGAGTAACGGGCTGAACTTCAAGCATTTGAGTAATCCAATTGGGATTACTGGTGTGGTTAAAATTAGGTCAAAATTGAAGTTCCTTCCTAAATAAAGGGTGTGTGACTCATAGGCAGATCCAAAAGCAGAGCCTGTCCTCAAGGTTTTTAACACTTTTCATTATAAGATCCTATTTTGAGTTGTTTATAGCTTTGCAGATATAAAACACCAGAGCTGAAAATGTCCATGTTGAGTGTTTGTCTCAGGTTGCGCATACTATATCTATATATATATAGATATATATAGATATATATAGCCTGTTGTGTGTGTGTGTGATATAGCCTGATATAGCCTGTATATACACACACATACGCTCCTATTTCCTCCCTCTTTTCTCATTTGCTTTCTTGAGTGGGAAAATCCCGTGGGGGTGTTAATCCCTGGAGCAGACTGACCAGGAATGAGTCCTGGCAGTTACTGGCCACATGGGCCTGGCCCCCTCCATTTTGTAATTGTTTTGTCTCAGAGAGTGCCACAGTCCAGTCTTTCTCCCAACCAATCTGCTTAAAGAATCCTCTGCTTCCTCTGGCCAAAGAGGCCAGAGGGTTTTATATGTTTTGTCCAGATACAGGCCGCAGCTTGCCATGTGCTGAGCACATGACCAGAACAATAGGGGCCATCTTGCCTACATAAAAGCACACACACAACGCCCCCCCCCCCAAATATACAACAACCAAAAGCACACACTTTACCATACACAACCCCAAGTGTGTGTGGGAGTTACACACGCACACACCACACATATATATAACCCAGGTGCACCCAGTATGTGCTCCCCTCTCCAAATAGAAGGGATGGGTGACTAGGCAGGAGTGCTGTGAGAAGCATCTGTAAATGCAAACCAGTTCCCTCTATTCCCTATAGAGTCAGGCCAGGACAAGGAATGCTTAACTATGTACAGATGTATTAATATATACAAAATCTAAAGACATTGATATTGAGGAACATATATACATAAATATACAATTGTCATATAGTATTATATCCCACAAATGAAGGCTGAAAGATTACACCACCTCAGTAAGCAGCCAACAATGCCTGGGTAAGCAGTTGAACTGAAATATGTAAGCAACAGGTAAGTACACATAAGCATAGCTAAGTACTGGTAAGCATCAAGGAAGGGGTCCCAGCAGATCCCTGGCTAAGAGTCATATACTCTACAGTCTCTTAAACTACCAATATACAATTAGAAAAATGCACAAAATAAAGATGCAGTGTCACAAAATACGAGGCGTGCTCTTGCAAAATATAAGGCGCATGAAGGGTTGGAGGCCCCGTGTCACCTCGTGTAACACTGGGGCTCGGTCCACTCCCAGACCCTCCATGCAGCATTGTCTGCACCAGGTTGCTGGCTCTATTCCTGGGGACCCAGACCTGAGCCACTGCAAGTGGCTCCCAAGGTCCCAATCCCTCCCAGACCCTCTGTGCCATGGTGTCGGCACCAACTGACTGGTCCTGAGCCAGGGCTTGCAGACCTGAGCTGCCTCGAGCAGCTCCTAGTGTCCTGCTCCATGCACTCACCTGTGCACTGCATTCCTGGCTGCACACTAGGGGTTGCAGACCTGAGGTGCCTCAAGCAGTTCCCAGGGTCTGGCTCTGTGCACCGAGCTGTGCACTGTTCACTGTGGTCCTCTGCAATGGGGCTGGGAACACAGCCGCTCACCACTCCCATTCAGCAAGTGGGGCTCCAGGGCTCTTCAGGGCAATGACTCCGCCCTGCTGGCCACCTCACACCAGCTTCTTCTTTGCCTGTCCTCTGCTCCTTCCCTTGATGCAGCTGCCCATGTGCTGGGCATGCTGCTCTTTTATACCCTCCAAGGGCTCCACCCCCAGATTGCAAATGGACCAATCAGGTTGGGGTAAGGTGCAGGCTACAGTCTGGTCCAGGTTCTCTGCCTCGCCCCAGGTAGGGGCAGGGCAAGCTCCTCCCAGCAATCACCCAATTGGTGGAAGGACTCCACTAATCAGATTGAAGATTCTCTGAAGCTGTCCAGAAGCAAGAATTCTCCTGTGCTTCACAGCATGTATTTCAGATTTATCAGGGTGAGCATCATGCTTTCATTGTGTGCACCTTTTGCTTTTCCTCTGAAGTTTTAAAATGAGCTCATTCATAAGCACCTGAAAAATCTCAGTTTGCAGATGCTCAGAAGAGACTCTGAAGTTCTCAGAAAATTCTGTTTGTATTGAACACGTTCCTCTGTGATGACTACAGCCTGCATTCATTCTTCCTACTGTGTTAATGAGTGTGCTTCATTTCTGCTCAGAGCTGAACTCTCTGCAGTTGATGCTCTAACAACTAGGGGTGGCTGTGGTACCAGTCCCTGGAACTGAGAACCAAAGAGACCATCCAGGTAGTAAGGAGAAGAAAACTGAGTGATTGGAAGGCAAAGAAGTGAGAAGCCAGGCTACCATGGATGAGAAGTGGTTAGATTGTGGCAAAAAGCTGTGGGGAGAGGGCATGGAAGGGACAGGGGCTCATGGGCTGGGATGAAGAACTTGGGGACAGTAAGGGGTGGGGACTGGGATGTGGTCAGGCTATGAGGAAGAAGTGTGGGGCAGAAGGGGTCAGGCTTGGTAATAGAGTATGAGGCAAAGGGACATGGCGGGTCAATGGGCAGAAGGTTCTGCAATTACTAGAGCACACTCTTCTCACAGTCTGGAATAAGAACCAAAACTCCTGAGTATCAGCATTCAACTCTGGTAAGCAAAGAACTGAAAATGACTTTCGCGTATGTGACTATCTTTCTCTATCAGCTGTCCCACATAGAGCATGCCAACTTTTGCTCTGTTAGCTCAAGTGATAATAGTCTTTGCAGAGGTTCTAATGGGACCCCAGCCCTGCTGAGGGCTCAGGTGGGTGTCAGTATTGTTCTACTTGATGGATTTTGTATTTACTTTTTTCAGCACCTAAGAAATCACACACAAAGTAATCACACACAAAAATTCTGCATGAAAAGAACCCTTTCAAAATGGCAGTGTCACACCCTCAAACATTAGGAAGTGCCAAAAATAGAATTGTCATTGTAACTGAGTTTGGACTCCATGGCCACGTCCACACAAGCATGGACATTTGGTTCCCCGGGGACAAGTAGTGGCAGTGCCCCTTGCGCCACCACTACTTTTCCCTGGGGAACGCCCATGCTGCATGTGCTTTGGCACACAACAAGTTACCTGGGTGGGATAGAGGAGGCTGGGGCCAGCAGTGTGCTGGTCCCAGCAGCCTTACCTGGGGTTCTGGGGGCCTTGTTGGGCTGCAGCAGCAATGATTTTGTCATGTGGAGCCTAGCCACCAGCTGCAGTGTGGCTCTGGGCAGCCCAGCTCTGCTTTTGAGTGGCACGCACTGCCCTTGCATGCACTGCTCTGCTTTTTTTTCCTGCAGGTTTTTTTGATGCCTGGATATCCATAGGGTTTAAAAAAAACTTGTGGAAAAAGAAAGCGGAGCAGCGCACACATGGGCAGTGCTCCCTTGCAGGGTGGAGAACACATGAATGTGCAGTATGTGGCACTGTGGACATGTTTACAGTGCCACATACCACATGGCTGTGCTCGTCTGGATGTGGGCCATATGCATATATGATATATTCTTAATTACATGAGCATATGCTAATTTTTGCACAGGACCCCTATTAGATAATGAGGGTAAAAAGCTGAAAGACAATAATTAGGACTTTGAACTGAAAAGGAAAAAGTTAGACATCCATGAGTCAAAATAGAAAGATCAATTTAAAGCACATATTTGTCCGATTTGTTTTCTGATGTATTAGGTAATATTAGTGAAAAAATTACAACAAACCCACATAGGCATTAAGAGTTATGGGAGGGTGGTACTGCCAGTGTTTTAGGGAATAACATGTACAGCTCAGATAGTTTCATGGGTAAGCTTATATAAGAAAAAGTGATCCACTCCCTGCTATTCCAACTGCTGTGTTACTGATTATTAAAGAGGGATATCGTTTTTTAATGGTAAATCATTCCTATAAAGCTGCTACAAACATTCTGCAGAGCAACCTATAGTGCTAATTGGATTTTATCAAAGCTGCATATTTCATAAACATTACATCATTTCCTTGCCTCCATCAGCAGAACAATTCAGCAAATGTTTTCTATTTTGCTGCAGATTCTAGCATAAGATGTGCCTAAATCTTGGCAGTAATTTACTTGCAGCTTAAATTTATGACATATATGAACATTTATATTCATTTAAAATGTAAGGCAGAGCTGCACAAACATTTTTCATCTGCTTTTTACTACATGTGCTAGTTTTACCTTCTGTAGAAATTATTATATGTCTAGTTATACAGCCAAGGGAAAAAGGAAAAAAAATCAGTTCTTATACTTCTGGGGAAAATGTATACAATTAATATCAGTTTACACATCTGTAATAACATAAAATGCATACGCCTGAGGTTATGTGTCATGACATAAATCATAAAGGGGTCATAAAGAGTTATTTAAGAACCTTGTGACAGCTTTTATTAAATAACATTATCAAATATTAGAGCTTTATGTGAATAAATGCTCTGTTAAGATATATACTGTGTGATCTATTATTAGCCCAGCTAGGATTTTAAACAAGTTTTGCAAATAAAAATATGAATGGCCTGGATCCTCAGCTGATTTAAATTAGCATAGATTGATTGATTTCAAAATAGGTTAACCAGTTTATATTGGTTGAGGAGGTAGGCCTTGTTTTGTCGTACAAACATCTTGTGGTGTCTATGAATAATCATAAGGAAACCATGACATTCTACAGTAGACCCTTGCTTATCTGAAGCCCATGGGATTGCCTTCTGTTCATACATGCAAAGGCTCAGAGATATTTGTAATATAAGACAGCTAAAAGATCTCTAATATAAAATGGCACCAAAAGTAAAAAGAGCCTAAAAACAAAAGCCATGCGCAACAATCTGGAATATTATAATAATATTGTTATAAAATCTAGTATCTATGTATCTCTCATCTGTGTATACATATGTTGATATTCACTTTTCTCTATTTCCAATGATAAAGTTGGGAGTTCCTATAATCCAAGTGTTAGCATAAGTGGGTTGAGATAGGCGAGGGTCTACTGTAGCTGGTTGTCACGTGATATAAAGGACTTAGAAGCAGAGCCTGGCTTAGGGGTGGTTGTCTGCCCAGGGCAGGTGGTGGGCACCACACACACACACATACGTGTGACTTGCCCACACTCACAGCATTGCTCTTCCCTGCCCTGCCATGGCAGATCCCTGCCCCAGCCAGGAAGAGCCTGCCTCCAACCTCCAGTTGCTGCTCAGGAGGAGCTGGGCCAGGCACGTATGGGCTGGGTGGTGCCTGCTCCAGTCCACCCACCTTGCTTCCACAGAGCAACAGTGGTGCCTGCTCACCCACCTGCCTGGTGCACTATGCTGCTCCACCTCCCCACTGGACTGCACCCTGCACCCTCCTGCCCACCTGCCTCTACTGCCTTCAGCAGTGCTGCTGACTTGAGGGGAGGGTTGCCAAAATACACCCCCTAAGGCCAGCTTTCCCTAAGGCCAGCTCGGCTTAGAAATAAATGCTTTCCTCATTTTGCGAAGGCACTTCTGAAAATCCCACTTAATGTAAGCAAGAGGTATGCAGAAGAATTTTGTTTGATAGTGCATCTGTCCATGATATCTTAAAGAAGAAAGTGAAAGAGGTGACAGATATTTAACTCCTATGCTAATTTTATCTTTGTTGCCTTAAACTCTTGGATATTCTACTACATTAAATACTCCCTGTTAGGCTGTAAGAGGTAATTCTGCATCCTTTGTTTGTGAATATTTAAAATTATAAAATCAAAAGTAGAAATACCCCCCCCCCCCTTTTTCCAGTGATATAAATCTCCATTTCTGGCTCTGATGGGTTCTATGCAGACCTTAAACTGTTTGCTGTTTTAGGACTCACTCTTGCCCATTCTGGACATCAGGTCAGTGTAAATCATGGAGGAGGGAAACCCTAATGGGAATTCTGAGGTTGACTTCAATGGGCCCAGGAGAATTACATACTTTCTACAGGTTTTTATTGAAACCACATAGAACTCTGTACCAGAGATATAATTCTATATTTAGTTCTATAGGATGCCAGAGATTCAGTCCCATAGGATGTTTAAAAACCTGTAGAAATGTTGTAATTTTCCACTATTTTCTACAGGGCTTTTCTATAAGATAATTAGGGGCCAGAGGTTGAGGGAAGGGCAAAACATTTCTTTGACCAGAAAAAAATGTTATTTTGTTTGTAAGCAATAACTATTCACAAATGTGTCTTGCCTACATAGGGAGTTATTTATGAGTATATCCTGGTATGTACTCTCTCATTCTTGAAAAAGAGTGTGCTATTCAAATTATCTTAATTCATTTTAGATTAAGTGGATTCAGCTAATTCAGAATAAGACACTCAGAATAAGGGTGTCCACATAAGGAGTTAATCAGGAAATAACTATCCTGCTTTAAATTAATCTCCTAACCTAATCTGATTAGTTCATGAAGAAAAGCCCTTAAAACTACCCATAGCAAACAGATGAGTAGATAATGTGAAAACAAGGCAGTAGCCTTGCATGATATATTCAGTTTAGCACATGGTTCATCAATTTATTACATGCCTATCATTAGTACGCATCACTTGGTGGTGACCCAAGTAGGCAGGGTAGGAAACGAGTCACAATCACTTGTGACCATGTTCTGCTCATTTGTTGGCCAAGAAAAGATAGGGAAACTGAGCTACCATCTGACCATTTGTGTAAATCATTTATTCATTACTACTGTGTGAATGATCAAGGTGACTGCCATATCAGGAGCCATTTAAATGATCAGGATTGCTGGGCCAGTACTCTATCCATTTGGTCAGAAGTTGTAGAATCTCTATTTTTAATGAGTTTTTGGATGCAAATGAACCAGCTGGAATACTGGATTTGACAAGCAACATCATGTTTATTTTATAAGAAGCCATGACACAATCCATCTGATTTTCTTCATCAGAAAAACTAATTTACTACTCTGCAATTAGAGAAAATTAATTTACTACTCAAGAAAGATAACATGTAGGCTATTTTTAGTAGCTGTACAGCAAATTATGATTTTTGTTTTTTGCATTGACAATAGCACTGTAAAATGGAGATAAGATGTCTTCCTGATCCTCATGTTTTGCCTATTTTGTATCTTTAGACTGAGATGTCTTTGAGGCAAGAATGTCTATAATTCACTAAATGCATGTATAACACCTAGCAAAATAAGGGTTCTTATTCTTGGTTGGGACTTCAAGACATCATTGCCCAGAACAGAGGGGATATGTCCATGAATGGAGCTCCTGGATACTACTGTACTACAAACAGTTAAACCTATATAATGAAGAAATTCCCATCTGTCTAATAAGAGGCTCAGGGTTTGATTCCAGCCTTGGAATGTTCTGAGATGCTGGCTCTTAAAATCACAGCACCGTCTGCATGGAAAATTAGGGCTTGTATTTTTAGGCTATGGAGAGATGTAATTTTAAGTCATTTTCAAGGGGGATGGGAGACTTGCTGCTTGCAAGTGCACACCAGTTATTCTAATATAACTATTGTGTCTGTCTGCTTCTATCCGGATGTAAATGAGCTAACCTACTAAAACTTTAAACACGAATGATGGAGGTTTAGTTACAGGGATGTTGCTCAATTTATGACAGTATAGGAGTAGACATTTATCATTAATATCAGAAGATTTTATACTGATATAATTTAATACTAATAAAAGTATTATATTTATCCACACATTTAGAGGGTCCTGAATTTGATTAAGGGTCTATTTCTCTTTTTTTCTTTCCTCCTTATGCCTGTGTAGTTGGACCCTCATACCAGAGGATCTTGGCTCTACTAAATGGGGGGATAGGAAATAAAATACTAATAACATTTTATACCAGCTCTAAAATATTTCAAAAATCATTTCCCTGTGTAATGTAGTTTTTGCAAATACAGTGTGCATGATACTATAGTATGGCACAAAGATTTTTGCATTCACCTGGGATGCTGTAGGAATCTCTCCCTGCACTTGTAAAAATGTAATAAAATACAATTCTGCAGCATTTAAGAGAAAATTAATATATAATTGCCCTGCAATAAAGGAATGTTACCAACTATAAAAAGCTGGGCGAGATTCCCAACCATGTTTAGGCTGCTAGAGTAGTACAACATAGTCATAAAGTCAGCTTCAGTAGTAAGCGAAAGGTTCAACCTGTATACAAGAACCTTACATTTTTTGTGGGTTACCACAGGGGCCCCTGTAACAATCCTTCCTCTCTCCAACCCTCCGCTCCCCAATTTAAGCGCTGACTCTAAGAGGGGTCAGGACTAGGGTGCGTGGAATAATCAGAGTTCTGGTCCTCCACACCCACTGGAAAGGCTGTACTAGGGGAACTGTAATAAAAGTGGGACAGTCCTAGGATTGCCAACTTTGAATCTATTCTGGGAGGTTTCCAGAATGCCAACATGCCTGCAACACACGATGTGAACTTGCTTGCGTGCTTGTGTATATTAGTTACGGATTACGGTGAGTAGACTTTACATCAGGAAGGCAAATGCACATTGTGATTATATTTTAAAAACCCACTGGACTACTGTATAAATCAAATTCAACATTTAATATGTATTTTAATGAATGCCCTATTATTTATCTCCCAAGTGACTCTTAGCAGTTTCCTGGAGATTTATATCTAATTCTCGGAGACTCCAGGGCAATCTTGGAGGGTTGGCAACCCAAGATTCCCTGGGGGAGCCAGTTTACAATTCACACTATGGCTGCATGTGTCTGTCTCCTTCATACTACATTGTGTTAGAAGTGGGCCTGATCCCTCTTGTTATGTCTTGTGGCTCCACAGTGGTGGGGAGATTAGATCAGCCTGGGAGAGAGAGTACACCACACAGTTTACATGGCTAGTAACTTTTTTCTTCTGAACAGGAGCCAAAACTGCAAAAAAACATGGTGCCTAAGGAAGCACACATCATAGCAATATTTAAAGAAACAATACCATATATAATAGCTAATGCATAATATATCACATTCCTCCACCCCTCCCTAAAAATGCAATTTTTTTAGATAATAACACAAACAAAATAACATAAAAAATATAAATATTAGGTGGTCTATCTGAAATTGCAGGTAACCAACTACATACTCTTGAGCTGCCTATAACTATTCTACTCTCTCTGGCAACTTACTAACTAGATAATGTATAGATCCAGGTGTGCCACAGGCTTTTGTATTCTCTTAGGGTTTTGTGGTCCCCTTTGATCCCAGATTAATGGATGTAGCCCATTCATGGTGTGCAATTGGTGACAACACCCCCAATGATTAACAAGAAGTCTGAAACATGTTCCAGGCTTGATTTTCAGATTCATGAAGCCAGTGGTACTTGACTTTTTTGGTCACTGGGCTGTGCCCCCTTCCTTCCACAGGCCAGATCCACCTGGTGGACCCAGCCCATCCTGATCCAACCACGTGGGGGAAGGGGCACAGCTCGACCCTGTGGAAGGGAGGAGGCATGGCTTGGCCCCAACCAGGCAGGGTGGAGAGGAAAGAGGTGTCTCTTGGCCCCAACTATCCTTGCAGGGGGAGGGGGAGTGGTCTAGCTTCACAGGAGGAAGGGGGCATGGCCCAGCCCCAACCTGACATGGCAGAGGGAAGGGGGAGTGGCCCATCTTCTGGTTGGGGGGGGAATGACAAGGGGGTGTAGTCCAGCTTCACTGGAAGAAGGGGGTGCAGCCTGGCTCCAGCCCGGTCACATGGAGGGAAGGTGGCATAGCCTAGCCCTGATCTGGCCATGCCATAGAGAAAGTCACGGCCTGACTTCAACCCACTGCTTGAGGTTTGGGTTTTTGGCAGCAGGGTGAGGTGCTGCCACCACTCCTGCAATGTCAAGTTTCCTGACCCTTGGGGAGCCTCGCAGGCCAGATTCCCAGCCTCTGTGGGCCACATTTGGTCTGTGGGCTAGAGGTTGAGCACCCTTATCATAACAGATCTCATAAGAGGCAGGGTTGTTGTAGGCATCAGAGATCCAGTTTCTCTAACTACAGTTAGATCCAGAACTCACATTAACAAAAGCCAGAACAAAAGTTAAAATGCAAGACACGATAAAGAAACAGCAGTATGATTTACAGGCTAACAGTGTACCTAAAACTTCATCAGATAATATTGATATGATAAACAGACAAGACCTAACAGGGAAGGGACCCTCATGTCTAGGATAAAATATAGAGCAAAAATGAGGCAAAAACAACAAAGAAACTTTAGCAGAGAAAGCAGGGAAAGGTGTGGCAGATGTGGCAAAACAATCAATGCAGAATGCAGGAGATGCCACAAGAAAGGATATTTTGCGAGGACTGCAAATCATCCAGGCTAGTGGAAATAATTCAGGAGGCAGAAATGGCATCATATGACAATGAGCCTGTGCTACTAGGAACTATATTCTCAACAGAAGAATCAATAGCTAACATAATATAGGTCTCAACAGTCAAATCATTAAAGTCAAATTAGATACTGGAGCTGCAGTTACTTCCATCCTTGTGAAAGATTATGATCCATCCTGGAATGGAGAAGCTGAGAGCAGTACAGACTCTGAAACAAGTTCTACATAAATCCAGAGACCCACACCATTGGCATCAGGACTCTCTTTGGCTGAACAGTTCATGGTTTGATGACTTAGGATGCCATTACCTATGGCACCAATACAGTTTAACCTGAGATGTCCCATCCTACCAGAATTTAAGAAATGAGATGCTGAACTAAAACTTCAGCAGCAAACAAATGTCAGTGTTCATCACAGAGCAAAAACACTTCAATAGCTGCTATTGAAATGCTTTCATGTGCCATACTCTGGCACATGTGTTGGGGGTTGCCAACCTCCCTGCCTGTACTCTAGTCCCTTCCCTTGTCAATGCAGTGTGGCTGCCTTCTACTCCTCTTAATCTAGCAGACTGGAAAGTTCTACTGGTCAGGACTTCACATATGCTATAGTATAGGCAAATCAGCCTTTCTTTATTACTCTCACAGACATAGCTTATCTTCTGCTTAGACATATCAAACCAGCTGTTGAGTAGAGCTAGACGAATACCTCTGCTTTTCCCATTTTGATGATACAAAGTTGGGAAGCATTGTCAGCACAGAAGAGGATATAAATATTATCCAGGGAGAACTGGCTCTCCATTTTACAGTGCTATTATCAATGCAAAACCATCCTTCACTTTAAAGGCAATGGAAATAGTGTACATGGGTGCATCCAGACGAGCACGCACATGAGGTATGTGGCACCATGGACCTGTCTGCAGCACTGCAAACTGCATGCGCCACATATGCAGGCATTTTCTGTGCTGTTAATTTGCGGTGTGGTGGGGTTTTTTTGACACTGGGAGATCCCGATGTCAGAAAACCCCGTTCCTGAAAAATGCAGGGTGGCTCACATAGCAACAGCATGCACTTCCCAAAACTAGCCTGGTTGGCTGGAGCCATGCTCTGGCTGTTGGTCAGGCTCCATGCACAGGATCACCGCCGCTGGAGCACCAGGAATCCCCCAGCACCCCAGATGCTGGCCTTAGCCTTCCCTATGGCACTGGTGAAACTTGCTGTGCCCCAGAGCACACGTGTACAGACATTCCCCCAGGGACAAGTAGCAGTGGCACATAGTTGTGCCACTGCTATTTGTCCCCAGGGAAAACGCATGTGTGCGCTCGTCTGGACATGCCCTATGTTAGCTTTCTCCACTAATAAACTATTTTTCTGTAATTGCAGAGTTGTGAGGAATAAAAAAAATGTGATGAAGTGTAATGCCACTGTGCTAAGACAGGACTAATAAGATGAATGTCTATAATAAGTTGTAAACTCACCAACTTGAAACAATAGAGGACTCAGGCATATTAGTCGATTATAGGATGTGCATGTGATGCAGTGAGAAAAGACAAAATTTGGTCTTAGGCTGTATCAGGCATGAAGAGACAGGGAAGTGTGGATACCTTTGTAAAAGGCTTTGGAAAGACCTTTTTGGGATTTTGTGTACAATTCTGGTCACCCATGTTCAAGAAATCTGAATTTAAACTGAAACAGATACAAAGACAGCTAGCAGGATGATCAGGGGAAAGAAGAATCTCTTACCAGAGTGGACTTGAAAAGCTTGGCTTATTTAACCTAACAAAAGGAAGGCTGAGAGGAGATATGATTGCTCTTTATATATGCATCAAAGGGGTCAACACATGAGAGGGAAAAAGAACTAGGTAATCTAAAGGACAATTGACACAAGAAGCAGTGGTTGTGAACTGGCCCTGGATAAATTCAGGCAGGAAATTAGAAGACACTTCCTATTCGTCAGTGTTGGAAATCTGGAGCAGCATCCCAATAGATGTGACTGAGCCGAAAAACCTCCCTAATTTTAAGATGGAGTTCGATCTGATTATGAAAGGCATTTTATGACATAGCTGCCTACAGAGTCAGAGATCTGGATTCAGTAGCTGAGAAAGGTCAGTTCAGTTCTATCTGTCTCTCTCTTGGAATTGGCAGTCTTTGCATGGGTTCCACAAGGGGTTATCAGAAACATTCCCTATTCCTTTACATCTCTGCCACTGTATAAGGATAGGGCATAATCTAGTTCTTGTTTGCTATCACTTCTGTTTCCAATAAAAAAAATATTTTGGTTAGGGTTAATATCAGCAATATATCTACTTATTATAAACATTGAAAATAATTTGCTTGTATTATTATATCAAAGTCATTAGGCATTACCCTCAAAATACATACCCTATGAATTTTATATCAATGTTCTGGTTCCTGAAAGTGAACTGTCTTAAACAAAAGAAAATAGGCTGAGTTATGAGATATTGGTTACAGATAATACAAACTTTTTTGATTAAAAGATGTAAGAATTTGAATAAGAATGCATTGTTTGGAATATATTTGCATTGGTTTCCAAAGAATTTCTGGTTGCAGATACCCATGGTTTGCATTAACAGGCAACAGATTAAAAAAAATACATTGGTTTGAGCTAATTCTTGTAATTATGTATTTTTGGTAAATGCAGATTGATTTGTTATAATAGACCTGATTGGAAAATTACCTGTTTCAGAGTGGGAAAAATAAAAGAGATTGCAGGATATGAATTCAAAAAATGTTGGGTTTCAGTAGGATACTTCACTCTGAATGAAAGTCTGTTTCAATAAAGATGCTGATTTGAAAATTGTGGTTTTTAGTAAGATGGTATTTGATCCATTAAAACTATATTGGTTTCATTCTTTATGTTTTCTTTTCGTTGAAATAGTTTGGTATGAAGCATGAAATAAGCATGTGTCAGGCATTACTCAGAATAATAATATTAATAAAAAAACTGTAATTGTTAAAACAAGCTGAAGTAACCTAGTGTAATTTTACGTCATATACCCCTTATGCTGGAAAAAGAAACAGACTGTTCTGTCATTGTGTGCAGAAGGCAAATCAATTATTATGGGCTCCCAGGAACCTATTTTGTTCCTATGAAAATCAATGAGGATTTTGTCCCTTGTGCCAATAAGATCAGGATCAGGCCCTTGGAATTTAGAGATGGAAAATATCTGCTTTATTAGATCATCCGATCTACCAGATCTGGCAGTAAAGAGCATTGTTCCATTCTGAATGGCTTTGTCTGGCCTTGATTTGAATTATACCAGTGATGGGATCCTACCACTTTCCTTGGAGGAGTTTTCCACATTTTAATTGATCTGATTGTTAGGAAATTGTTCATAAAATTAGGAAACTTGGAGTAAATAAGGGAGCTCAGTCAGGACTACTCCTTCCAAAGAGTAATAAGCATATGGAATGAGTTATCCTGAGGAAAGCAACTGAAGAGTATAAATGAGTTCAAGAGACATCCAGATTTATTTCTGGAGAAGGGGGAGATTGGGAATATGATAAAAAAATAGGAAAGTAGGATTAAGCTGCATTTGAAAAAAGAAAGCATGTTGGATGTCTTTTCCCTCTTATTCCTAAAATGTTTTGTTACCATTGACTGTGTCCTGATGTGAGGTGTGAATAAGAATAACACTCCTTTTTCTTTCCCAGCAGGTAGCATATAACCTGATGAGTGCTTTGTAGGTGAAGGTTGTGCTTATCTGTAGGAAGTGCTACTGAGGGAAGATTAAGTTGAAGAAAAAAAAAGGTTTTGAATTTAGGCTCTGCTTCTACCCATCTATCTGTCTTCATTCATAACTTTTGGCATGTTTGAAGTCCAAGTTGTCACATTAAACAGGTTTTGCTAACTGGACCCTTGGTTCTGAAGAAGGTAAAGCCTATTTTCATTTGTATCTTTTTGCAAATCATGAATCCTATTATCCAGGTGCAGTGTTTGTGAAAGTTCGGCCCATTTACTTGTGGCAGGCTTGCTGGCAGGAGCTTGGTTTGCTGGCTTGAAAAGGACTCAGAGTGATTGGCAGGGCATTCCCCACCAATCAGGAAAGGCAAAGGGGAGAGGCTTGCCCTGCCCCTACCCAGGGGAGAAGTGAAAAGATGGACCAGAGAGGAGACTAACTCTGTCTCTCTCTGATTGGTCCATTTCCAAGGCCGGGGTGGAGCCTCCGAAGAGGATAAAAAGACCGTGTGCCTGGCGCACGGGCAGCTTCAATGAGGGATGGCAAAGAGAGCTGAGAAGAGCTGGCTGAGCTGACTGGTGAGGTGGAGCAGTTGTCCCAGAAGCACCCAGAAGACACCTTGCTGGAAGGGGAATGGCAAATGGCTGCGTCCCCAGCCCCACCATGAAGGGAGCATGGTGATGGTGCATGGATTGGTGCACAGGGGGTTTGGGAGTGGGCTGAGACCCTGGTGCCGCACGTGGCAGCTTGGGTCTCCAACCCCTGCATGAGGCAGGGCAAGTGGTGCATGGTTCAGTGCACAGAGGGCCTGGGAGTGGGCTAAGACTCTGGTGCTGCACGAGGCAACTCAGGTCTCCAATCCCTGCATGAGGCAGGGCAAGCAGTGCATGAATCAGTGCATGGAGGGCCTGGGAGCAGACCGAGACCCTGGGCGCCACACTGGGTGGCGCAGATCCTCAACCCCCTGCAGGAGGCAGGGACTATGGTGCACAGGATGGTGCATAGGGCCGAGAGGGGCCATCGGTGCATGGGACAGAGCACAGAGCTGAGAGCGGATCAAAGGCAGGGAGGGCCCTGGAGCAGTTGAGGACCCCCTTCAGAGGGAGAAGATACCTTGCCCCAGGAGATGAGTGCAGTCTCGTCAGGCCGCAGGGGAGTCATGAGTTGCCAGGGAAGGGGCTTCCCACAGGGGAGGAAGGCCCTCCGTTTTGGTGGCAAGCAGCTGGGGGGAAGCCCCCTGAGGGAAGAGGATTCCCCTGGTCGAGGCCTGGCCAGCCAGGTGATTTAAGCAGGGTTAAAGGGTATTCTTTCTCTCTTTCTCCCCCTACCTCCTGCCCTGGGTTGTTACTTTCTGGGGCACAGCTCTTGCACACATGCAGTCTGCTTTTTTTAGCTTTTCTCTGAGATCCTGCACCTTGCTGTTTGTAAACCCTGTGCCCTATTATTTGTAAACCCCATGCCTATTCATTTGTAAACCTTGAACCATGTTATTGTATAAGACTCTATAGGAGGGCTGTGCAAAGCTTTGGGTGCTGATTCGATTTGGAGGTGATTCAGCCCAATTCAGTGGCCGAATCTCTGAATCTAAAATGAATCAGGAAACCAATTCAAAGGTCCAAATGGATTCGAAGCTCTCCAAATCAATTCAGAAAAGACTCAGAGAGCTTTGGCAATTCAGGCAGTCCCCACTTGTTGCAGCAGGGAGCTGGGCCTGGACTCCATGCTGGTAAGTATGGGGGGGGGGGTGGCTGGAGGAGGGGGGGACCATGGGGGGCCCCCTGCCAAGCCCCATCTCTTGCCTGCTCCCCCAGCCCTTCTGAGCACCCCTGACCCCCACCCACTCTTCCAGCCCCCCACCCATGGCTGCCCCACCCACCCCAGATCCCAGCTCTTTAAAAAAAAGCCCCCACTCATCAGCTGCTGCCACATGGGAGGGTGAGATTCCCTGCTGTCCCCCACTGCCCCACACTGCATGGGAGGCTCTACCACAAGCCCCCTGACCTCCCCCTCACTCCCCTAGCCCTTCCCATGGCTGCCCTATGGGCCCCAGCTCCTGGCTCTTTGAAAAAAACAAAACAAAAACCCTGGACTCACTGGCTGCTGTAGCAGCCTTGGGCTCACGGAAGAGCCCCCAATGCAGCGTGGGGCAGTGGGGGGCAGCAGGGATTGCCCCCCACTGGGCAGCAGCCAGTGAGTTGGGGCTTTTTTTTCCTTAAAGGGCTGGGAGCTGGGGTGGGTGGGGCAGCCATGGGGGAGCTGGGAGAGCAGTCGGGGGACTTGTGGCAGAGTCCCCCATGCAGCGTGGGGCAAGGTTGGGGGGCAGCGGGGATTGCCCTCTACCCTGCAGCAACTGGTGAGTGGAGCCTTTTTTTTTAAATAGCTGGGAGAGTGGGCAGGGCAGCCATTGAGAGTGGGGCGAATTCAGAGATTTGGCCAATTCGGCACTGGCCGAATCTCCGAATCAGGTTTGGCCAAATCAATTCAGGACAGTGATTTGATTCACCAAATCCAATCACTGTTCCCCGAACTGGCTGAATCCAAATTTGAAGTGAATACTAGCTGCTTCACACAGGCCTACTGTATATATATGTGTGTGTGTATGTTTGATGAAACCTGTTATGAGTATTTAATCACTAATTTGCCATTGCTATCCCTATTACTATTTATTTCCTAAACCAATCCCAGTGTTATCCCTGAGGGCCCCTTTCCTTCCTGAGCCAGGAGGGTACTGAGTGGGGAGGCACAGCCTGTGGGCCTCAGAGGACAGGCCCTTGAGAGCGGGTCAGGGGCTAAAAGTGTGTATTTGCATAGATATATATAGAGAGATATATAGATATTGAACATAGTTCAGGGGTTTAGGTTGTAGCCGTGTTGGTCTAAGGATATAGGCAGATATATCTGCCTATATCCTTAGATATAGGCAGATAAGGATATAAGGTTCCTTGGGTGAATTTGGTATCTTTTATTAGACCAACCCAAATGGTTGGAGAATAGTTATTGAGCAAGCTTTCGGGTTCAAAAACCCTTCAGGCTCAGGAAGCTGCAGCAGTTGGTACGTGCTCTTCCTGGATGGAATGAAAAGTAAAGAAGCCAGGGGCTGGGCTGGGCTGGGCTGGGGAGTCAGTTGCCAGGCAGATTGTAATGTATCAAAAATCCAATGTCTTTGTTTAGTCCCTGATCTCTAGTATCCAGCAGGTTGATGAAATGGAGCTCATAGGCTCATCTCTGGGATGTGTTGTGTAAGTTTCCCTTGAGGATCAGGACTGAGAGATTGGAGAGAGAGTGGCCCTCCTGTGAGAAATGTGCCCCCACC
>NW_005841836.1:2546552-2556827 GCF_000455745.1 Alligator sinensis
TGAAGTCTAGGATGGGTGGCTCTGGGAAGATCTTTTTAAGAATAGGGTCTTTTTCTAATATGGGTTGCAATTTTTTGAGGATTTTCCGTACAGGTTCAAGGGATGGGTGATATGTCATAACCAGCGGTGTGCGATTTGTTGGGGGTTTTTTTCTGTACTGCAGCAGTTTTTCACGTGGTATCCGGGTGGCTCTTTCAAACGTATGATCTACTTCTCTGGAGGAGTGTCCTTGCTGGGTGAAAGCCTTTTTAAGATTGGTGAGGTGGCGATCCCGGGTGTTCTTTTCAGTACAAATGCGGTGGTATCTGAGGGCTTGGCTGTATATCACAGCTTTTTTGGTGTGTTTCGGGTGATTGCTGGTTCTGTGCAGATATGTATGTTGGTCTGTGGGTTTCTTGTATACTGTGGTCTGTATTTTACCCTTCTGGATACTGATCCTTGTGTCTAAAAAGGGGGATGTTGGTGTTGGAGTATTCTAAAGAGAGTCGGATGGAGGGATGGCGACTGTTGAATTTCTGGTGGAACTCAAGTAGAGATTCCAGGTTCTCGCTCCAAATGATGAAGATGTCATCGATATATTGTAAGTACAGCAAGGGTTTGATGGTGCAGTTCTTGAGGAAGTCTTCTTCCAGGTGGCTCATAAAAAGGTTGGCATACTGTGGGGCCATTTTAGTGCCCATAGCTGTTCCCATCATCTGGAGGAAGTGTTGATTATTAAAAGTGAAATTGTTGTGTGTGTATAAGCTCAGTGATATCTTTGGGTCTGTATTCTGGGTTGTAATCTTGTTCCTGTAGATATGTAAGGCAGGCATGGATGCCAACATAGTTCATGCATTTTATGTATCTATGTTAATATTGTAACCTTTGTATCTTATTACAATTTTACATAGTTAAGGTCCTGGCTCTGTTCTGTAGGGAGAGAAGGGGAGCTGCGCACAGCCAAGCAGCTATGCTTCCCACAGCACACCTGCGCCCGCTGACATCCCTTCATTTGGAGAAGGGGTACATAATTGAGTAGCACCTGGGTTACGTACTCATAAACTTTCATGCACTAGCTGGAAATGTAATCATTCTAACAGAGCACAGCCCTTTTGGAAGGCCATGGTCATGGTAGCAGAAGCTGCTTCTGTATTTTGGGCCTTCTCATGGAGCTTTGACTTTCAAGACAGAGATTTTAAACTGAACTCAGAGAATTCCTTGGGGATGCAGTTCAAAAAGTAGAGCTCCTGAATGGTGATACAGGGTGCACAGCAACTGTCATGTCCAAGCATCTAGGCTTTCAAGTTTGTGCCCTGGAAGCTTTTTCAGGATCTGTGGACTCATTCCCAACTACATAGAAAATTACCCCCTTTAAAACACTTAAAATATTGTATTTCAAAGAACAATGGAGGAGGAGGATGCCTGTTTTTTAATTAATTTAGAAATTTATGGCATTCAGCAAAGTTTTTCTGTTAAAATGTCTCCTGTATGTCTTCAAGAACCAAATCCTGGGAACTGATCCTGTATTCCTTCAACTCCTGTTAGAGTCAGTGGGTGCTGGAGCTTTGTATAATATAATGTGTGTGGGATAGTTTGTATATAATATAATATAATATAATATAATATAATATACAAGTATAACATGGCCTGATATAGGTATATAATAATTCATGCCTATACATCTATCTTAAGTTACCAAACACATTTCCATAGTTAGCACCCTGCTTGGCTGTCTCAGCGCAATGTCTACACCAAATAACAACGGCACATCAATACCAACAAAGTGTTTCTTTATTTTTCATCAGTTCTATGTTGTGTTCTCTTAGGTGAACGATTTCCCTTATTTATTCTTGCCAGTTACATTTAAAAAAATGAAAAGCAGCTCTCCAGGACCAAAATAAAATTCCCTTCAACTAGAAAAGAAACGAGTGTTTCTCAGGTACATATTTAAAGAGAACTGTTTCAGATTCACTGGGCTAAATGCTGCAACTCCATTGACCTCAGTGGTTCTATATACTTTTGCGTTGGGCCTATCGTGTGGGATTAATTCCATTGCTAATAGCAGTCCACAAATACACTTTGTCAGGTTTTGGGGAAAGTCCTAGCAGCCAAAGCACAGGCTTCCTGTATTCCAGTCACTACTAAATAAATATTTTTAAGATATCGAAGTTTGAAATTCTGACTTAATTTTTAGCCAAAGAGGGTTCTAGCCTAAGAGCATTTCCATAAACCATATTTTAAAGATTTTGTAGAGTGGTCAAGGGTACAAAAGGTGTGGGAAATGATTTGCTTTCTCAATCCAATGGTTGGAGGACAACACTGGGCTTTACCTTATGTATGCTTTTTATGATATGATCATTTTTGTTGCACTGTCTACACTACGATGTCATGTTGTATGGAATCGCCACCTATCTTAAACAGGGAGGCATCTAGTCAAAGAAGCAATTACACATCTACTCAAGGAAGCAATTACAGGGAAACATCCTTTTCATTACCAGGGAGGGTCTACCCTCTGGAACTCTGTATAGCTCTGTATAGTGATGAAACAACAGAGCACAAGAAAACAAAGCTTTGCCCACAGAGGAAACAACAGTCTACTCAATGGAAGGAGAAGGTGAAATAAATGCTTGATAAAAAGGTTGGGTGTGCCTTAGATGCCAGTGATCATCTGCTCTGGTGGTTACCCTTTGAAAAATACATTCTACCTGCCTTTTGGTTCCTACTCTCTGGAACTCTTTTAGGTGAAAGATTTTGAGCAAGTAAGTCTGGAATGACTATTTTCAAATCATAATGCTATGATTCTCTATCTTATTGTATTTTTGGCTGGTTTCTTTAGCTTAGTTTCTGTCTGTTGAGTTTGTTCTGTTTCATCTTGGTGATTAACTAGGGCTTGTTTGCTATCTGCAGCTTTTGGGACCCTTGGGCATGATGGTGACAAAAGCAGTCATGACAATGTTGAGTGTCATCACTTGCAGAGGGTGGCAAACATGCTATAGGCTGAATTTCCAAATACACTGGTGCCTGTGCACACTTCTAGGGTCGTGGCTATATTCAAAGACTTGTGTGCAAGTGCCTGAGAGGACTGAAAATCAGACCCAAAATTCACAGGCAGCATCTGGGAAGCCACAAATTTGGGCTGAGTGCCTGCCAGTAGAATTTTATATTGGAGCTTCTGTGTCTCATTCAGCTGTCCATCCAGCCTGCCTTTCTGTGGGGACACCTGCAGGTGGAAGAAATCAAGATAAACTAAAGACCATGTGCTAATGGAATGTGTGGAGTCAGGTATGCTTATCTGTTTTTCTCACACAAGTATAAACCTGCATGACTTCGTTATTACTTAGCTGAATTCCTGTCTTGCAAAATGGTCTCTAGCCATAGACTCTATGGACTTAGGACCTTGCTGAAGAGAGGCAAGTATTCTGCTTTCCTTGTCTACGAATCTACCACCAAACAGTTGATCAGGGTATCCACTTTAGGCATCAGTTTTCCATATAAAGAAAGCAAATAGAGTAAAATGTGGTAAAATTTGTCACTCCAAGGGGATTGATAATGGTGATTAATTATCCAGGGGTGACTAATTATTAGCCATTTTCAACTTTTTGTGAGATGCCATATTGAGACAGTAAAGAAAGATTTTATTCATGTACAGTATAATGAAGAAAAAACGAGGACAAAAATATGTCAAGAAAATTCCAAGTGCAAATTTTATGCAGTGTGGATTGCTGTATGAAAATTATAAGATCATACAGATAAATGCTTAATGTACAGTTTTCTATTACAAGAAGGCAAAGTGCTCACTGCTATGTAAGAGTTGCACAATTATAAGAGAATAAAATAATCAGTTAAAGATTTTTGCTTTGTGCTTTTACATGCATTTGTTGCCTAAACAAAAGACATTTCTGCAAAATGGAATGACTGATCATCTATTGCTTGCTGAGCCAAGAAATGCTGACGGGTATCCAATGCTTTATGAGTATCAGCTGGCTTGAGAGGTGCTACGTTGGGCACTTCTTTAGCTGACTAATTACCAGAAGCAAATTCCATCATGCTTTCATGTGTGTGCTCTTGGGAATGATGAATTATACTTTAAAGGACAGCAAATCAGTGTTTTGTGTAGAAATTATAGGTCTCTGACTGCTAGGACCATCGTGATCAGTTATCCCAGTGACTAAGTAACTAACTAAAAGATTGATTCTATAACTGTTCTTCTGAAGAGTTCTCATTTATTCAACAAATGAAATCCATGCTCAGAACAGCTTCTGTTTTACCCCCAGTTAATGTAGCTGCTTAACATTAACTAACCACTCATAACATTTACAGTTGGTTCAGGCCTAGATTCATTTAGTCTAAAGAAAACTCATCTGGTTTTATTTCTTCTTTTGAAGCTGTGAGGAAAAAAGGAGGCAATCTGCTTTTAGATACTATCCCACAGCACTGGAGTGCTTTTAAAAATTCTGTGTCCTGTTCCCTTGCCAATATAATCTGTATATTAAGCACTTTGCTTCCCAGTGAAGTGCTAAATAATATCAATCATTTGAAAAGGCAGGATCATATCTTTAAAAAACATCAAATTCCATCTTTAAAATTTGGAAGGATTCCACAATACCACACACTCTGTGATTGCTCTTGTCTGAGTCCAAACCAAAATTAAACTTGGCTTTAGCTCATGATTTTACTTGCTTACATGTGAATATTCCATGTTTGCACATTTTAGCAGCCTATTGTTTCTCTGTTCTGATTTTAGGTACAGATAAGAATGAGTAATAGCCTCACTTACTGGACTGTAAAAAAATGTATTACTGACATCAATCTAACTTTGATGTCAACATTTAGAAAATATAATTTGGATCATTTCAGTCTCTCTAAGGAGACATAGGTTGAAACTATAACTTACTTGATAATTTGCTGACACTGCATATTGATTTAATAAGGATGAGATACCATTAAGTATTTACATTTGCATGCTGTAAATAAATGATAGGGAACATTGCTTCTTTAGCACATTAAGATTTACTTTAAATATTACGCTAGTTACCAGTAAATTAACTTAGACTTTGCTAACTTCATAATGTACAGCTTACTTTCAAGAGAAATTAATTCTCACTTCAGGCAAGGGAGATTTTTCAAGATGTTAAGAAATAAGTGTTGCATTTCATTTGATACATCAAATGCTGATATGTAGAGCTAGTTGACACAGGAATTTTTTTTACTCACCCCAAAATTTTTGCAAATTCTTTATACTTTGTTTTTGAATCTTAAGGGCTTTATTTTTTTCTGGACCTAAATACTCCTCCTTCCTTCTCCCCAGTATTCATCACTGTCATGACCCAAAGGCATGATTTTGTGTGTGCTTCGGCACCAGAATTATCCCCGCCAAGTTGCAGCTTCATTGCACGGGAGAGTTTCCTGTTGCAGAGGAAAACCCCGGTGCAGTGACGAGTTTCCCGCCTTTTCTGCAGCTTCTTTTGCAGGGTGCATTGCTCAAGTTGCAAGAGGAATGCACGGTGCAAAAGAGTTCCCGCCACCGGTATGCAAATTCGTTCCCCACTATTGGCTAATTCTAAATTATTCCCACGTGGCGGCTAACGATTGGCCTGTTAGCTGTATAAAAGGCTTGAGCAGTTTCCGCCCAAGCTGAAGAGGACTCCACATCCATCTCGTGGGGACTCTGGATACACGGCAGGGTAATAGAAACCCTGTGTGAGATTCAGAGGAGCGTGGCGACCTGATCCATCGCCCACCTCTTCCCGTCTTCGAGCGCAACTTTTATAAGACGTATCTACGATTCTGATTTTGGTGGCTCGTTCACCCAGAGCATCCGGAGCTCTGTTCCGTGGAGCCTAGCAACCTCCACGAGACCGTCTGTGTTGTCTGTCTGTAACCGCAACTCAAGCAAGTTTTCCAGCCTACACCACTGCCATCTCGGTGTAAGTAAACAATCTTTAAAACTACCGCTAAGCGTTTGTGCCTAATTCCAGCTCGACGGCCTTCCCTCTCCGACCCGGCGTGCCCGGGCTGCTGGCCACAGCCTGCGTGCAGCACGGAAAAGGGCTCAGGTCGCTCCCGGCCCGCACAATTACCTTTTGAAATCAGTTGTGCTAGTCACTTTACATTTTGTGAGTCACAATTTCATACATTTGAAATATCCCTCTAAGAGTGCTATGGCTCCTTGTTTTGGCAATTTGCACTTGCCAAGATGGAAATATCATCCACAGAAACACAAAACACACTGATAATATGTGAAACATAGCCAGAGACAGAGACAATTCGAGACAAAAGTTCAAATTACACATTCCTTTCTATGTATGATTTTATCATGGGACTCACACTATTTGGTATTTCTTCTTAAACTGAGATCCTGTAGCCAGGTAATTGTGAGAGAATCAAAATATTATTAAAAAATGTTTTAGCCATCATAACAGCAGAGAAAAATTTGAAAACACGTATCCCATAGATTCAAAAGCCAGAAGGCAAACCAAAATAGCCTATTATTAGTGGTAGTGTTTCATTCTTGCTTTATTCAGACATTTTCTGATTTTTCTGGGGATGGAATCTTTTTCTCTATGCAGATAGCAGTAGCATAGCTCATTGCACAACAGGGAAAAAAGAAATCTTTTGCCTTGTCTATTTCTCCATGGCAAGTACGTAGGCCAAGCCACAATCTGACCTTAATAACTTCACCAAGGTTTTTCCATTAAAACTCTTAAGAATATGTTTGTGCCTCAATAATAATTTTTAATCAGTTTTTTCTTACAAGATCTAAAATAGATACTCATTTGGTATCTGGTCCACAATAAAGTTCATTGTTTAGTTCTCATTTACATATACCTATATTTATTGACTCCTGTGATCACTACAAACACCATGGCTTCAGCATATTCTGTCCAGGACATTTCTGACCACACTCCACCTACCTGTTCCTGATCAGATACACCAAACTGGGAATGGGGCAGTGAAGATGCTCTGTTGGTGCTTCGTGTAGTCATTCTTGAGACCTCTGTCATGCCTGAGAGGGACCATTGGGGATGCTCCAGAGTAGCTTCATTGGCTCATTTCTGAGGAAGGGTGAGTGGGCCATGCTCAGAGTGCCTGTCCAACAATGCTCCAAGGCCCTGATGTAGGCATACTCATGGTGTCCTCTAGTTAGGTTTTTAACTTTTCTGCAATATTAAGGGACTTCACAACAGCCTCAAGGCTAATAAAAATCTACTGGTTATAAGAAGACAGATTTTACCACATAGCTGAAACCTGGACATGCATCTTCTTATGATGAGACTCTTTCTCCAGGATTGCCAGATAGACATTCAAGTTACTTTCCACACTGATCAAGCTGATTGGTGTGAGCTTGATTTTCATACAGTAAGGGCTCCAGTTTGCAAGGTGTTGAAAAGATGCACTTAACCTTAAGCACGTGAAGTCAAAGCTTAAAAGCATATGCTTAAGTTCTTTAGGAGGTCAGAAGCTCTGATGCTTCATATCTAGCAAGATCAGGCCCATAAAACAGGATCTGATGCCCAAATCCCAGTGTGAGCTAATGAATCATTAGGCAATACACATTTGAAATACTTTGATGGCATGCAACCAGCATTGATTCAGTTGTAATTCTCTAGCTAGATTTCTTGGTAGTTGCAGCAGTGTAATCATTTCTGCATGCTTCTGAACACCTACTGAGCAGCTGCAACTTAAAAGCATTCGCTTTGCTTCTGAAAGGGGGTAATAGTTTTCATGGGTCTAAGGATTAGATATGTCTGGTGACAGCAGGTTTACAATGAATGGGAGTCAGTCTACTCTGTCATCATGAGACGGTGTTAACTGGAATCAATGCCCATTGCTAGAGAGGGCTGTCTGGTGGAAGGGATGGTTTTAATCAAAAAACATTTAAAAAAAGACTTAAAAAAGAAAATCCAGCGTTTGAATGCAAAGCAGTTTCAAAGGATCATGATGTTAGTTGTGGAATATGCTGATGTCTTGAATAAAGGAATAAAAATAGAAGATAATGTAATAGTAATGTAATTACTGAGGGCCTATTCTTCCTTAGATCCACACACACAACTTAGTTTATTAGAAAGAAGTAGATATATATTAATAGAGTGGAAAATAAACCTGAGATGTAGGAATAATACAATATTTCCTTTATTAGGTCTCTCTGAAATAGGCCACAATCTTGCATTGAGATTGGCTAACATGGATCTCTACTAAGTACTATTCCTGATTAAATATCCATATAATTAAGTATTTTAATCATATACAAACTAATTTTTAATGAATGCAGGTTCCTTTGAAGGTTGCTCATGATCTCCTCTGAAGAAAGAAGGATGATAGCCCTAATCTTTAAAGTAGTTTGAATTATTTGCTTCCAAGCCTTTCAATAAACAGATTAAACTCCTATTTGAAATGGAAGTAGATGTTTACTCTTGTAAATAAGCATTTTCTGCTGCATCTAAAGGTAAACAGATTAAAGGATTATGCTAAGGACCTTTCTGAATTTTAGTATTGGAGTTCTGAAAACTTAGTGTTAGGCACTTCCACCTCTAACATATGTGTTTTTTTTCTTATAATGTGGAAGGTTACTTTTTCTAATCAAGTAAGTTTCAGTTTTATATTTAGTCATTATTTTTAAAGGGCTTGACTCTTTTTTGCATAATGATCCCTCTACATTGGTAGAGTGGCATAAATGGACCACAACATATATAAGAATCAAGCACAAAGCATTTATTTTTAAAAGAATCCCAGTATGGGAAGAATTTGACTGATTTTTAATATATATATGACAAACCAGACCAAAATATTTCATTCCCTGTCAAGAAAGTTAGTGATTTGTTTTAATATAGTAGTTTCTAAATATAAGGACAATCAATCATTTTATTATTCATGGGATGTGGGGTATGTGTGTACATACTATTAACTTCCAGGATAGCTGATATTAATGTACTGGCATTTGAAACTATAAGATACTTTTAACACTCCATAGCAAAGTAATGGCAATTTTGATTGACTTAAACTTTTCCTAATGTAAATTTACAATGCCCATTGTTGAAAAATGAAAGTACTTTCATTTAAAGTATATTTAAATAATGTTGTGATTGTAAAATTCAAATTTTTCCTGACACACATTTTTTGATGGCAAAATGTTGCAACTAATAAAATGCTCCATTTACAAGAGAGTCAGTGTATAGATTATTGGCTTTGTTCTGTTATTGTAGAGATTCCCAAATGTTTTCTTATTGTGTATCCCCTTCCATATTTACCAGCTACCCATGTACCACTACCAGCATGCGGTTTATATTTTAATCCGTTAAATTACAATTATTATTATAATGAAAATTAAATCTGCCATTACACAGTTTCTCCTGCATACCACAGTTTGGGAACCCTTGTGTTATTGTTAGTTTTTCATATTTCCTCCAGCATTCTAGATTATGCTATGTGGCTTATGAAAGGAAAGGACTGAGCCAAGGTTAGTTAAATCCACATAAATCCACATAGATTTGCTCTAGCTGAGAATCTGGCCCCAGAATGTTTTAGTCAAATGTTTCAAGAGATCTATGAGTACCATGAAGTTTGTGTAAAATGCCAGTGTCTTCCTGGAGTCATATTTACTCAAGCAGTCCCATGTATTGTTATCATGAGTAGATGCATAGTTGGAACACTGAAATAACCTGGAAATCTTACCACTGGGACATCTTCTGGTTTATTATTATGGCCTCCAAGAAGGTTAGGAAAATTGGGATCCAAAGCTCACCATAGTCAACAGAAATTTTCCATTCCATGGATTTTGAATCAAGTTCACACTTTCAAAGCCTGAACATATAACATATTTACAGTAGTGCAACTTCCATGGGTTTGGTACATCTATGTAAATTATGCCTGTATCTGGAATACACAGATATGAAACTATCTTGGAGAAGCTTGTGACTTCGAGGCTCTGGGGACCAGGCTGAAGGAGACGGGGGCGCAGGTGGTTTTTTCCTCTCTTCTTCCGGTGAGGGGGCGGGGACAGAGGCACGGGGCCTGCATTGGTGAGGTCAACCATCGCTTACGCAGCTGGTGCCGCCGGGCAGGCCTTGGGTTCTTTGACAACGACCCATGCTTTCGGGAGGGGGGATTGCTGGGGCGGGATGGGCTTCATCTCTCCCCTAATGGCAAGCGTGTCTTCTCTTCCAGGTTGGCTGATCTCGTACGGCGAGCTTTAAACTAGACTTGCCGGGGGAGGGGGCTGCAGGAAGACGAGGAGATGCCATCAGGGCAAGGGGTGCAAAGGTAAGTAATGGGGGTCCTGATGGTCTGCCTAATCGG
>NW_005841836.1:2556920-2581290 GCF_000455745.1 Alligator sinensis
CTTTATGTCAAGGAGCACTACACATCCTCTGCCAGCAGTATGGGGTCAGGGGAAGGGCGAGCTGAAGTGCTCTGGGTCAAGATCCAGGGGGGGCAAGGCGAGAGGGATTTGACGGTGGGGGTCTATTACAGACCCCCCAATCAGGAGGAGGAGCTGGACAGGGAATTTTCAGGCCAGCTTGCGGAGACACTAAAAGCAAGGGATGTAGTTGTCATGGGCGATTTTAATTACCCGGACATCTGCTGGGAGGAGCAGTCAGCCGGGACGGACCGCTCCAGGAGGTTCTTGGCCGAGTTGCAGGACCTCCACTTGATTCAGGAGGTGCACAGTCCCACCAGAGGAGATGCCCTGCTGGACCTGGTCCTGGCCGCAGGCGACGACCTGGTAAGAGGCCTCCAGGTTCTTGACCACCTGGGCAATAGTGATCATCGCGTGCTGGAATTCACCATCCAGCGTAGAGTGTCAAGGGCCCGCAGCAAGGTGGTGGCCCTAGACTTCAGGAGGGCCAACTTCAGTGAGATGAGGAGATTAGTGGGAGAGGAACTGGGGTCCTTGAGGGCAGAGGAACTCAGCGTCCAAGAGGAGTGGTCGTTCCTTAAGGAAACGATACTCGGGGCCCAAGGGGTGTCCATCCCGACAAGAAGCAAGGCGGGCAGGAGTGTCCAAAAGCCCCCCTGGCTCACCAAGGGTGTCCGGGAATGCCTGCTTGCCAAAAGGGTGGCGTACGCCCGGTGGAAGGGGGGTGTAATCTCCAAAGAGGAGTATACCTCCTCTGCTCGGGCCTGCAGGCGGGCTGTTAGGAAGGCCAAGGCGGATATAGAGCTCGGATTAGCGTCCAGGATTAAGGATAACAAAAAGTCCTTTTTCAAATATATTGGGAGGATGAAGAAGGCGCCGGGTAATGTGGGGCCCCTGCAGGATATGCGGGGCAATCTGGTGGTTGCGTCAGAGGATAAAGCGGACCTCTTTAACCAATTCTTCACCTCCGTTTTCTTGTGCAGGGACCGGGACTTCCCTGCTGTGATAGAAGCCGGACGCGAGGGGATCGCCTTCAGACCTCAGGTTGGGGAGGACCGGGTTAGAGAGCTTCTGGAGGGGCTGGACGCGTTCAAGTCAGCGGGTCCGGATGCTCTCCACCCCCGGGTGCTGAGGGAGCTAGCTGGGGTTATTGCAGGGCCCCTGGCACGGCTCTACGAGCGATCGTGGTGCTTGGGCCAGGTGCCAGACGATTGGAAGGTAGCTAATGTGGTCCCCATCTTCAAGAAAGGGAAAAGGGAGGACCCGGGCAACTATAGGCCCGTCAGTCTTACCTCAATCCTGGGGAAACTCTTTGAGAAGATCATCAAGGAGCACATTTGTGATGGGCCGGCATCCGAGATGATGCTCAGGGGCAATCAGCATGGATTTATTAGGGGGAGATCATGTCAGACCAACCTGATTGCCTTTTATGATCAGGTCACAAAGGCCATGGACGCAGGTGTCGCGGTGGATGTAGTCTTTCTGGACTTCAGCAAGGCCTTTGACACCGTCTCTCACCCCATCCTAATTAATAAACTAGGCGACTGTGGCATAGATGCCTACACAGTCAGATGGATTGCAGATTGGCTGAAGGGTCGCACTCAGAGGGTGGTGGTGGATGGATCATACTCGACTTGGGGGGAGGTGGGTAGTGGAGTCCCCCAGGGCTCGGTCCTGGGGCCTGCGCTGTTCAATTTCTTCATCAGCGATCTTGATGTTGGGGTGGAAAGCAACCTGTTTAAATTCGCTGATGACACCAAAATTTGGGGGGAGGTGAGCACGCTAGCAGGGAGAGAGAGATTGCAGAAGGATCTGGATAGGTTACAGGGGTGGGCAAACAGGAACAGGATGTGTTTCAATACGGACAAGTGCAGGGTGCTGCACTTGGGTAGTAGGAACCAGCAGCACACTTATACGATGGGGAACTCCCTACTTGAGAGCACGGAGGCGGAAAGGGATCTTGGTGTCATTATTGACTCCAAGATGAACATGGGCCGACAATGCGAGGTCATGGTTGGCAGGGCTAACCGGACCTTGTCGTGCATCCACAGGTGCATCTTGAGTAGAGCCAGGGAGGTGATCCTCCCCCTCTATGCGACGCTGGTCAGGCCGCAGCTGGAGTATTGTGTCCAGTTCTGTGCGCCCCATTTCAGGAGGGATGTGGACAACATGGAGAGGGTCCAGAGGAGGGCCACCCGCATGATCCGGGGACAACAGGGCAGACCCTACAGTGAGAGACTGCGGGACCTGAACCTATTCAGCCTCCACAAGAGAAGGCTAAGGGGGGACCTGGTGACCGTCTATAAACTCACTAGGGGGAACCAGAAGGGTTTGGGGGAGACGCTGTTTCCCCTAGCCCCCGCTGGCATAACAAGGAGTAATGGGCACAAGTTGATGGAGAGGAGGTACAGATTGGACATCCGAAAAAACTACTTCACAGTTAGGGCGGCTAGGAGCTGGAACCAACTTCCAAGGGAGGTGGTGCTGGCCCCTACCCTGGGGATCTTTAAGAAGAGGCTGGATGCCTACCTGGCTGGACTCATTTGAGTCCCGTTTTTGTTTTTAGGGTTTTTTGTTGTTCTCCCGCCCTGGCGGGGGGTCAGGCTAGAAGATCTATTAGGTCCCTTCCGACCCTAAAACTATGAAACTATGAAACTATAAGCTGCATGGTATCAGCAGCTATCACAGCAAGTTACTGCCATGTGGAAGGGAAGCTGACAATAGTCTGCTTTGAGCAAGTGGTTGCCCCTGAATAAGCTGAAAACACACAACACCTACACTGGTGTAACTTACACTGGTGTAATTTTACCCTTGATTTTTCCTGATATGTCTACCCTGTATTTGAGGATATTCCATTAGTGGAGGGCTACACTATGTGTGACTGTTCCTTTTTAACACCACTTTAAACACACCTTGTTTTTCAAATTTCTCAGGGCCTTCCATTGAGTTCAGTTTGCTTCCAATCAGGCCCTTATTTCTTATAAATGTCTCAAACATTTTAATTTGGGCAAGCTTCAGTGTGCAACAATTTGCTAATCATGATAAGGGCTTCCAATAAACATATATAACTTTTACGACACTTGCTGCTTTTATTCAAGGCTAGAATACATAACACTTTTTGATAACTTATTATAGTAGAGTAAGCATCACAAACAGCACTACAACAAAAGTTCAGGGGAAAATATAATGGAAATGATGGGTTTGCATGTGTAACTAGTTTGTCCCAGCATATATTTAAGCACCTGCTGTATATTTAAGTATTTATTTTAATTGCTGATTTTGGCAAGTGCTACTTGATATTCATCTGTACTAATAACCTAGAAGGTAAACGAAGGACCATGACATGATATAAGGCGAGCTAATCACAAGTAGTGGTAGCATGCAGTAGAATAATGGTGGAAATGGTTTGGAAAGGTTAAATTGTGCCTAAATACAACAGTGGAATTTATGGCAGGCAATAAAATTCAGGTACAAAAAGCATAAGCCACACTTTTTCCAGGTACGATATGATTTAGATATTGATTATTTGTGTTCATTATGGTAGAAACCAAGTACAGCTGGAAATGTTGCACAATTCATTGTCTCCTGTATGCATTCGACCTTTCTTCTTTCAATTGTGATTTTAATCCCTACAAGAAAGGGGGAATACTAATCAGTATGCCAATGGCTATCATGGTAAAGATGTGCCTTCTATGGCCAAGAGCACACAAGGAAGTGTTAGAGCTACTGCTAACTGTATTTTCTCAATATGAACAACCAAGTACTATTTAGAGTTGGGCTCACTGAGGGCAGCCATAGTATGTGTCAGGAGCAAGGCTTAAACTCATGGCTTTGCTTCAGTAGTGAGATGCCTCCATCACTGCCACCATTCCCCTGAGATTGATAGCAAATAAATAGAAATCTGAAGGTAGGGTTTGTAGAACACAGATTAAGAGAAATAAAAGGATATAAATGGGAAATTATGGTGAGATAAATTAAGAAAAATAGTTTTGCAAATATATTAGGAACCGAAAGAATGCTGGCAATAGCCAGCAAACCTATTAGCCTGTTATTGGATTAAATTAGTTGTATTGTCAAATACAGTGCAGGAAAGGCAAAGGTACTCAGAAAATATTGCTGTTCCGGGTGATACCGGGTGATATAGAGAAATTCCAGGATGATGATGAGACATTTCTCCAGCCAGCAATAACTTAGTAAGATGTTAAACAGCAGTTAGTAGACAGACATTTTTCACTCAGCAGGATAACTTATATCCGTCAGTTTTAAAAGAGCTGGATAGGGACCCATTTGAATTGTTAATTTTTAATTTTGGTAAGTCCTAGATTCCTGGGGAAGAAAACTCAAGTGCCAGAATTTAAAATTAGTTAAATAGGATAACCAGGATAATTATAGCTTTGTCAGTGTGATACTGATCTTGGGAAAAGTGATAGAAAAACTGACATGGACCTCAATTAATAAAGAATTAAATTAAATGAGGTTAATATAATTAATGCTAAACAACATAGGTCAACATAGGGCCACACCAATATTATGTGACAGGCTGATAGAAGGGCCAACAGAGGGATTCTGGGTGAACTGCTTGGGGCCCCATTCGGTGATGTTTGCCAGGCATTCAAGGCTGGTGAAGAACCAGAAAATGGAAAAGAAAGGCACAGCTCAGCTGTGAGAAATGTATGCAATGTAGTGGCTCACCATGCTTTAAAAAGAGTCAGTGTTGGGCAGGACTGTGCTCAGTGACCACTAACATATATCTTATTCAGACAGGCTGCACTAGCCTAGTCTTGTGATAGGTTCCCATCAGCATCTCAGCCTTTTGGCTAAGATCAAGTGATCAGCAGAGAGCCCGATCGATGCCTTCAGGGCAGAAAAAGGGATCAACAGTGTGTTGGGGTGGCAGGAAAGCAGAAGGGAAACCCAAACCCAAAACAATGGCAGTGGTGGCTGATAACCAGTAGGTGGAAAGATATATGAAGAGAAGAAACAAAGGTCTGGAGACACAGGAAGAGTGGATAAAGGTGGAAAAGTGGAGCAAAAAGAAGACAGAGAAGATGAAGGCAGATGCAACAGCACAGACAGCAAGAGAGGCAGTGGCAAAGAGGGTGGTGGTGAGAGAGATGAGGCCAGAGGGAGGACAGCAGCAGAGAAGAGCAGGAGACAGAATGGAAGCAGTTGAAGAAGGATTGTCTGAAGCACAATGAAATGTTAGCCCACTGGGAGTAGCATGGCAGGAAGATATGGAAGAGACACCACAGGATGCCAGTCTGGAGTGGAGACTACAGATAAGGGCAACATTAACCAGTGATGGGGTGCAGAAGGGATCAACGATGAACAGATATGATATTGTAGAGAAGGTATTCATCGAGATATTGGAGGTGCAGGGAGAACATCTTACTAGCATGACTGCTTTCTCCAACTGAAATACATGGTAACTGACTTATTGTAACAAAGAAGGCTATGACGAATTTTGGGAGATCTATGCAGAGGAAAGGGTCAGGAAGGAAATAAAAGGGTTAACATTTTTAGAATCAGAGCAGTCAAGGGAAAGAATGATTATTTTCTGAATGTATATGGATATATTAGAGGCAGAAGACATAGAAAGGTGTCTGGAAAAATATGTGCAAAGAGTTCTGTGGGTAGAGAAAGTGAGGGACAAATATGGTATTTGGATGGGCTTGAGCAGTGTTAAAATCAAACAAGTGGAACCCAGATGAGGTTCAGCACCTCCTGTTGGTGGTCCAGATAGGGTTTTATAATATACCATGGACAACAAAGCAATGTAGATGTGGAAAGGAAGGGGCTGTACATTGTCCCCTCATAATGTGTTACAGGTGTGAAGGGATGGGGCACAGAAAAGCAGTGCGCCAGAAGTTCATAAATACACTGTTTGTAGAGGGGGAGGGATGCTTGTACAGTAGGTGCCTAACAGCTTTTGCAACCAAGGTCAAATCCCCCCCCGGAACCACAAGAGACAGGGAAAAACAGAGATACAAAATGATAGAAGAAACTCCACAGGCAGGCGAAATGGAGATGAAGGGAAATGGAATCTCTGTAATAGAGGCTTCACAAGAGACAAATGGAGAAAAAAAGGAAGGGGAGGAAAGAAATCACCAGAAGCAGATGGACTACCTATGGAATTTTACAAGAAGGTTCTTCATGGGTAGGGAGAGGTGTAATGAAGGTTGTGGAGGAAATAGTGGAAACAGGGGAGGCAGGAAAAGATTTTACAAGAGACATTGTGATCTTACTCTTTAAGAAAGGGGAGAAGGATCTCTTGAAAAACTGGAGACCAATTACACTCATTAATATGGACTGTAAGTTAATGGACAACATGCTGGCCTTGAGGATGAGGAAAAACCTCAAGAGGATAATACATGAAGACAAAGTATGCGCTGTACCAGGTAGAAGGATCTCCAAAGTGACCAGAGAGACAGAAATACACTGTCCCAAATCCAAGAAAGGAAAACAAACACAGTTACAGCAAACTTAGATTTAGAAAAAACACATGACAGAGTGGATCATGATTACATGATCAAGATCGTGATTACATTTCTAACAAGGAGAAATGTCTCTTGCAGTGGAAAGGGGCCATTGTGTCTTCTCCCTTTCCAGGTACCTAGGCCCTATATTCCTTGTCATTCAGGCTAGATGATCTGTTCAGGTCCTTCCTGACCCTAGCTACTATGAAACTATGAAACATATTTGAGGTACAGGAAAAATGAGGTTCCCAGAGAAATGTATATGTTGGATAAATCTATTGTATAGAGGAGCAAAGAGTCAAATTCAAATGAATGGGTATCTAAGCAGAGCCTTTAAAATCCATACAGGAGCAAGGTAAGGGTGCCCCCTGTAGAAATTACTATTTGTGTGCGGCATAGACTCATTAGCACAAAGAATAAGAAAACACAAGGTCATAAGAAGGGTAAAGAGGGGAAGAAGTAAAGTGCACATGATACATGGACAATATAAATGTAGTAGTCAGAGATAGATTTTTGATGCAAAAAGTGCTAAAGTACACATCAGAATATGGAGAAGTGATGGGGTCTAAACTAAATAGATTGAAAAGCACCATAATGGGAGTGGGGAACTAGAGGGACTTGGAGAAGCTGGGCCTTCAAATAAGAGAGAGAGAAATCAGAGTACTAGAGATCTTGATGGATGCTGAAGGAAAAAGTAATACGGCATGGGAAAAGGTGATGTCAAGGATATGGCAAATACTTTGGTTATGGTGCAGAAGGACACTGTCCTTTGCTGGAAAAGTGGTGGTGGTTAAGTCTGTGCTACTGCTGAATATCCTATATATGGGAACTGTATTCCCACTGACCTGATGGCAGATAGCAAAAGCACAGAGGGAAATATGTCTGGTCTTCTGGAGTGACAAAAGAGAAAGTTTGGCTAGATATGATCTGTGCAAAGCAAGATACATAGGGAAGATGGGGATGATGGATTTGGGATTGTCTGTCTATGCCAAATATGTAAGTGCAGTACGCAACGTGGTAACAGAGAGAGGGGGAAAGCAGTACTCAATTTCATGCAGCTTCAATTTTGGGGAAATTGGGAGTATATCAGACCTCTTTGAAGAATCCATGGGCATGGCAACCACCAAATCATGACATCAAGTTAGATGGATTCAGAGAGGTATAAAATAGGGAAGTTAGGGTGGGAAGCCTTGAAGGGTCATAAGATATTAATGAAAGCAGTAAAGGAGAGAGACAGGATGACTCCAGTGGGAAACTTCACAAATGGACAAGTGAAGAAGGTGTGGAGAGTGGTGGCAGGTAAACACGTAAAAGGGGAAGATGCTGACCTAGCAGGGATGGTTGTGAGAAATACCTTGCCAGTGAGAGAGGTGCAACACAGATGGGCTTTGATGGGTTCATCTAGGTGAGCAAGCGAGAGCTGTGGGGAAGAAGAAATGGTGGAATGCGTTTTGGGAGTGTACATATGCAAAGCAGGTATGGGAAAAGGTTTGCCACTTTCTGCGTATCACCAAAATAAGCCTGTTTTTAGTGCGGGAGATGGTACGATATGGCTCATACCAAAGGGTCTGGAGGAAATGTTATTAAGGACTTGATTAGCATGTGTCAAAACTAGTTTATGGAAAGTAAGAAACCTCCAGTTTTTTAAGGGGTTGACTTTCACTGAAATGAAGTGCCTGAAGCTGGGGTTTGTTTCATGAACTGAAATTACTACATTGAACAGGACAAGGAAAGGATCAGAGAGGAAAAGGTGGAGAAGAAGTGGAGTAAACATGACTGGATATACTTGTTTCACTAAACCAACAGAGACAACTGATGGAAGGGGGCAGAGAATTTCCTGTGGTTACTGAGGTAATCGTTTTTCACAAGTTTGTGTGTGAAGAAAAAGAGTTCTCTAAGGGGCTGTTTTGTGGGAAGTTGATATGTGTTGTTTAAGGGGTTAATATATGTAGTTGTATATTTTTGCATATGTAGGTTTTGCCACATGAAATTTTGCAAGGATGCTTAATATGTGAAGTTTTATAAGTGTAGGGCGATGTGTGTTTTTAATAACATCTGAACACAATAAAAAAGGTTCCCATCAGCATGTTTGCCCAATGAAACAAGCGTGTATGTCTACATGGCATATACATACAATCGCAGTAAACCTCCCTAACACCAAATAAATTTGCTACCTGAAAATGCAAGTAGCAAATTTACTTGGCATAATATCGGTGCCATAGCACTCAAGTAGACACCTGACTGGGAGCAAAATCCACCAGGGGGTGAGAAATTGCTTCCTGCCCCCAGAAGATGCCTGCTGCCAGGGTGGGCTCCACCACAGAAGCTTGGGTGGGGACTATGCCCCCCTGCCCCTAAAGCAGGGAGCTCTAAGGCCTCCACTCCAAGATCATGATTGGGGAGCAGGGGCTGGGAGATCCTTATCTTCCAGCATGAGCTCCCCAGGCCCCTTTCAGTATGCCGGTGTGAATACAATATTCTCCTGCCCTGTCAGCAGGACCAGCAGGAAGCTTCCAGCCCTTGCTCCCCAGTTATGACTGTGGAGCAGGGACTGGGAGCTTGTTTCCAACCCCTGCTTTGCAATCATGGAGGGGGAAATGGGAAAAGGCCCCCCAGCCCCCACTGCATGATTGCAGTGTGATTGCGGGGGAGGGCCTGGGGGCTTCTTGCATAGGGACAGTTCCCTGGCCAGCCTGGAACTGGCCAGGACCTGCCCCTGACTGGGACAGTTCCCAGCCAGCCCCAGGCTGCACGGAGAAGCAGGTGTAACCTGGAGGTGGCTGGGTACTGTCCTGTTTTGGGCAGTCTCCAGCCAGCTATGGGCTTTGCATGCAGACTTCCCCACACAGATCAGGGCTAGCTGGGAACTGACCCAGTAAGTTCACCTGATTGCATGATCGAGGCACAGGGCTTGGAAAGAGCTGCAGGGATGGGGTAGGTCCCAATCCCCTGGCCTGATCTGAGCTAGCTGTCCCACTGGTGGATTGGGGCAGGAGGCTGGGTCCTGCTCCTCCCCTGCAGCTCTTTCCAAGCCTCTTGCCCTTGACTGGGGAGCCAGGGCCAGGAGCTCCCTGCTGCTGGTGTAGGAGGACATTGTCCCCAACACAGCAGCAGGCAGCCCCCCCCGGGCCACAAGACAGCTGTCTTTTGGTCCAGTGCTCCCTGCCAGCCCATGGACTAGCACCCAGGGGGAGCCTGGAGCTCTCCCCAGTGGTGGGAAGGGCCCATTACAGGGCTGCAGGGACCTAGGTACAAATTTGCTCCCTAATCCTCTCATGTGTAAACACTGACCCCAAAACTCTTACTCTGCAGTAGTTTACTGCAGAGTAAATCTAGTCTGGAGTAAATGCATGTCCAGACGTGCTGAGTGTTGCCTGCACTTAATCAGCTTCATAACTGGTTTCCATTACTGAACACATGCTGCATTTAGCAGCAGTTTAAAGATAGGCGATGTATTTAATACAATTTCCTTGTATGGAAATGTAAGATGAGGGACTTCTCCCCTCTGCCTCACGTTGATTGGTGAGAAAAATCTCATTTTATATTGGAGTAAATATGGTAGGAGCCTTGATGTAATTGTCCTTAAGGCATATGAATTGGTACAAGACCCCATTTTAGTTAGAAAATGAGAATGATACAGAATTAACAGGGCACCCACTTCATAGATTTCATAGACATTAGGGCTGGAAGGGACCTTGAAGATCATCAGGTCTAGGCCCCTGACCCAGGTGTAGGAAGTCAGCTAGGGTCAAAGGATCCCAGCTAGATAAACATCCAAATGTTTCCTGAATGAGTCCAGAGTAGGTGCCTGCACCACTTCTGAAGGGAG
Organism: Alligator sinensis; assembly: GCF_000455745.1. Lineage (NCBI taxonomy): Eukaryota > Metazoa > Chordata > Crocodylia > Alligatoridae > Alligator > Alligator sinensis. Next base: position 2,567,244 of record NW_005841836.1, read on the forward strand.
TCTATTCCAGGACTTGGGGGCTCGGACAGTAAAGAAATTTTTCCTTATGTCCAGCCTAAAACAGTCATGGAGGAGTTTATGACTCTGGGGTCCTTGTTATCCCTTTGGACACTCTGGTGAACAGATGTTCCCCAAGATCCTGATGCACACCCATTACGTACTTATAGGCAGCGACCAGGTCCCCCCTGAGCCTGCGCTTTTCCAGGCTGAAGTGTCCTGTGGCTCTCAGCCTCTCATTGACTTCTGATCATGTGCATGGCTCCCCCCTGGACTCTCTCAAGCTTTTTGAAATCCTTCTTGAATTGTGGGACCCAGAATTGGATGCAGTACTCCAGCTGTGGCCTCACCAAGGCTGAGTACAGGGGGCGGATGACATCCTGAGAATTACTTGAGAAGCATCTATAGATGCAAGCCAGAGTTTTGTTTGCTTTATCAGCTGCAACATCACATTGGTGGCTCATGTTCATCTTGTGGTCAGTCATGACCCCTGAGTCTCCTTTCTCCGTGGTGCTAGTGAGTGTAGCACTGCCGAGCCTATAAGCATGCTGCGGGTTTTTTTCCCCCAAGGTGGAGTACCTTGCATTTTTCGTTATTGAAAGTCATCAGGTTTATATCCGCCCACTTACTAAGCTTATCCAAATCAGCCTGGATCACTAACCTATCCTCAGGTGTGGACGCTATGCCCCAAATTTTAGTGTCATTGGCGAATTTGGCCAGTGTGCTTCTGACACCAATGTCCACATCGTTGGTAAAGATGTTAAAGAGAACCAGGCCAAGGACAAAGCCTTGGGGGACACCACTGGTCATGGAGCACCATAATGATTCACTTCTATTGACTACTACTCTCTGGGTGTGACCTCGGAGCCAATTTCCCAGCCATCGGACTGTGGTGTAGCCGAGGCCACAGTTGGCCAATTTTTCCATGAAGAGATCATGGGAGACCAGATCAAAGGCTTTTTTAAAGTGCAGATATATGATGTCAATCTCTTCTCCCTTGTCCAGGTGTTATGTCACCTGGTCATAGAAGGAGATGAGATTGGTCAGGCAAGATCTGCCCACGACAAACCCGTGCTGGCTGTCCCTAAGGATGTTGCCATTAGGCATCTTAACCAGAAGGATCTCTTTGATAATTTTCTCCACAATCTTACCGGGGATTGAGGTCAAGCTGATTGGCCTGTAATATCCGGGATCTACTTTACGCCCTTTCTTGAAGATGGGTACCACACTGGCCTTCTTTCAGTCTTCAGGTACTTCACCTGAGCGCCACGAGTTTTCGAATATTTTTCCCAATGGTTGGGCTATGACACCTGCCAGCTCCTTGAGTACTCTAGGGTGTAATCTGTCAGGACCAGCTGACTTGAAGATGTCCAGCCTCTCAAGGTGTTCCTTTACAAGGTCTACACTGATGCTGGGTATAAATGTGCCCTCATCCTGGCCATCCCATGTCATGCTAGGCAGGGTGGTCCCTTTGGGCTGATGGAAGACTGATGCGAAGTACCCATTAAGCAGGTTGGCTTTTTCCTGGGTGTTGGTTATCAGTTGTCCCATTTGGTTAAGCAGGGGTTTTTTTCTGACTCCCTACATAGCTGAAAAAGGACTTTTTATTATCCTTGATACGTGAAGCCAGATGGAGTTCGGTTGTAGCCTTGGCTTTCCTGGTCTGCTCCCTGCAGGCACGGACCAGTGCTGAGTACTTCTTCTTGGTAGTTATTCCAGCTTTCCATCCTTTATAAGTGTCTCTTTTTAGGTGTAGGAGGTCCTCAAGTTAACTGCTGAGCCAAGGGGGTTGCTGTGCCCTTTTGCTACCCTTCCTCCAAGATGGGATGAACATCCCTTGTGCTGCCAGGATCGTTCCCTTGAGGAGCAAGCACTCCTCTTGGACTACTCTTTCTGTCGAGTCATGGTCCCTTAGGGCCTCAACAACGAGCTTGTCAAAGTTAGCTTTCCTAAAGTCGAGGACTTCGGCATTGCTGACTGACTTGCCAGCTTTGCGATGGACAGTAAAGGTGATCAGCTCATGGTCACTATCACCCAGCTTTCCATCAATTCTTAAGTCATTGACTAGATCATCCTCTTTGACCAGTACCAAGTCCAGCAGTGCTTTACCTCTTGTCAGCCAATAGACTTCTTAAGTCAGGTATAGCTCGTCCATGCACGTGAGGAAGCTTTGCGACCGATTGGATTTGGCCGAGTGCTCTTCCCATGAGATGTCACTAATATGGCTTCTCATTAATATGGCTGGGCTACACATCCAAGAAGAGAATGTCAGTCTGTAAATATGTGGAATTTTTGGCACTTTGGATATCAAACACCTCATATGAGTGACCAAATGTACTTGCTCAAAATGAATGGAAGGTTACCTTAAATGTGTTAGAAACTGTCTGATATTTCTCAAATGGTAACTGTCAACATGGGAAGGGATTGCTGCTGACAATCAGTGCAAACTAGAAATAAAGTGCAAATGTTTAACAGTGAGGGTAGTTAACATTTGAAACAACTTACCATCAATGGAAACTTCCAAATCAAAATGGAAAAGACAAGGATTTTTGTGAGTGATATTTTTTATTGGACCAAACTTCATGGTTGGATAGACTTAGATAAGCGTTTCAGCACTCCAGCAGTCTTCTTCAGGTTTCTGGGGAAGAAGGATACCATGGTACCCAAAAACATATCTAAGTCTATCCCAACAGCAGCCTTCTGTCATCTGGCATAGATCCGGGGGCTGCAACCTCCAGGAGGATACTACTACATCCCCCAGCCCTCCAGGGGGTGTGGGCCCCCAGACCTGTGTGCTGGATGACAGCACGACAGGAGGCTGCTCCTGCAGCCTGGGACTGGTGTTGGGTGCACCCCGCACCCAGCGCCGGGAAGATCGTTGCTGCCACTGGTCCCAGGTGGCAACAGCTGACTCCTGTCATCTGCCAGGCAGATTGGGGGCCTGCACCCCCGGGAGGAGTCCAGCGCAGCCTCACAGCCCTCCGCAGGGTGCGGGCCCTCAGATATGGCTGCCACTGCCAGCAAATAACAGTTTTCCTTGTCAACATCTTGAGGAACAGTTTCCCAGAAACCTCTGCATCTGTCTCCTTGAAACTTGGCAGGCTTCATGCTTTCCAAAGGGGATACCATCCCTGCAGGTTTCATCTGAATCAGGCAAGAAATGACAAAGGTATAAGCAGTTTCGTGCTTCCCCATTATAGCCTATGGGTGAAACATCAAAACAGTGTTGAAACAGTGAAACAGTTTCAACGAAACAAAATGGAACAGTGCTTTCAGAATGAAACAAAACTCAAAACAAAATACTGTTCCATTGAAACGTTGAAATGGAAGTTCAAGTGGAACAGTGCTGTTTTGCACAGCGCTAGAATCTGATACAGTACATATAGCTTCTACTCTCAGAAGCCAGACTCAGAACCCTGCTCTCTGACCTCCTATAGTACCAACCCTATGACAAGGACAACAGAATCATTCTTATTGTAATTTACAGACCCCAGTATGAACATCTCAGCCACATCATTAATGATCTCCAACCTCTTCTGGAAAATGATGACCATCTAGGGGCACCCTTGGGGAACAAGCTTGTCCTGCCTTACAGGCAGGTCCCCAACCTCAAACAACATCTTTCTCACAGACTACCTAACTCCTATTCTCACCAAATACCAGGTATTGGAATGGACCCAGCAGCATAGGGACAGCCACTTGGGGGCCCAGAGAGCCAGGGCAGGACCCATGATGGCATCCCCCTCACCCATGGCCAGGCCCATGCCTGTGCTCACCTCCCAGAGCCCCAACAGGTGGCAGGAGGAGACTAGTGACCTTATAGCACTGTGGCACTGCAGTTCAAGCGTGGTGGGTACTCCAGCACCCACATCCATGATGGGCTGTCAGCCCAGCTGTGGGAGCACTGGCATGACTGGTCGGTGTGGCATTGTCCTATAAAGGTTAAGGCTTTGTGGGCACAGTGGGTTTCCATCACCAGCCAAATCTTTGGTTGGGGGATGCCCGCAAGACCATGCCCTTTATATGGTACCTGATAGACATACTTGTGCTCTGGGATCCAGGCTGCAGCCATGCTGTTTATAGGAGCATGGGTGGTCTGTCCAAGCCCCCACCTGGGCCTGGCACCCTCATTTGAACTCTCCACCAGCAGCTTGGGGAGCCTGGGTCAACTCCTGCCATGCCAGCTTCACAACTCCACCCCTGCCATGAGGTGCATCTCTCCATGACACCACTAGGCACCAGCTGCACCAGCTCCTCCCTGGGGTCAGGCCCCTGATTGAGTGACTGCTTGCTGTACCCTACCATCTGAGGACAATGCCCAGAGCTGCATGCAATCACTGACACCTATGACTGCATGGAGCTACCAGCCACACCAGTCCAGGCCATGTGGTAAGCCGCACTCTGAGGGGAGAGCCCTCTTTGCCCCTGCTCCTGCCCCCACTCCCTATCCAGCCTGCCCACAGTCCCCTGGCCCTGGGGTCCCCCCCACAGCATGCAGGGAGGTGGGCGACAGTGCCAAACTTTATAGAACAGCCTGTGCCCCAGCAGCTAGGTGGGCATGGGCTTCTCACATGCTGAGGCAGTATCAAAGATGGCGGCAATGTCCACCTCAGCTGCAGGAGGCAGGGCAGTATAGCACAGCCACGGGTAGCTGTCCAGGTGATGGTGGGGGTTGTGCAGTAGCCTGGGCTTGCTCCCCGAGCCACTGTAGTTCAGGGTCCTGTATCAGGTGCTCAGGTGTGCCCAGAGCACCATGGCCATCAGAAGCAACAGGGTGTATTGGGTTGGGCACCCCTTGGTCTGCACAAAGTTCTTCATGCACTGCCTGGGGCACATACAGCAGGGGCACACTTGGGCTGCAATGGTGGCATGGGAAGGGGAGGGGGGACTGTCCCCAGAACACCTCCCCAGAGAAGACCCCTTTGGGGAGGGTGTGGGCATGGGCAGCTCCCCATCCCAGTCATCTAGGAGCCCCATGCTCCCTGATCCTGGGAGCTGTGGGCTGGGCAACAGCACAGAAGAGCAGTTGGCCTATCAGAGGAGATGGCTGGGAGCAGGGTCTGGAGTTGCAGCAGCAGATACTGCCAGTAGCCTGGCGTGTCCCACCCTGGGAATGGGGTGGGGGAGACAGGCTGCCTGCAGCCAGCACCCAGCAGCCCACCGGCCCCAGGGGAGTGAGCAGGGATGGGGGGCTTGGCCAGCATTTGCCTGGGCCCAGGCCTTATCATGATCCCTGGGCACCTGTGTATGCCCTACCCCTGTTCTGAGGCTGGGCACTGCATTGGCCCCTGGTACAGAGCATCTTATCTCTGAAATGTTGTGAACTCAAAAACAGCTTCTGTCTCATGGCTCTACAGGGCCTGCAGCTGAACATGGGGGAGCTGCCTCCCTTGGAAGCTAGGATGTGGCCTCAGGGTTGCCACTGCCCGCAGTCAGGGCCCTGCAGATGTGCCGGCTCCACCAGAGGAGGACCCTAGACAGGACCCTTTTCCTGGACTGCCTGGTCATGGCATCAGAGGACCAGCTGAGGGACACTTGGGCCTGGTGGAAGGAGAACATGGCCCTCCAGGACAGGTGGCAGGCAGAGGACATCACCTGCGAGGAGGCATGGGACTGGTGTGAGGAGGCAGACTGGGAGGAGGTGAACTGGGCAGACTGGGAGTTCTGGGAAGAACTTCTGGAGTGTGAGCACGTATAGAGGCTGTTGGGAACAGAATTCCATCCTGGCCCAGGCAGTGCTGGCCACGGACAATGACCACGAGGTGCTGGACACTGTTCTGGCCTTGTTGGTTGTATTCATGCCACCTGCTGCCTGCCCCTAGCCCTGCCTGCCCCCTGGCAGCCCCCTGCCACCCAGCAGCAGGCCCTCCCCTGGGCCTAGGAAGAGGTCCTACACTGCCTTCAGCAGCCAGGAGCCCCTGGCCTGACCCCCACCCCAGGTCCGGGTCTGGGTCCATCCAGCCCCCCTGCCTGGGCCCAGCCATGCCGCTCGCCCTCCCTCCACACATGTGCGAAGCCACAGCTGCCTTCAGTGGGGTCAGGACAATATGCCAGTCCTGCTGGCCCTGGACACTAGCTGTTAGAGGGGGAGCCGCCCCTGGCAGGGGAGCACCAGCCACTGTAACCCATGGGTGGGCTCCCACCTGCCACACACCCCTTGGTGTATGCACCCATGGGGGAACAGCCAGAGACTGCGGTGTTGGCAGCCTGTCCCCAGGCTCTTTCCCCTAGCCACCCCCACCCCATACCCCCCCAACCTGGGACAGCATACAAAGGACCTTCAACAAAGTTTTCACAGGGAAGAAGGGGTTCTGTTGGGTAGGGAGGGGGGGTTTATTTGATGTAAGGGGAATAAAAACTTGTTCTTGTGAGATATGTCTGCAGTGAGTGTGGTGCTGGGGGTGGGCAGAGGGAGTAGGGGTCCATGTGCAGCAGTGCAGGCAGGCTAGAGTGGGGAGTTCTGGAGGAGGTGGTTGGCCAGTGCCACCCACACCTTGTGCCCTGTCCACCACTGGCAGGTGCGTAGCTTTCCTGGGGCCTTGGCTGGGGGGAGGGGGAGGGCGCCATTGCTAGTGTCGCCACAGGTGGTGCTTCTGCTGCCAGGCATCATCCACGCGCCATGCCTCCTCTTCCCAGGCCTCGCAGAACAGCTCCCCCTGGACCTCACAGATGTTATGTAGCACACAGGCTGTGATGATGACCAGAGGGAGATTGTCCTCGGCCAACTCAAGGCATGTGGTAAGGGTGCACCAGCAGCCCTTGAGGAGGCCAAAGGCATACGCCACTAGGGTGCTGACCCGGCCCAGGCAGTGGTTGAAGTGGGCCTGGTGAGGGTCCGGGTGGCCAGTGTAGGGCCACGTGAGTCATAGCAGAACCAACACAATGTCCAGTTGCAGGTCTGGCACCTCTGGTGTGAAGAGTCCATTCTCCACCAGGACCAGGAGGGTAGAGTTGCAGAAGATGTGGGCATCATGGGTATATACTAGAGTCCATCAATGGTGTCCCTGGTGGGATCTGGCCAGGTGGATGGGGTAGAAGTGGCAGGTGTGCAGAATGGCACATGGTGGCCTGGCAGGCAGTTGCTGTGCATGGGGGAACTGGGAGGGCTGAGAGGGTCGTGGGCCAGGCAGCAGTCAGTGCAGTGGGCCAGCAGGGCCAGCACATTAGCCAGCAGGAGCACAGGGCACTGGTTGTCACTGCCAGGCATGGGGGTTGGAGCAACCATAGTGTGGGGAGGCACAGGAGGGGAGGAGAGCACTGCCACATGCTATCCTTGTGCTGGGCACACTGCTCTGGGGCAGGGAAGTGGCTGGCCAGAAAGCACCCAAGGGCCCCTTCTTCAGTGACATGCCACCAAAAGTTTCAGTGTGAGGTAGGGGCTCAGGTAGGCTGTTCCTGCTGGTGAAAACTGCAGGGTCATGGCCTGGGTCCTGGGACACAAAAATGTTGGTCAGCTGACACATAAAGGGCATAGTCTTGTGGGCATGACGGGGCCAATGATTGTGGTTAGTCACAGCCACCCACTGTGCCCACAAGGTCTTGACTGTTATGCAGCGCTGCTGCACCGATCAGGAGTGCCCTTGTTCCTGCTTGTGGGTGCTCAAGTGCCCGTCCTGTGCAAACATCTTGTATCCCACGACGGCTCTCTGGGCTCCCGTGCAGCTGTCCCTGTGTTGCCAGCCCTGGGCAGCTGCCAGCAGCACCCAGTGCAAGGCTACAGCAAGGGACTAGGAGCCGTGCAGCTGAGGCTCTGTCCCACAGCACCTGCAGTGGCAGGGCAGGGCAGGCTGCTGGGGGTGAGCAGCGGGAGCTGGTGCTTGCCTCCTGCCAGAGGCAGCCTGCAAGCAGCCCTGAGGAGGTATCAGGGCTGGCCAAGAGGTGCAGCAGACTGCAGTCCTTGTTCGTGTGGCGGGCCAGTAGGGGGCGCTCCTGTGTTGAGCCGCCCACCTCCCTGCGCCCGACCACCTTCCAGGCTCCGAATGCCTCCCTTGGGGTGCCTCCTGTCCGGCCCATCCCTTCACTGGAGCACACCCGCTAGCCTGGGGTTCCCACTGCCACCATCCAAGGCTCTGGACCCAATTCTGGCTCTGCGCACCTTGGAGAACACAGGCCTGATCATCCAATGGGTACTAGACCCAATACAGGCACTTGGGGCACTTTTCCAAGTCAGGGGCTGATTAGGGAAGCCTCCCTTAGTCTGCAGACCTAAGGGGCCTCCTCGGCATAATTTAGACCCACCCCTCAATAAGTCTCCCACACCGGTCACAAGGAGAACTTTATTGATTACAGGGGGTAGGGCAGAAACAGGGTAAAAGGTAGAGCAATATCAGAGGAATATCAGAGGAATCTCATAGAGCAAACTAGAATGGCTGAGGTAGCTGTTTAAACACACATCTGAGTTACTGAAGCTAAATATCTAGTCGGATCTCGAGTAGCTTACTTACACGCATCATCCAGAGGTGGTTGGAGTTTCCTCTGGAGGCAGGGCACTCTTGGAGCATGCGGTGATGAGGAGAGAGCCAGTTTCAGATTCATCTGGATGACCGCATGGCTAATGGCTGCCTTCTTCCTAGACCGGGCCCTTAAATAACCTCTCTGACCTCAGCAGCCCGGTCCAATCGAAGCTGCCAATACTGGCCACAAGCCAACCAATCTACCAAGCATCCCTGGCTACCTGGGCCTGTGCGCAGGGCCGGGCTTTTCCCCCCTGCCCAGGTGACCAGAGCATCCGCCTCCCAGGCACCAGGCTTTTGTCATGTAGACAAGGGAGGGACATCCCCGCCCTGAGGGATTCAACACCAGCCTCTCAGGCTGGCAGAGACAGGTCTCTGGAGAGGGGCACAGACGGTGGCATTTCTGCCACAGTCAGCACCCACCTGGTGGCCCATCTGGTGACACCTGTGTGGCCCTGCAAGTGGCCAGGCAGCAGCTCTGGCTCCCAGCCAAGTCAGGCAGAGGCAGCCTGCATCCTGTCCAGGGGAACACACGGGGCCTGCAGTGCTCTTGTGGAGCATACAGACTCCTTTAGGCACTTGGTGCGTCTGCCCTAGGGCACAAAACGGTGCAGAGGCAGCCCAGCCCTGGGGCAGGAGAGGCTTCTAGCCAGGAGCCCCGGGGCTTGGCTCAGCCCGGCCCCCTAGTGGCTGGGCAGACTTGATACTAAACTTAGTGCCTGATCAAATCTACATATGCATTACTATGCATTAAAAAATTGTGGTAGGCATTTGCAGGTATCAAATTTAGTTGTGATTAGCCATTTTTATTGTGCAGTAAGGACACACATGTGTAGATGCCTGCCTGTACTGCACAGTAAATTAGGCTAAGGCCCATTAATGTGTCTCGTGTAGAAGCACCCCCTTTGTTGCAATTTCAGACCATTAATTTTTGTCCTGTCCATTGTGGATACAGATAATAGTTGCCACCATAACAACCTTTTTGTCTTTGATAACTCTACCCAGTCCCCTTTCACTCTTCTTTTTTCCAGACTCACTAACCCCAATTCTTTCAACCGTTCTTTGTATGTCATGTTTTGTAGACCTCTGATTATTTTTGTTTTTAGCAAATAAAGAATCCATCTAAAAATATTCCATTTTGTGAGTATCTGAGATATTGCAATTAGTACCTGTAAAATATTTAGCATTTCCCTCTATTTGGAAATGGTGATTTTTTTCCCCGTCCAATTAGAGGGGTTGATTCTTCTTTCACGGAAATCAGCAACTCAGGATTCGCCCTTAGACACTTTGACAGTGAAGCTTTTCCCATCCTTTCTTTCTATATTTTTGATGTTTGTACCAGTTTAACATTAGAAATGTTTTTTTATTCATTGAAAATGAGGGTGCTTATGAAGAATCCCATAGAATGCAGAATCCATACCTTTAATGTGTAACAAATATGGTTTTATGTACAAGTAACATTTTCTTCTTACATTGTTAAATTCATAATTTTGAAGAAGAAATGTTTCCTGGGAGAAAATTATGACAGACAAGGATCCTTAATGAAGTGTTTTTACATAGTAATATTAACTTAATGTAGTAGCTTACAGTTCTTAAAAATAATCTAAGAAGTTTCACAGTACACATTGCCTGATCTCAGAATAACAAGCTTTTAAGTGTAGTTGGAAGCAGTCACTGAAACCATGGGAGACATGATTTTTATTAGAATTTAGATAAAAAGATTTAATGTTTTTTAATCTATGAGACCACTGGAGGTTAAACTCACCATCTGAAGTTAGTTTGTGTTTTTCATATACCGTTTTTACAGATCTGCTCATTTAAAAAAAAAAAAAAAAAGCAGAGGTCATCAGAGCCCACTCAATAAAATATTTGGTTTGCCTTCATTTGGTTTAAAGAAGTGGTCTATAAAGAAACAGGACCTCTACTATGTTATAAACATCTTCTGGACATTTAAAGGTTGTTTTTCCTTCAAAATATAAAGTTCAGCTCGCAGACTGGACCAGCTTTAGACGACCATCTTTCAGAAGTGGTTTCACTTGCTTGTGTTCCAGTAGTATTTTATAAGGTTGTCAGCCATAGACCGCCTTATTACAGCAAGGATGAAATGATGGTTACTGGAATTCCTTTCATCCATAAATTACACTTGCCATAGACGTTTCTGCATTCATTAGAAGAAGAATAAGTAGCAGTCAAGCTATATTCATGGAGGCTTTTTACAGGCTTCTTGATGAACTGAGGCTGAAGGGAGTAAAATACTAGTAAAAGGAGGCCAAGGCCTTATTTTGAAGGTCTGAACTCAGTTATTTTACCTCTACCCCAGAAACTCGCCACAGTATCAAAGAGTGCATAATAATTTATAGTCTATACACTTCAGTCATTTCAGACCTGATTAAAAACCTCAAGCAGGTCACTGTGCTGGGCAATAATGGGCATGGTGTTCAGCTGGTGTAAAGTGGCCCAGCTCTATTCACTTGAGTGGAGTGATTCAGGTTGACATCAACTGAGGATCTGGGCCACTACTTCAAAGTGCACAGGGCGATGAATGTGTTGTGAGGGCAGCATTTTAGCATTGCAGATGCCAGTTCCTTGGAAGTCTTCGAGAACAGGATGGTAAATGACTCACTTTCTCTACCTCATTAACTTTGAACTTCTCAGTGTGCAGCATGAGTCTAAATTAAGGAGTGTTTCTCCTACAGAGGAATGAACCAAGAAGTAGGCAAAAAATGGAGCATGATGCATTTGTTCACAACAGCTTCCTATATTGTTCATGCCTCTATTGTTTATGCTTTGTGCATGCTGGAAATACTAAACGCAGCAAAGTAAATAATTGAAAAAAATTGCAAAACCCAGATTGTGCCTACCTAGTTCCAGGTGCATAAGGGAGCACCCATTTCTATTCACAACCTCATGTAGGAATTGCATGAAGCTATCACCCATCACTATGCCAGCCATGCCATCATGAGGGAGAAAGGAGGGGTAGGCACTGTCTCTCTCACCTTTTGAATTTACCACCGATTTCTAGGATAGGATGGTGCCATGTGACTGCATTCCCTTGTACTCTCCCTAGGCAGAATGCCCCCTATGGTTATGGCTGGGAAAGTGACTTTGAGGTCAAGAGCAGAAAAAATGAGCATGGGATTTAGTCAAGTATGTATGCAAGTGTAAGTTTTTTGAAAGAAGAAGTAAAACAACTGCCTGGCACCTTCTATAGGTACACAGGGTCTAATAAGCTGTTTTGAAAGTGGGAGGGAACACAGCAAGACCATCCAGGCTAGACTATCTCCCCCCTTTGAGTTGCCACCTGCTGAGGGGAGCATGAAGCAGAATGTTTTCATTCTGCTTCATGCTCCCCATAGCAGGTGGCAACTCAAAGGGGGGAGATAGTCACCTGTCAGGAACGAACACAGTTTTATTAGCTTCAGTGGAGCGAGGCTGCATTGCACCTGCTAAGAATCTGCCTGGTAGATTTCAGGAACAGGAAGGACCATTATGATCATTTGGCTGACTTCCTGCATGGAATTGCCCCATCTACCCCCTGGCAGGGCAGAATCCATTCATGCCCGTCCCCAGCCGTACCTCTCCCTGGACTCCAGAGCATTGCACATGGTTCAGCAAAGGGGAACAAATGTTGCTCTGCACAGGGCTGACCACCCTTCCTTTCCATGGCCCTGCAGGCAGGGACTCTACTCTGCATTGCAAATCTAGAGACCTCTGAAACATTCTCCTTGCCAGCTCTTCCTAATGGGAGAGCTGAGGTTTTTCAGCATTAACTGGCATCAACACAATGAATCCCTTCTGGCAGCTCCCAGCTGAAGGCTCCAGTCCCTAAACAGACACAGGAACAGAGCAACAGGTATATCTGGAAAGGCTGTTGAAATGTTTCTTTTGCCCTAACCAAAGTCTTATTTAGCAAATATTTATTTAGCTGTCTAAGGTTTTACAGCAACTAAGCCAGCAGTTTTCTTTTTACTTATGGGGCATTATTGAGAGAATTCTTTTTTGGCATATTTCTAGAATGGCCTCCCAAGCTTGTCCACTGTAAAAAGAGAATGGTTTCATCCATCTTACCAAATTCAGTGTTGCATTGTGGCTTGGGCTAGGCATGTGTGTATGGGAATAAGAACCACCCCACTCTTACAAGTTTGCATGGGTTACCTAAGCCTTGAGTGTAATTGTGCAAGCTTGAAACACTGCCAATTGTGTGTTATGACTCACCTTCTGTATCCAATATGTAGGAGGCATGAGAGCAATACTGTCTCTAGCACAAATGCTTTAGTTCATGTTATAATTATTTATGTTTCCTTCTCTGAAAGACCTTGTTTCAGTTCATAGTATGCCAACCAAGATGGCAGCTCTCAAGTAAGGTCAAGTGGGTGCTGTGTGTCTGTTTACTCCACCCCTGGAAGATGGGGGTAGAAAATAGGTGGGACCATGGCTCCACTTCTTACATGTGCTGCCCAGTGCAGATGAGTTTGTGTGTGTGCTTGTGTGGAGAAGTTAGGCTGTGATTTGCTGTTAGTATAGGGCCAGGAGAAAAATATGACTGCTTCCAACAAGGCAGGAAATTGTGATTACCTCTTGCCTAGGGCTAAAGTCAACTTTTCGTTTGGATGGAATGGAAAAAGGCTAGCCAACTTCACCCCTCCCCCCGCCCCCACCTCCCCTATACCATGCTGTTAAATACATCTAGATTTCCTATAGTCTTTCAGAAGCAGAAACGGAATGATCAAAATATCATATAATAGACTATTGTCATGTAGTTAATGACGTAGGTAGTACCAGGAAGTGCCAAGGCTCTTGCAGGGGGTTGGCGGGAAGAAGGAAAAGCAACTATTCTCGGCTTTCCAACCCAGTTCCTAAATCAAAGAGGCTCAGATATGTTTGGATAAGATTCAGAAAGCATCCCAACTATTGGACGCAGATTTGAACCAAACCTCAGAAGGTTTTGAGGTTTGCTTCTTACTTGCATGTGTGCATTTCTTTGCTATCCTTGTGCTGCTTTGCCCGGGTGCCACAGAGCAGGCCTCTGTCCTTAGCAGAATCCCAAATCAGAAATTGTAAAACAAACAAACAAACCCCCAGAGGGTACGAGGCAACCGTAAAAGAAACAGGTACTCAGTTCCAAAACCAGATGGCAAATTTGAAGTATGTTTTCACATGCCAAAATATAGCATGCTACAAAGAATTCAAACGGAGCATTGCAGATAAAACAAGAGCTGATTAAATCACATACTGTCCATATTTCAATCAAAAGTTTGAAATTCATCCATGACTAGGCAACCATACAGGCTGAAATTAAGTTTACAATGTGGAATGCAGAAAATCTGGATATTTCTTCATGGCTTTTTTAACTATAGCAGGATCAGGCTACTTATTAGTGAAACAACTGTGTCACTACCACCCATTTCAAAATGCAGCTTGCTGAACAGGAAACCGTCCTACACTTTAAAACAAAATGCTAGGTTTACAATATTTACCCTCTATATCATGTGGATAACAATTGGGTTTCTTTCATGGGAGTTCATATGTAGATGAGATGAAGTGATGTTAGTAGGGCATTGACTATGATAAGTTTGTGAATTATTTTGGCATTCCAG
>NW_005841836.1:2581463-2595507 GCF_000455745.1 Alligator sinensis
AGTGAGTTTATGTGAACACTGAAAGGAATATTTTTCTTATTCCTTTCCAAGTTCTGGTAACTGGATATGTTCTTGCTGCTTCCCTGACTCCATACGTTATAGCATTTCATTTGGCTAGTCAGGTGAAGCAGATTCTTGTATATCCAGGATCCATAGCTAACAGTGAGGGAGAGGTATGGGGCAGAAGGAGGGACAAGGTGGCAGCTAGGAGAACAGGGTGTTGAAAGACTAGTATCCCTGCAGTGGCAGAGTTAAGGCTGCAGTGTGTGACCTGTGCTGTATGGTGGCTTTGACAAGTGCTTGAATGTGCTAAAAGAGTACAGAATAGAGATGCTAAATCCACTGTACAGGATGTCAATTCTCCAGCATACCAAGATGTATGCTCTCCCTTCCCCACACTTCTTCCAGCGCTCGGACTACTGCTGTATTCCTCCCCCTGCCTCACTTTCCTGCGCTCCCTTCATGGTGGGGCTTCTGAACAGTGGGTGTGCTCACTAGGGCTCTGGCACTCAGGGTGCCATTGCTCTCTTCACTCTGGGTGCTCTGGGCACTGGGCCTCCCAAGATTCAGGCACCGTGGCTCCAGGCAGTTGGGGCACCATTGCTATTTGCATTCTTTCCCCAGGAGCTTTGGTGCCTGGAGCACTGCAAAGGGCTTGGAGCCCCATTGTCTGGGGCTCACACAGTGCTGGGAGCCCCAGCCCTGAAGTGTAGAGAGCTGCAGTGCTCTGATTGTCTGGGTGCTAATATTCCCGGCCTTCCTGCAGTGACAAGCCACTCAACTCCCATGAAGGGACAGTGCAGGGGGAGCAGACCTGCAAGTGGCTGTGTCCCCTTGTTGCATCCCTTTGATGGCGAGCTCCCTTTGGGTATGCAGCCATAGTGATTTTGAAACACTCCAACCAGAAAGCACAACAGAGGCTTTATGTGTGTCCTGTGGCTGAAGCACTATACTTTTGAAATGCTTCTAAGCCAAAAACATTTCAGATGGTATATCTGTTCCCACCCTGCTTGTCAATTTAGGCACCAAAGTTCAACATTTGGGTGCTACTGAGATCCTCAGATCTCCCAGTCAGCTACGATAAATGGCTAATGGTCTGGAAGAGTGTGGAAGAGTTGTGTAGAATTGCGCCCTGCCTACTCACTCCACTTTCCACACACCAAATCTCAGAAATGAAGCAGCATTGCTGCCTTACAGAGGGCCTGAGCATGTGACAGTCAGTACTGTCAGGATAGAGAGCCTGTGAGCTGAGGTTGATGCATGCTGAGGGCTCCTTTGTGGTAGCTGCCCTGCCTCATTTCCAGAATTTGATGGATTCCCAATCCAGTCCCAATCCATTTGATGGATTCCCAATTCACACTCATCCCAGTGTGAGGGCTAAGGTTGCTACTTGGTGATGTTTCTGGGCTCATCCTGGACATGATGCAGGCATGCTCTAAATTTCTGCTCAGTTTTCACCAGCAGGCAGGCCTTTGCAAAACTGGCCAAGACCTGATACTGCTGAGTTTCTCATGGCTCTAGTTTATATCTCACCCCTGGCAGGACTCTTACCAAATCACCTCAGAGGCTTGATTCACACAAACAACAGCCGCAGGTGCCATTTTGGTGAGGCTCAGGGACATGTGCATATTCCAATAACCTGGTGGTTAGGGGACTTAACTGGGGATGGGAAGACCTGTGTTTTCAAATCCTCTATCTGACTGAGTAGGATGTTGTTCCTCAGTCCAGAAGAGTGTTTGAACCAGCACTGGTTGTTCTGTGACAGGGCTCTCTTGATCTCTTTCATTGAAATTGTTCCCCCTTGTACAAATTGGTTGTTCTCAAACTTCCTGAAGTCACAGAACCCGTTCTTATCACTTCTTCTACCACAGAACCCCTATCCCTGCCTCTGTAGGCCGTGAGAGCTGATGCGGACCCAGGCGACCCAGTGCAGCAACGGCGGTACACTGCCTCCAGGCCTGCTCCATCACTACCCCGATGGGCAACTGGTGCATCCTGAGTTGGAGGGGGGCGGGGGGGCACCTGAAGACATCGGCGGCAGTGGGGGCGGAGCTGGCAAGCACCACAGATGCCGCCAGTGGTGTTGGCAGTGGGGACGGCCCTGTCAGGGGGGGCATGTGCGCCCCCCCCGTGCCCTCCCTACCAGTGACTATCCTTAACTTCTTTGTGGAATCCCAGGTGACCTGTCACAGAATCTCAGGGGTCCACTATGCACAGTTTGAAAACCCCTGGTATAAATGATTAAATAGTCACTGGGGCAAGGACTTGAACTTTGCTCTCCACACCCCCAAGATGAGAAACCATCCTGGTTTCTTTTGAGAAAGGGCTGGCATGGGGACGTGCAGGAGAGGTAGTTGCCACCCACTTCCATTTGCCAAGAGATCACTGGCTGATAACGAATAGTTTCATTCAACAGGAAAAACCTCTGGTGTCAGGGTGCCCCCCACAGGCAGCTTTGCACAAGACAGGAGCCCCCTCAAGATTTTTCCCCACCTCTATGAACACCTATCTCTATTTACTTATGCTTTGAAGGGTGAGGTGTAGGTTCCCTCTTCTCAGCATTTCTAATCGACTTGTTTGGGCATCTGCCCTCTCAGCTTGCTGGCTTCTAGGAATCCCATTCTGGATAGTGGAGCCTAGGTGCCTGAATCTGAGGTGTCCAGCAGGCAGCAGGTTGTTGAAATTAATTTGAGAAGGATGCTTCTAAGTGTGCTCTGCTCACCTCATCATCCTTGCACACGTCAAGCCCATACATGCAGTGGTGAGGCCCATCTAAAGGCATTCCCCATTACTGCTTGCAAGCAGGCTGAAGACAGTGGTCTTAAAAGCATTCGTAAAGGATTGTTTCACCACTGCATTCCCAGATTTTCCATGTCTGAGCAGTAGTGGGTAGATGAAGTTTGTGCAAAAGCATCCCTCCCTGGACATTGACAGGGATATGGTGTAGACATGCCCCTTTGTGGATTTATCCCAGGTGATTTCATTTTCATAGTTGTTAGGGGCTGGGAGGGACCTTACATATCACTGACTCCAGCTGCCCTGCACTTGGTTCTCTTTTGGTTTTGTGTCAGTAATACTGTTCATTTTGCAACTTGGACTGCTTCACAAGAACGTTTCATATGAACAATTTCTGGATAAAAAAAAAAATCAAAAGTGTATTTAGCTTTTTGGACTCACAGGGCCAAACTCCTAGCTCTGTTACACCATTGTAAATGGGATCAGGATCTGGCCCCTGGAATTTTTCTTTTGTTAGATCCCTTTTTAAATAATGACAAGTAAAGGGGCAAAATAACAGCTTATAAAGGCAAATTACATTGCCAAGCTGTACAGCAGAAAACATCTCTATAGATATCCAGGTTTGTTTTTTTTTTAAAGAAAACATCTATAGAGAAACTCTGAATTACAGCTGGCACTTTCCACATTAGATTTTCAACCCGCTGTGATTTGAAAGGGACAAGACATTAAAACCTCTAAATTGGGGTTTAAAATGGAACCTAACTAAGCTCTAAAGAATTGCTGTGTAGAGCACATGCCAGATGATCCAAGGAGATTACGGAAACCTGGCACCTAACTACTTGTTGGCTAATGGATATGAAGAAAATTGATTGTTGTTCTTGGAGCCTTACTTTAAACACACAATATAGGAATATCAGGAAATCATTGCTTTTCTCCTACAAATTGTGTTCATCTCCCTGAAAGTGTTATTTAGTAGTGCCAGGGCTGTCCCTGGGGAGTGGGGGAGTGGGGGGGCAAATGGGTCCTGAGGAGCTGGGTGGAGCAGTGTGGCAACTCCGTGCAGCCATCGGCTTCACATCCAGCTGCTCACCCCCACCCCACCGAATCTGCCCCCAGCTTCCTCAAGTCCGGGGGCAGGGCCCCGCACAGGCTGACTGGCCCCAGGCCCCGCACCCTGCTCAGGTCATCTCTGACTAGGGCAATAATCCATTTGGACCTCTTCTTGCACTATCCAGATTTCCAGTGAAGGCCTTCATTTGCTGAAGGCTCTCATTGCTGTGGTCTCAGAGGAACCAAAGGTGACTGTGACCCACAGAGATGGGTTGGGGGAGAGTTTGGTGCAAGGTCTCAGAACTGCCACTGCCATGGAAAGATTTTGTATATTGTACATGCCGCACCTGTGTCTAGGAGCCTGAGGCATGTACCAAGATCTCATTGTGTCAGGTACTAAACCAAAAGATAGTTCCTCCCCAAAGATCTTACAATCTAAAGGACAACAACTGATGGATACAGACAAATGGGAGGGAAACAATGAACCTATATGGAGCAACATGATAAATACTGGTTCCTGCACACCTGTAGCCTAAACCATTGTCAAGTTTTTTGTAGGCATTATGGCAAAGGAGGGCTTTGCAGAGGTATTTGAAAGAAGGCTATAAGGAGCTTTATGGATGTTCATTGGACACTCCTCCCAACTATGAATGAGCAAGCCTGAAAGGGTTTGTTTGAAAATGCAACAAGTGGTCATTGGAGACTTACATGCTGCTTGCTTTGAAAGTGAGAGTCAACCTGTAGGTACTGAATAAGAGATGACCAGTAAGGTGGGGATAGATCAGCAAGAACATTGAAAATGAATAAAACTGGCTTATGCTTGATAGAGAGGGGAGAACCACTGGGAAGATGTAAAGAGAAGAGATGACATGGGCAAAGCAGCTGGTGGAAGAACTGATATTTACAGTGACACTTTGGATAGGTAAAAATAAAGCAAGATTGCAAGTGTCAAAGTGAAGAATAAAATTGCATTCATCAAGATGCATGGCAGTGAGAGCCTACATATGATTTTGAGTCATGTGGATAGGAGAGAGATGTTATGAAGAAAGAATCTGCAAAATTTAGACCTAGCTTAAATGAGAAGCCCTAGACAGAGTTGACTGTTGTCTCAGGTGGTTGCAGGACTTTGTATGCTTGTCTATATCCCAGATTTGGTTTCTTGGAGGAATTGAAAATGACAGTTACTTTAACAGTTACATACAGGGTGAATCTATACATGCAATTAATGCAACACAATAAACTCTGGAGCTGTTTGAGCCAAAGGAAACTGCTCCCAGGTACAGTATTTACACACGCACCTGGGACAGCAGCAATTTGAACTGGGGTGGAGTAGGCCCCCAGCTGGCTGGGCTGACCAGGTGCAATTTACATGCATGGCCAGTGCCCACACGTGCATTTCAGTGCAGTAAATTATTCTCTTTAAGTTAGTACTGTCCACAACAGTACTATTTTATGGTGGAGTTAATTAATTTACTGTGCCCTAATACTGGTGCACGTGTAGATGGTGACGGTGTAGAAGCTGATTAGTCAACTCTGCAATAAAACACACTTGTAGATTCACCCACCTTATAAGTCCCCGAGCCAGCTAGGAACCTTACGGCCACCATGGTCACTTATGAGTTATCTCAGATTCAATTTACGGTTAGCCCCACAGTAGAACTGTTTTTCTGGGGAGGATTTTGGATCTGATGATATTTCCACATCACAGAGCATTATCTCCTTCAGCATGAAGACAGGGATCATGTCCTATGAACATGGGATCCATTTTTGTGGGGGCTAAAGCTTTCTGCTGATGTATGGGCCAGGGGCAGCAGCAGGTGAAGGACAAAGTTGTACCACATTCTTTTCTGAGGATGTCCCTTAGAAGCTAAAGCTATGGTCTGTTTCTTATTCCGGACTGATATAAAGTAACACACCAATTACAGGGGTTCATATGCTACTTCCCATCAGAATCTTAAACCACTGGTTTGTTTTAAACTATAAAATTGTGCAACTACCTTTTCTCTTGTAGCTGTTGGGAAAGTTAAAAAGCTTGAACTATTCACATTACAATATGACTTGTCACAGCCTGCTTATTTTCTTTATCTTTGTGAGCAATCTGTCTATAAAAAGGTGCTTCAGAGTCTCAAATAAATTAGAATAAGTATTGTAAAATAAATAAACTCATTTTAGCATTTTACTAGAAGCATTATTAAGACTGGCAAACAAAGGAGGAGGAAGTTCTATGAATATCATTTTTACTTATGCCACTGCATTGTGTGGTTGCAGTGCTTATATTTGAGTGTCTGGAGTAGTGGGAGTATCAGGTTTCCATTAAATGCTTTTATTTAACAACTACATGGATAATAAGGTAGATGAAGCTTGATTCAGTAGGTTACTTAGAAAAACACTAAACCCTGGCTTGCTTTGTGTCTCTTTTTACCCTACTTCCTGTTGGGTATTTGCAAGGTTGTCAAATTTGCAGCCTAATTTATTTCTCCCTTCTGTAATAAGTTATAGCTTAGAGATGCTTCCTAACAGGAGACTGAGGGAGTTAGGAATTTGAAGATAGCCCTTCAGTTAGCAAGCACCTGGTTAGTCAGTCAAAGCCCTTGAGACTAAAGCCTAAAGAGGCGTACCCACTGTTACACAATAAAACTTGTTCTTAGTTCTTCTCGGTCATTATAGGCCTGTGTTTAATTGAACCCAGTGATCCTTATATCTTCCTCTTCACTTGGGGTTGGGTAGGGGTGGAAAAGATATGTGGTATGGGGAATTGTACTTTTAATCAATTTAGCTATGTAGCTCCAAGAAGCTGGGGATGGAATAATGAAGGGCACTGCACAAACACCTACTCTGTTAATCAGAGAAGGTTGAAAATAAATAATTGATTAAAGAGGAAGCACCTGTGACCTCATCGCAGCAGAATCAGAACAAACATTAGCAAACTATAAAGTGAATCTTTTAAGGAGGAAAAAACCCCAAGCAAATCCTCCAGTCAGCCTTGGAAGGCATTAGATCACTTTATCACAGAGGTCTACAAAATGGTTCTCTGACAGGAGTGGGCAAAATATGGCCCACGGGCCATATCTGGCCAGCCAACTGATTCTATCTGGCCTGCGGATGGGCAGCATGGATACCAGCTCTGGCTTTGGCTCCACCCTCTGTTGTCACCATAGGGGATTCTGGGAAGAAGCAGCCCACCCATCTGCCCTGCACAGTAGACCCTGGGTGAGCTGTGTGTGACCATCTGGCCTCGAATATCCAGTTGCGTGCCGCTCTGGCCCAGATGTGCGGTGGTGTTTGCCCATCCATCCCTGGTGTTCTGTTGAGTAGCTGTTTTTACCTCCTGTGTAGTCTTCCCCCTCCCCAATCTCGCCTGCCAAGACTTTGAATCTTGCTTCAGTGGAGGGGTGCGGTCCACCTACTGAGGGGGTCTCTTGACGGTGGGACGTCTGTCTGGCAGTCTTCTAGTGAGGCTCCACCTTCCCTCTACCTCGCCCTTGTACCCAGCCTAGATGGGTCACAGATCCACCTGGCCAGATCCCCGACTATTGATCCCCTGACTATGTCTGCCATGATGGTCGTGTGTTATCAGCCCTCAAGACCTTCCCAGTGCTCCGAGGCAGTCTCCCTTTCTCTAAGGCTACCACTCTCTTGAGAATTAAACAGCAACTGGGCTTCACCTGCCCTGCCTCTCAACCCCTCCAACAGTGGGCAACAAAAAGGAATACAAACTAAAATCATTGGAAACACCCTAAGAAGCCTGGCCACCCCTTTTCCCAGCCCCCCCTGGGCCCTATCACCAGTGCCCACCTTCCAATCCGCGTGGTCCCAGTTTGGCCCTATATGCGGCCTTGGTAGCCTGGGGGCTATTCCCCTCTCCTTCTCCCTCGTCGCCCAGCCTCTGGCTTTGCTGGACCCGCTGCGGTCCTCTGGTGGATATCTTTCCCCGTGTGGTCCACTGGGATGGCTCAATGCCCCCGAGGGCTGTACTTCGCAGCCCCTCTTGCTGCTCTTGCCTCCCAGCTCCCCCTTGGGGCTCCTCGTCAGCTCTCCCAGGGCCCTCAATGGTCCCACCTGGTCTAGTGTTTTGAGATGCGTTGGTATCTCCTGCTCTCCTGCTGAGGCTATTGGTGATGAGATCTTCCTGCTCCCATCTGCTCTTTTGGCTGGGTTCCCAGTCTCAAGGGGCCGTCTCCAGCTCCCGGCCCTCTTCACTGCTGCCAGCAGCGCCTGTCCCATTGTGTACTCTGTGGCGTCCTCCTCCGCTGGGAGAAGTCGCTCCCAGCTCTTTTTGCCTCCGCCTGAGCTCAGGGAAGCCCTCTCCTGCCGGTGCCCTCGCCAGCGACGCTCTCCTCCCCTCCTCCTTGCCAGCAGCCTGCTTTATTTCCTCTGGCCGGCAGTTGCGTCTGACGTCATCTGCTGGCCGCAACTGTATGAAGGCATGGCTAACGAGCCGCGCGGGTCCCTTCTCAGGCTCTGGCTTCACCATGGTCCCTTCTGCAGGTGAGTAATTCCCTTTTTCTTTTCTTTTTCTTTTCTTTTCCTCTGAAGGTTCCTGACCCCGGGGTTCCCCTCTGGCCTTTTGGGGTCCTCCCTTCGGTTCCTCTCTGTGACACTGTGCTTAGGCCTTGGCAGCTCCAGCCTCTGCAGGTGTCATGGGGGATGGTGGGTGAAGGAAGCAAAGCCTGCCTCCTCAACTGACTCAACACAACAGGCTCTGGGCAAGGTGTACAAGGGCTCTGGTGCCCCTGCTTGGGCATGGTTGGCGGCACTCTGACTGCCTGCAGCTCAGAGCTGGCAAGAGCCACCCTGGGCACTAGACCCAGGTGGCAGGAACTCCACACCTATGCCCAGAGGTGGTGGAATTTCCCTGGCACCTCCCAGCAAGTGAATTCCTGGTCCTGGTCCCAGCCCACTTCCTGCCTTGTCCTGTGCAGCACTGCAATTTTGTCCAGCTACCTGCCACCTCCTAGCTATGGCCAGCATGGTTCCTGTCCCACCTGTTGAGGTGAGGCTCCCCCTAGCATCCTGGGGCTGGGGCTAGGGCCAGAGCTGAGGCTCCTTCTGGGGAAAGGGGGACCCCTGGGCTGTGAGAGGGCACAGCCTGCATGGCCCTGGCAGGGAGGTGGGGCTGGCTGGAGGGGGCCGCTGGCCTCCTCAGGCTTTATGGGGGAAAGTGTGGATGAGAAGAGGTGGGGGGCAGGCAGGTTTGATGTGCAGGCAACTCTTGAGGAGCATACTGGGGTTCAGGCTAAGGTAGGAGCTCCCTTGTGATTTGGGGGCTGGTTGGATAGTGGCAGGGCTCTGCTGGGAGTGGGGGTATCCTCCCTCTGCTGACTGTCCTGCGGGCTGGTTTTGGGTTCCTTGGGAGAGAGACTTTATTTTGGAATAACTTCTATATACATTTTGTTAAAAAAACCCAATCAGGACAATTAAAAAAAAAATATATTTTATAGTAGATGTTTTATTTTTAGCATAAGATTTGTCTTTAATTTTTATTTTGTCTCTAATTTGTTAAAGTGATATCTTCTCCATTAATTCTATGTGTGTGGCCCTCAACATATCACCAAAACTCGTTAAGTGGCCCTCCAGCTGAAATAACTGCCCACCCCTATTTCATAGATTTCATAGATTATTAGGGCTGGAAAGGACCTTGAAGATCATCATGTCCAGCCCCTTGACCCAGGGGCAGGAAGTCAGCTAGGGTCAAAGGGTCCCAGCTAGATAAGCATCCAAAGGTTTCTTGAACAAGTCCAGAGTAGGTGCCTGTACCACTCCTGGAGGGAGTCTATTCCAGGCCTTGGGGGCTTGGACAGTAAAGAAGTTTTCCCTTATGTCCAGCCTAAAACAGTCATGGAGGAGCTTATGACTGTTGGTCCTTGTTATCACTTGGGGTGCTCTGGTGAAGAGATGTTCTCCAAGATCCTGATGCACACCCCTTATGTACTTATAAGGCAGCCACCCCTGAGCCTGCGCTTTTCCAGGCTGAAGAGTCCCGTGGCTCTCAGCCTCTCATCATAAAGCCTATTCTCTTGCTCTCTGATCATGTGCGTGGTTCTCTTCTGGACTCTCTCAAGCTTCTCAACATCCTTCTTGAATTGTGGAGCCTAGAATTGGATGCAGTACTCCAGCTGCGACCTCACCAAGGCCGAGTACAGTGGGAGGATGACATCCTGAGATTTACTTGAGAAGCATCTCTGGATGCAAGCCAGAGTTTTGTTTGCTTTACCAGCTGTAACATCACATTGGTGGCTCATGTTCATCTTGTGGTCAGTCATGACCCCCGAGTCTCTTTCAGCTGTGGTGCTAGCAAGCGTAGCACTGCCGAGCCTATAAGCATGCTGCAGGTTTTTTCCCCCCCCCGAGGTGGAGTACCTTGCATTTTTCATTATTGAAAGTCACCAGGTTTAAATCTGACCACTTACTAAGCTTATCCAAGTCAGCCTGATTCACTAGTCTATCCTCAGGTCTGGATGCTAAGCCCCAAAGTTTAGTGTCATTGGCAAACTTGGCCAGTGTGCGCCTCACACCAATGTCCACATCATTGATAAGATGTTAAAGAGAATTGGTCCAAGGACAGAGCCTTGGGGGACACCACTGGTCATGGAGCATCATAATGATTCACTTCCATTGACTACTACTCTGGGTGTGACCTCAGAGCCAGTTTCCTAGCCATCAGACTGTGGTGTAGCTGAGGCCACAGTTGGCCAATTTTTCCATGAAGAGATCCTGGGACACCAGATCAAAGGCTTTTTTAAAGTGCAGATATATGATGTCAATCTCTTCTCCCTTGTCCAGGTGATATGTCAACTGTTCATAGAAGGAGATGAGATTGGTCAGGCAAGATCTGCCCACGACAAACCCGTGCTGGCTGTCGCTCAGGATGTTGCCATTAGGCATCTTATCCAGAAGGATCTCTTTGATAATTTTCTCCACAATCTTACCGGGGATTGAGGTCAAGCTGATTGGCCTGTAATATCCGGGATCTACTTTACGCCCTTTCTTGAAGATGGGTACCACACTGGCCTTCTTTCAGTCTTCAGGTACTTCACCTGAGCGCCACGAGTTTTCGAATATTTTTCCCAATGGTTGGGCTATGACACCTGCCAGCTCCTTGAGTACTCTAGGGTGTAATCTGTCAGGACCAGCTGACTTGAAGATGTCCAGCCTCTCAAGGTGTTCCTTTACAAGGTCTACACTGATGCTGGGTATAAATGTGCCCTCATCCTGGCCATCCCATGTCATGCTAGGCAGGGTGGTCCCTTTGGGCTGATGGAAGACTGATGCGAAGTACCCATTAAGCAGGTTGGCTTTTTCCTGGGTGTTGGTTATCAGTTGTCCCATTTGGTTACCGACCCCCTACATATCTGAAAATGGAGTTTTTATTATCGTTGATATGTGAAGCCAGATGGAGTTCAGTTGCAGGCTTGGCTTTCCTGGTATGCTCCTTGTAGGCATGGACCAGTGCTGAGTACTCGTCCTTGATGGTTATTCCATCCTTCCATCCTTTATAAGTCTCTCTTTTTAGGTGTAGGAGGTCCTCAAGTTAACTGCTGCATCAAGGGGGTTGCTGCGCCCTTTTGCTACCCTTCCTCTGAGATGGGATGGACATTCCTTGTGCTGCCAGGATCGCTCCCTTGAGGAGCAACCACTCCTCTTGGACTCCGCTTCCTGTCGTGTTATGGTCCCTTAGGGCCTCGACAATGAGCCTGCTGAGCTTGTCACAGTCAGCATTCCTAAAGTCGAGGACTTCTGCATTGCTGACTGACTTGCCAGCTTTGTGATGGATAGTAAAGGTGATCAGCTCGTGGTCACTATCACCCAGCTTTCTTCTGATTCTTAGATCATCCCCTTTGGCCAGTACCAGGTCCAGCAATACTTAACCTCTTGTCAGCCCATAGACTTCTTGAGCCAGGTACAGCTCATCCACGCATGTGAGGAAGCTTTGCGACCGATCAGATTTGACTGAGTGCTCTTCCCATGAGATGTCTGGGTAGTTAAAGTCTCCCATGACAACCATGGACCGAGAGTGTGTAGCCTCAACCAGTTCCCTGTCAAATTCCTGGTCTAGCTCTTGTTTTTGGTTAGGAGGTCTGTAGTAGACTCCTACCATGATGTCTCCTGTGCCATGTTCCCTATGTTCTTTAACCCAGAGGGACTCCAGTCATCCTCCCTGGGTGCCAATGTCAATTTGCAGAGACATGTAGCTTTCCTTGACATAGAGAGCTACCCCCTCCCCCTTTTATCTGCATGATCTCTCCTATACAGGGTATAGCCATCTATACCTGCGGCCCAGTCATAGGTAGAGTCCCACCAGGTCTCTGTTATCCTTATGAGATTGTAGTCTTTCGTGCTTAGCAAGAGGAACAGTTCCTCCTGTTTGTTCCCCAAGCTCCTGGCATTGGTGTGCAGACACATAAGTGCCCCGTTGGAAGCCCTAGGCTTCCTTGCACTCCCAGGTGGACACCGTCTATTCTATGAGGTCCAACCAATATCAGTTTTTTTCTGGCTAATTGTTTATAACCTTTCAGTAAGTATGGGTTAGGCCAAACTCAATGCATCAATGCATCAATATCTCCTCCTTTATCTCTTGCAGAGGTATACGTTCACCTTGAAGACAGTTCTTCCACATTTTTTTCTGGGATAAATCCCATCAGAACATAAGCAGCTGAAGAATATCCAACACTATGGGATTTTGTAGTAGAAAGCAGGCAGAAATCAGAGAAGTTAATGAACTCTAAGGAAGAGCTGGCTTTTTAACAAGCTGTAGTATGTCTTTGACCATAAAAGCTAAACTTGCCTATAGAATATACAAGGCATTTTTTCTCTCTTCCTGGGTTTGAGGAAACAAAAAGTAGCTTCAGGTCTTCCCTTTTCTTAGCCTAATTTTGACACCTGGTTCTTGAATTATGTTGGGCCTGATTGTCATTTACCCTACAGCATCTTTACCTCATTTGCCAGGGCAAAGGGTGGCTTGCAGCAGATATAGGCATCATTGCGCTTACTAAAAGCCCCCTTTTTGTGTCCTACACAGTGCATAGGTGCATGACAGTGCAGAAGACTGAGTAGAACTTTTACTTCATGAGTTCTCACATATTTCAGTGGGCTAGCTTGTGGCTTGACTAAGTGAGGTGGGAGAATGAAGGGATTTCAGGATTGTTACTTCCTACACTAGATGTTGGGGAGGAGAATAGGGAAGGATGGAAAGTATGTCAACTTTTGAGTCTTTTTCCAAAATGTAGAAGACATACAGATGAGGGTGTCTGCTGGTCACCTTTATCGGCTAGGAAAGATAATTTTTTTACACCTGTCATGAATGTTACTGGCTTCTGCTTTTTGTTGTTGTTATTGGTGATGGTGATGGTTTTGCGCAACTACCTCAGGGTGGCAAAAATGATGGGGTATTTTGCCTTCCTCTGAAGGGCTGAGGCACAGCTTTCTGTCTAGGATCCTCTGAGTATGTATTAAGCAGTTGCTTTTCTATTACTGCAGAGGCAGGGAATTGGCATAGCCTTTGTGTCCCCAGCTTTTACCCATGGGTTGTTCTAAGGTATCCGTCATGTTTTTGTGCCTTGTAGCTGTGTGAGTTTGAAGTGGTGATTCGAGGGAATCCCTGGGTAAATGTTTATCTGTGAATAAAGAGGACTGGATTCAGTGGCCCCATCCAGTTTTATATTCCTGTGAGCAGGCGTAGGGTTGGGGTATCAGTTGGTCACGAGGGTGAGCAAAAAGCAGATTTCTTTTCCTACTGAACAAGAACAAGAACGAAATGGTATTCTTAGGTATACATTTCCACCTGTGGGGTGTGCCTGGTATGGTGGAGCTCTTCCTTTTCATGTCTGAGGTTTAGTGAATACAATCTATCCCACCAATAGTGAAAAAATCAGGTTCCAACCATGTGCCAGCAACCAGTTAGCAACAGAGAGAACCTGGTTCTTTCTCCACCATCCTGGAATTTGCCAAAAGTAGGAAGTGCTGTTCCAGGTAGCACAGCAAGCAAATGGGAAATTCTAGGACTCCAGATCCATATGGATCTAATCTTCCTCTCTCCCAGTGTGAGGAGGAGATCTTAATACAGTATGCCCTCACATTGCTGGTTTTAACAATATTACCAATAGAGCTAGTCAAATATTTTTCATGTAAGGTTTTTTTTAACAACAACAAAAAAAAAGCGTTTGGAGAAAACAGATGTTTTAGTGAAATGGAAAACTCAAAAACACGTTTTGTTAAACTTTTCTTTTTTTTTCCTGGTAATCCCCTTCCCATTTTCCAG
>NW_005841836.1:2595517-2598890 GCF_000455745.1 Alligator sinensis
AAGAGGAGGGAAAATACCCCAAGAAACAATGCCCCCCCAGTCAAATTAAATAAACATTCCATTAAGAATGAAACAAAGTGAAAATAGTTATTTTAATTATTTTAACTGAGAAATTAATTGATTTTTCCCCTAATACTATAAAAATTTTGTTTCACACCAATTTTTTTTCATGGAAATGACATCATTATTCACTCAGCCCCCTGTGTTAGCTTATTAAATCAGTGAAAGACATTTTCTTGTCTGCAGACACCCTTTTTGTAGTTAAGTATCTTTCTATTAAATTTTATTCTTTTCAGCATCTCCTAAAAGGAAGCAGTTCCAGCCATGCTTGACTGATAGATTTTATAGACGAGCCACAAAAATTACTGAAGGGCTGGAAAAAATACCATGCATTGAAAGATTTAAGGAGCTCAGACTATTTTGCCTATCAAAAAGATCAGGAGGTGATTTGATTAAGGTCTACAAGTACCTTTATGGGGAAACATATATTTGATATTTAAGGATTCTGTCATGTTGCAGAGAAAGGCTTAACAAGAATTAAAGACTGGAAGTTAAAGCCAGACAAATTCAAACTAGAAATAAGGAGTAGTTTTTAACATTGCAAGATGGCCAAAGGAAGTGGAGGGTTCTGTGTTTCTTGAACTCAGGTGTGGATGCCTTTTTCAGAAACATACTCTCTTCAAACTCAAACTCTTTACTGGAGTAACATTTTTTGGGCTGTAGTATACAGGAGACCAGGCTAGAGGACCTACCTATTACTTCTGGTTAAAAATCTAGCGATTGGTTTGAAATGTGATGTGCTCATTTTATTTAAATGTCTGATTTTCAGTACCGCTAAAAAAAAAAAAAGGCCTTTTGCACCTTTTGACAATGCCAGTCCCCCAACTCACCTGCCCTAATGTGTCTTTACTATTTGGTAAAATGTTTTTCTTAGTTGTGCTTTCCTATACATTTGTTTCCCAAATAGCTTGACAAAGAGCTTTCTCATTGTATTTCAAAAAGAAAAATGTTCTTGCTACATCTGGAAATACTAAAAAAGTGCTTTCTTACAGTATTTTTTTTTACTATGTATGGACAAGGTCCTGACCCTTATTATTGGAACTCAAATCCAGATGGGATTTTGTAAGGTTCTAATCATTAGAGAGGGATTCCCTTTTGAAGATATGTACATCTTTAGAGACATTTTTAGCTATAAAGGAGTTATCATTTGTGGGAGGTCTTTTGGAAAGATTTTAAATAGTTTGGGAACTTCACTTCTTCCCTTTCAGGAAGGAATCTAAATATATGTGTGTGCATGTCTGTGGGTGCATGTGTACAAAAAATGTACGTGTTCATATTTTTAATTGTTTTCTTTCTGAGAATGATTATTCCCCTCTAGTTAGTGTGATCTTCAGCTGGGGGGCTATTTCTTTCTCATATGAAATACTGAAGTAAAATATTGTTTTAATAAACAAACATTATAATATTAATACTGAATCAAAAGCAGAAAAAGACTGGAGGCCTGCAGATGAAATCTGTCAATATATTTTTCTAATGGAATTTTTTCCCCCTGAAAAATGCAGTTTCATCAACATTGAAACTTTCCATGGGAACATGTTGATTATGATGAAATATATTTAAAAAAAAAAGTGATAGAAACAAAACCACCCTCATTGAACAAAATGTCCCAACATTTTGTTTTGAAATTACTTTTAATTTTAAATTTTGTTTATATATCAGGTATTATATAACAAAATATTAAAAAGTTAAAATCAGAATTGAAGTTTTCAACATTACAAAATTTGGTATTTTGATTGATCCAATATGATACCCCCCTCCAAAAATTCTCATTTTGCTGGAAGTTTGTATATATTTCATTGCAATGCTCTTGTGGAATGAAAATAAATTTGGAAATATCAGAAAGGAAACTCTGAGTTTGACCTGCTGTACCTATAATAAAATGGCTAATAGAAAGATATAGATCATATGGATAATAACGTTTTTAATCATGTGACTTCTGCATGCATACAGTTTTTGTAACTGGCTATAGCTTGTGCAGCCTTTAAGAGCATATATAAACCTGTGGTGCTCAAACTTTTGGCTCTGCAGACCAAATGAGTGGCCTGGAGTCTGTCTGCAGCCTGGATCAGGCCAGATAGGTCCCTGGGGCCTGGCACTGCCCCCTCCCTGCCCCATGCTCTGGAATTGAGCCTTGGAGGTTAGGCACTACCCCCTCCTGCCACCCTTGTGCTGGGATTGGGTCCCAGGTGACTGACATTGCTATGGTGCCTGGCGCTACCCCAACCTGGCCCTTTTCACTAGGATCAGCCACTGGATCCAGGACACAGGATCTATGGCTCCCTGTAGGTCTGGAGATTTGGCAGTGGGGGAGTGTACCGCTCTCCCACCACCAAATTTCTGGAGCCATGGGGAGTCCTGCGGGCCATATGTCATGGCTCTGTGGGCTGGATCTACATCACGGCCAGGAGGTTGAGCACCCCTGGTCAAAAACATCTCAGTGCTGTGCCTAGGAGTATCACCATCCACTCTCTCCAACACTCCAGGACCTGTATTCCAGTCATGAGGCAATGAAGCTCCCTTACAGTGGCCCCGAGAGCATAATGATAAAAACACCAAGGATACAGTGTCTAAGAAGAACCCTAGGTATACACTAGGCACCACAATAAGGTGGCTGCATTGCCTTGTTTCTGGGAGTTGGCATGCACAGAGCAGGAGTGAATGAGTGCAATATGTTTCACAATGGCAGTCCTGGAAATGAGATGGGGGTGCCATAGACAAGGCCTAAGACCCCTGAAATAACAACAGTCAGAGGTATGGATAAATTATTGCTGAAGTGCAGAACTGTCCATTTTTAACAGAGTAAAATAAAAAAGTTCTGCAATATGACATAGTTTGCAGCTAAAGTATTGTATAAAATAAATAAATACTGAAATTATATGGGATAGTTATCTGCTGCTTAAGTAAAACTATACTACGCATTAGGGCTGTGTGAAGCTTCGGGTGCTGATTCAATCTGGAAAAGATTCAGAGACCTTTGGAGAATTGGGCAGTCCCTGCTTGCTGCCGCAGGGAGCTAGGCCTGGACTCCATGCTGGTAAGGGTGGGGGGGAGGGGCTGGAGAAGCAGGGAGAGGCCCATGATAGGACCCCCACCAGGCCCCACCCCCTTCCTACTCCTGCAACCCCCCTGAGCACCCCTAACTCCTGCTCCCCACCATGGCTGTCCCACCCAGCACTGTCCTTCACTGTGTGGGGAGCTTTGCCACAAGCCGCCATAACCCTCACCTGCTCTCCCAGTCCACCCCATGGCTGCCCTGCCCACCCCAGCTCCCGGCTCTAAAAAAAAAAAAAAAAAAAAAAAAAGGCGGGCACAC
>NW_005841836.1:2599058-2601115 GCF_000455745.1 Alligator sinensis
AAAGAGCCAGGAGCTGGGGCAGGCAGGGCACCCATTGACAGGGCTGGGAGAGGTGGTGGGGGCTCATGGCAGAGACCGCCATGCAGTGTGAGGCAGCAGGGAGCAGTGGGGATTGCTCCCCCACCCCCCTCCTGGCAGCGGCCGGTGAATAGAGGCTTTGTTTTTTTTTTTAAAGCTGGTAGCTGGGGCCAGGTGGGGTGGGGCAGCCATGGGGGGAGGAGGGGCCTGGGAGAGTGGGTAGGGGGAGGGGGCCTGTCCAATTTGGAGATTCAGCCGATTTGGCAGTGGCTGAATCTCTGAATCAAATTTGGCTGAATTGATTCGGGACACTGATTTGAATCACCGAATCACTTTCTCCTACAATTGCTGCTTCCCATTGTTGAGGTTCAGGACATTTGTACACTGGAACCAAAAGGAAGGAGATTTTGTCTCCTATGTGCTCAGTGACCTTCTTGCTGGTGCCTAGCAGATTAAGTTTGGGAGTAAGTACTCTATTGGGAAAAGGAGCCTGAAGTTCGGGATGGGGAGAGACTAAGACTAGTTGGGGAAAGAGATTGGTATTGGGAGCTTTGGAGGGCAGTGGCTGTGGAGGGAATTGGAACAGGATGGGAGTGGGAGAGGGAGGAAGAAGACTGAAATTAGAAGAGAAACTGAGGTGCAGGGATAGAGCTGAGGCTGAAAAAAAGTGACTAAGTTAAGGAGTCAGTGATGGAGAAGATTGTAACAAGGAGCCTGGAAGAAGTGAGGGCAAAGCCTGAGACTGGATGAATAGACTAGGAAGGGAGAACAGGAGTGAGAGCAGATGGGTAGGTGGGGATGGGGAAGACAGCTGCATGCTAGAAAGGACTTGTAGGTGTCAGTGTCATATCCCTATAAAATTTCTCCTTTTTTCATTTTGCTTTCTTAAAAATTTAGGACATTACAAACACAAAACTGTAGGAAAAAATTCAAAGGATATTATCAAGGTTGAAAAATCAAGGATTCCTAGCATCTGATGAAGTTGGTTGTAGCTAATGAAAGTACAGAGATGCTGTTCTGATATGGTGTAATTCGAACGAACTTTACTTAAAGCACCACTGTCATCATGTTGGAGCACGGGACACTGAATACATGAGACACTGTGGGTGCTTTAATTAGAGAGGCTCTTGGACCTGCTCTAACTAAAGCTCTTCCCCCAAATCCCCCACCCCTGAAGCACATGTAAAAATGTCCTATGGTGCCACCTGGCTCTGCCTTATCACTGACTTTAGCCTAACACAGCTCTGAGGTCAAGCGCTCAACAGTTAGGAAAGCAATCATAATTCTGGCATTTCACACACACAGGCATTAATATACATTGTTGAATGATATGAGAGTGTGTGTGTGTGCATGCATATACATCTATCTCCTATGTGTATATGTGCATACACACACACACACACACGCATACACACACACACATCCATGCACGCACAAACTTTTACCCATGTACATATATCTACATATGTGAGTATGTAATTAAAAAATGTCCACGTATACACAATTTAAATCAAGTGTGGCCAACCTGTACGAAGCAGCTAGTATTCACTTCATATTCATATTTGGCCAATTCAGAGGATAGTGATTTGATTCGGTGATTTGAATCACTGTCCTGAATTCATTCGGCTGGACCTGATTCAGATATTTGACTGCAGCCAAATCTCCAAATTGGACTCATCCCCCTCCCACTCTCAATGGCTGCCTTGCCTGGCCCCATCTCCCAACTCTGTATAAAAAAGCCTGTGCTCAACGGCTGCTGCCGGGTGCGGGGGGCAATCCTCGCTGCCCCTCACTGCCCCACGGCATGTGGGGGGCTCTGCCACGAGCCCCCTGACCCCTGTCCCCTGCCTGCTCTCCAAGCCCCACAATGGCTGCCCCACCTGCCCCAGCTCCTGGCCCTTTAAAAAGAAAAAAAGCTGCCAGGTGGAGGGAGATTACTTCTGGCTTCCATTGCCCCGTACTCCAAGGGGGACTCTGCCAGGAGCCCCCAAAAGCCCCGAGGCGACTGCAGCAGCAGGTGAGTTGGGGCTTTTTTTTTT
>NW_005841836.1:2601191-2608224 GCF_000455745.1 Alligator sinensis
GATGGGGGGAGCAGGCAGGGGATGAGGCCTGGCAGGGGTCCCTCCATGGTCTCCTCCCACCTCCTCTAGTCCCCCCTCTCCCACCCCTTACTAATCAGCATCAAGTCTGGGTCCAGCTCCCTGCTGCAGCAAGCAGGAACTTCCTGAATCTCTGAAGCTCTCTGAATCTTTTCCAAATCAATTCAGAGAGCTTCAAATTAATTCAGACCTTTTATTTGGTCTCCTGATTCATTTCAGATTCAGATACTTGGCCACTGAATCAGGCCGAATTTTCTCTGAATCGAATCAGCATCCGAAGCTTCACACAGCCCTAGCACTCATGCCACAAGTAAGTGGTATGGGTGGCCTCAGTGTGTGGCATGAGGCAGACTGGGAGGGAGCAGAGAGCACAGTGGCATAGAAAGCAGATTGGGCCAGGAGCACAGGGCTTGAAGCAAAAAGCGAAGCAACAGATCAAGCAGGAAGCACAGAGTAGGGAACAGAAAGCAGATCAGGAGATCAGGTAGGAAAAAGGGATCAGAATGGTATTCAGGGAGGGTCCAGCCCTTAAGATGTGGCCCTCACTGCATTAAGTGCTTATAATCTCCCGCTTCACTGGAAGCAAAGTAACATCAAGATATTGAACTCTGTAAGGTGTTTTGCAAGTAGGGCATTATTTTAAAAAAATGTTAGTAGGTGTAGATCCCTTAGTCATTGCCAAAGATTTCTTTTACTGGACAGTCCAGAGAAAA
This sequence comes from Alligator sinensis, assembly GCF_000455745.1. Classification (NCBI taxonomy): domain Eukaryota; kingdom Metazoa; phylum Chordata; order Crocodylia; family Alligatoridae; genus Alligator; species Alligator sinensis. The sequence goes on from NW_005841836.1 coordinate 2,601,923, forward strand.
AAATATTTTGTTTACAAGGCCATTTTTTGTTTTAAAAAATGCAATGAAAAAAAAAGTGCGCATCTTTTACGGAGATGCTTCAGACTTCTCGGTTGGACTAATGATTTTCTTATCCATTCTGATGTTGTATAGTCAGTGCTGACTGACTTTGGACAGCATGAACTCAAACATGGCAACGTGCTGTGGAAAGTGGCCCAATCCATCCAGAGTATCATGGAATAATGAACTTTTATTCTTGGCAATAGATCCAGTGGTTTCTAAATTCCCACTCCCTTTAAGTCATGCACACCCTGGACCTGCAACAAAGCAAGAAGAAGGTGAAGTAGCAGAAATCTCACTCTGATTTTAACTGATACCTTTGTAAAGGAGTTTTTGAAAATTTATAGCCAGGGAGGCAAGATTAGTTCTCTACCTTCGCCAAGTGTTTATCAGCATGGCTGGTCAGTAACCTCCCTTCTATTTCTCTGCTTGCATCTACAGCCCCCAGAGATCTAAAAAATGGACATGAAAATAATGGGGGCAGGGGGGAGGAAGATCAGCAAAATATTTCTGAAATTTTCTTTCTACTGTTCAGCCAGTGGTAGTGTTGAAGGGATCTTGTGATAGATCCAGAAGCAAGAATTTGAGCCTCACTGGGAGCATCTACATGAGACACTACTACACAGTGGTTACTACACATTTATTTAGTGCTTGTATAATTAAGTACTAAATAAATGCACAGTAACCAGAGTTACTGTGCAGTAGTGCTGGTGAACACTTTTTAAATGATGCTACTGTGCAGTAGTGTATTAGCACTGTTGGTGCTGTGACACGCTACTGTGCAGTATTTTTAAGCTACTGAACAGTTAGCATCTTGTGTAGACACGCCCGCTCTGGACCCATGTAGAAGGATATTCCAGGTGAACCCACATCTGTAAGAAATTATTTTGTTATTTGGCCTTGTGAATAAAAGGTGGGTCACCACTCACATCACTCCCTTGTGGGCTTCCTATGTAGGGACTGGTTTGTTTTAACCATGCTAGCCCAATAGACTTGGTGGAACTTTTCCCCAATTGTTCTTATAACCCATTTAAGAGCTGTCAAATGAGGGCCACTGCCCTGGTTCTCCCTTTTGCACTTTGTGTGGGTTTGTTTACATCCATGCAACTTGAGTACAAAAAAGAAGACGGGTCACAAGGAATCAAAGTGGTTAGACTGTTTTGACAAATAAATATCCTTGAGTAAGTAAGACCCTGTAGAGTTTTCTTCAGAAAAAAACCCAAACACACTATGTATCATGCTTTAGGAATTGCATGTTATGTTACAAAAATGTAACACTGATGGTAGGGAGAATTCTAAACTCCAGAAAGTTAAGAAATTCATGGCTAACACTGACTCTGTTACTTTCCCTCTTTAATCTGATATGAGTTAGTTTGGAGTTACAAAGGTGTACAAAAATGGTGTGTGAGAGAGATCTAAAACTATTTAACTTTCCCCACAATCTTATAAATTAAAAGCAGCTGAACTATTTTTTTTTCCTTTCAAATTTGGTGGAAAAATGTTCTCCCAAGCCAAGACCATATGTGCCAATTTTCAGCTTAGAAGAAATTTTTGGATCCCAAGAGAAAAAGGACTGAAGTTTGAAATTTATAATCCAAGTGCCATCTCAGACCTATCTAGACTGTAGCCAGTACAGTGAGGTAACACAAGAAGCACACTTCTTTCTGAAACCACAATTGAAACCACTTTTAAACAGCTGCAAGGGCAGCTTGGAGGGGCTGTGACACTAGCCGAACTTGAGGGTGCTAGAAACATAAAGGAGAATCTCATATTTCACAGAGGCCCCTCTTTGGGAAGGTACTTAAGCATGTGCCTAACCTTAAGCACAAAAATAATCCCATTGTATTCAACAGGCCTACACACTTCAATGGGAGCATGGTTGTGTGTTTAAATGCCTATGTTGAAGTGTTTTGTTGAATTGGGGCCTGATAAAGTATGTTTTAGATCTTTAAACATTGGAATCAATGGATACTCAGTATCAACAGTCAATTTCCTTTCTATTTATGATATTCTTTTGAATCTGAAAACAGTTAAAGGGCACATTCCAGAACAGAATACCACAGAAAAATTATAAAGAACAAAAAACAAAAACCCCCTCTCACCTATCAGAGAATATTTTTTCACAAAACACCCATTCCACCTCTGACTTCACAGTCTTTGTCCTCAGAGGAAACCAGTGTGTTAAATTCAGAAGACTGGCATGGGAACAGAAATTCATAGCTTTACTGGACACCCAAAACCATAATGTAACAGGGAACCCTGGCCCTGTTACTAGAAAATGGGGCGGACCCTTTTACGGGAAGTTTTGCACAGCCAGCTGGCAAGGCAGGGGATAAAGGACATCCCTGCAGGCAGGTCAGCTGACTGGGGGTGTTACATGACTGAGGTAGAGTTCAGGCCAGAGCTATATAAGCCCAGGGGTTGACATAGTGAGGGGAGAGAGCCAGCCCGGGAAGTGAGGAAGTGTGAGGTTCCTGAATGCTCCAGGAGGCTGGAAGGAAATACCTCTGCAAGCTGCGGGACAAGATAGAGCAACCCAGAGAAAAAGAGATGCTTGGTAAGCAGGCACACTGCTTTTGTTTTTCTTCTTACATTATAGCCCAGGGGTTTAGTGTTTATGTTGCAGTTTAAACCAGTTTTGGAGGTCCCATTAGTATCCCCAGGGGTATGTGAAGATCTTGAGCCCTGCTGAAGAGGTTCAAGGCAAAGAGAGGGCTGGGGCCCACAACCCAGTTGTAGAGTAGTGGGCCTGTGCTGTGGAACCAGCCAGAGTAGAAGGGCAGAAGCTAGAAAGGCTAAAACCCCAACAAAAAGGGAAAAGAAAGGTCTGGAGTGGCCTGAAGATGCCCGGACAAGGGTCCCACCCAGTTGGAGATTAAAATCTGTGAGGCATGGTGTAGGGGAGGTATGGAGCCATGCAATTCCATACCTTCAGATATTCCTTGGAGTGAGACCAGCTCTGGGAAACCCTGGGGCAGCCTCCCCTTCAGAATCAAAAGGAACATCAAGACATGGCAGGAGAGTGAAGGGGAAACTGTTCCCAGAGTGAGCAAGGAAAAGGAGGATTTGGGGGGCCTCCAAGAACTTGTGACCACTCTGAGGATGATGCCCTGTTACACATTGAGACAACAGAGAAATTGTTATTAGGGCATATTACAAGTTACTTCTCCATCTGCAAACTTATTTTGGTCCACAGATGATAACTGCTCACTTCTTATTCAAGTGGTCCAATCCATTAATATAGATGATTTATAGATGCTAGGGTCAGAAGGGACCTCAACAGATCATCAAGTCCAACCCCCTGGCTGGGCAGGAAAGCGTGCTAGGGTCAGATGACCCCAGCCAGATGCCTATCGAACCTTCTCTTAAAGACTCCCAAGGTAGGAGAGAGCACTACCTCCCTTGGAACCCCATTCCAAATTTTGGCCACCCTTACAGCGAAGAAGTTTTTCCTGATGTCTAGCCTAAATCTGCTTTCTGTCAGTTTGTGACCATTGTTCTTTGTTACCCCAAGAGGCACCCTGGTGAACAGAGCATCTCCGATTCCTTGCTGTGTCCCCCTAATGAATTTGTAGGTGGCCACAAGATCACCTCTCAGCCTTCTCTTGCGGAGGCTGAAGAGGTTCAGGTCCCTCAGTCTCTCCTCATAGGGCTTGGCCTGTAAACCCTTAACCATATGAGTGGCCCTTCTCTGGATCATCTTGAGGTTATCTGCACCTTTCTTAAAGTACGGCGCCCAAAACTGGATACAGTACTCCAACTGCAGTCTGACCAATACCGCATAGAGGGGAAGTATCACCTCCTTGGTTCTATTTGTCATGCATCTGCTGATGCATTTTAAAGTGTGGTTAGCTTTGCTGATGATTTTGTCACACTGACGACTCATGTTCATCTTGGAGTCCACTAGGACTCCAAGATCCCTTTCCACTTCTGTGCTGCTAAGAGGGTCATTTCTCAGGCAGTAGGCATGCTGGATATTTTTACACCCTAGGTGCAGCACTCTGCACTTGTCCTTGTTGTACTGCATCCTATTGTGTACTGCCCACATTTCCAACCTGTCCAGGTCTGCCTGCAATTGTTCCCTACCCTCCTGTGTGTTCACTTCACCCCACTATTTACTATTGTCAGCAAACTTGGACAGAGTACACTTCACATCCACATCCAAGTCACTGATGAAGATATTGAAGAGTACAGGTCTAAGGACCGAACCCTGCAGGCCCCCACTACCCACATCCTTCCAGGTCAATACCAACCCATCTACTACCACTCTCTGGGTGTGACCACTAAGCTAATTTGCCACCCACCGGATCATGTAAACATCTAAGTCACAGCCTCTTAATTTATTTATGAGAATGGGATGAGATACTGTATTGAAGGCCTTGCTAAAATCCAAGAAAATGATATCCACCTCTACTCCTACATCTAAGCATTTTGTGACCTGGTCATAAAACAAAACTAGATTAGTTAGGCATGATTTTCCTGCTACAAATCCATGATGGTTGCCCTGCTGCATTATTTTTCCTGCTGGACTCGCACAAATATGGTCCTTAATAATATTTTCAAAGACTTTTCCAAGTATAGAGGTGAGACTGACTGGCCTATAATTACTGGGATTCTCCTTCCTCCCCTTCTTGAAAATAGGGACCACATTGGCCCTTTTCCAGTCCTCTGGGACCTGACCTGAGTGCCATGAGTGCTTAAACAGCCATGCCAGTGGTTCTGCTATGACACCAGCCAATTCCTTCAGTACCCTCGGATACAACTCATCCAGGCCTGCTGACTTGAACACATCCATTCCATCCAAGTGACTCTGCACCAAGTCAGCGTCGACAGTTGGTGGGCTGGTGTCCCTCTGATGCCCATCTAAGAACCCATTAGAAGACTTATCTTGACCCTTATTCAGGAACACTGAGGCAAAAAACTCATTGAAAAGCTCAGCCTTGTCTCCCCTGTCTGTCACTAATTGCTCCTTCTTGTTCAGTAGCGGCCATATGCTGCCCTACACCTTTCTTTTACTCCCTACGTACATAAAAAAAGACATGTAGTTTAGGTCCCCCATGACAACCACATCCCTAGACTGTATGGTCTCTGAGAGCTGCCTCAAGAATTCCAAGTCTAGTTCTTCTTCTTGATGTGGTGATCTGTAGCAGACCCCCACCACCAAGTCCCTTTCCCTTCAACCTCCATGCATCCTAACCCACAATGCCTCAATTTTCTCTTCTTCTGATCCCATTTTAATTAGGGTAGATGTATAATACTCCTTTACATAGAAAGCAACCCCCTCCCCCCCTTTCCTCCCTACTCTGTCCTGTCTGTACATCCTATAGCCCTCAATGCGTACTGCCCAGTCATGGGTAGGATTCCACCAGGTTTCCGTTAGCACCACTAAATCAAAATTATTGTCTGCAAGCAGGAGTGTGAGTTCTTCCTGCTTGTTCCCCATGCTCCTAGCATTAGTACAGAGGCCCCTGAGCCCTCCGAATGATGCCTTTGGTGCTCCTCACCCCCGCTCTGATACCCAATGGCCCCTTAGTACTTACCTGGGATGTTCTGTTGCATGTCTCATAGATTATAGATCCTAGATTCCCTCCATCTTTGCCTCCCCATCCCTGCCAAACCTAATTTAAAGCCTGAAGTAGGAGATCAGCCAACCTGTAAGAAAAGAGACTCTTACCTTTAGTAGAGAGATGAAGTCCATCATGTAACTAAATCCTTGGATGATGGTGTCGCTGTGGACATAGTCTTTCTAGACTTTAAGAAGGCCTTTGACACTGTCTCTCAACCCATCCTCATCAATAAATTAAGTGACTGCGGCATTGATGCCTGCACAGTTGGATGGGTAAAAAATTGGCTGATGGGGCGCACCCAGAGAGTAGTGGTGGACGGGTTGTACTCAACCTGGCAAGATGTGAGCAGTGGGGTACCCCAGGGCTCGGTCCTTGGGCCCGCACTGTTTAACGTCTTCATCAGCGACTTGGACGAGGGGGTGGAAAGCACGCTGTCCAAGTTTGCTGATGACACTAAGATGTGGGACGAGGTGGACACACTTGAAGGGAGAGAGAGGCTGCAACTAGATTTAGACAGACTACAAAAATGGGCAGACAAGAATAGGATGGGGTTCAACGTAGACAAATGCAGGGTGCTGCACCTTGGGAGAAAGAATCCACAGCGTACATACAGGCTAGGGAGTTCCCTTCTTGAAAGCACAGAGGTGGAAAGGGATCTCAGAGTCATTATTGACTCCAAGATGAACATGAGCCGCC
>NW_005841836.1:2608648-2609632 GCF_000455745.1 Alligator sinensis
CAAGAGGAGATTGGATGATCACCTGTCTGGGGTCTTGTGAACCCAGAATTCATTCCTGCCTGTGGCAGGGGGGCAAGCTAGATGATCTGTTTAGGTCCCTCCTGACCCTAGCTACTATGAAACTATGAAACTATGTCCCAGGAAGTCCCTTGCACAGAAGTGCAGATTGTGGTCCAGGAAGCCAAAACCCACACGATGGCACCAACTCTGGAGCCATGGGTTGACTTCTCTGACACAGTTGATGCGATGTCTACTGCAACTACTGACTGGGAGGATCGATGAGAAGACCACCTGCACCCCCGTCTTCCTCAGCCTGGCCCCCAGAACCCTGTAGTCACTTATGATATGGTCTGGACTACTCCTGGCTGCATCATTTGCTCCCACATGGATGAGGGCCATGGGAAGTTAAGCACCTTCATTCAGAGAACTGAGGATCCACAGACCCTGTTGAGTCTTCTCATCAGTGGGAGCTTGTAGGTCAGGGGTGGGCAAAATGCAGTCCAGGGGCCGGATGCAGCCCACCAGGCCATTCTATCTAGCCTGTGAGGCCCCTAAAAAATTTAGAAAATTAATATTAATGTGTCCTGGGTTGCCTGTCGTGTGGCCCTCAATGGCTTGCCAAAACTCAGTAAGCAGCCCTCTGCCCGAAATAATTGCCCATCCCTGGTGTAGGTACTTTGGTCTCTGGAACCTTTTATGGAGCTGATTAAATGTGGATTTAGGTGTAGAATTTTATGGACCCAAATGTGGCTATTTTAGCTGTAACTTCTGTATGTCTGTCTTCACATCTGTGAAATGGAGACAACGGTGACTTTACAGGGAAATATAGCAATGATATTGCTTAATATGGTTAAGGACTGGAAGTTCTACTCACCAGTGTTGTACGCTGATACCTCTACTGTCTGCCCATATGGGCACCTCCAACTTGCCTCATTTAGACTATTGTAGTTTGAAAACTTTTTTACATATTGGCAAAAATACATT
>NW_005841836.1:2609642-2624441 GCF_000455745.1 Alligator sinensis
CCTGCTTTAACTTTTTGTTTTCCTAATTTCTACCTATTTACATTCTCACTGACATCTTGTCATACTTTTAGCTTCTCTCCTTCCTTGGAGTCTCAGAAGAGCAGAGACTTCCTATGCCTGAAGAACAGTGTTTGCACCTGAAAGCTTGCTAAGAACTTTTTTCCCAACTAATTAGTTGGTCTAATAAAAGATATATAACATCTACTCAAAGAACTTTGCCTGCCTTATCTAAAACAAGTAATTTAAAATCAGTATGGAATCAACTTGTACTATACTTATTTAAGCCATTTATAAAATGGTATATGATGGTTCACATGAGTGTTTGCAGCAGTTCAACTGAGTTAGTTTAACAACCTTACTTTAGATAAGCCACTGCAAGTTAGTATGTAGACAAGAACTTAAAATTAATCAAGATATACCTGAGGTTTTCCCAAGTCAAGAAAGCATCATATTTGCAAAGATATCAGTTGACTGTTTTGACTTGAGTTTCAAGGTTTGAACGGAACAGCGTTTTGTTTCAAATTTCATTTTGAGTCAAAACAGCTGTTCTGTTTTGCTTCATCGAAACAGTGCCATCTTATAGATTAGATCATTGAGAATATAAATTACCAAAAAAGCTGTCTACTAATGGATAAATTTGTACTAGAAAAAAAATAGATGATCCAATGGTCTTTTTGGCCCTAAAAATCTATTAAACTAATTGTACCTCTTGTTTGAGGAAAAAAATAGAATTTCACTGAACTATCACTGAAACCAGTAACTTGAGTTCAGGAAGATTCCTCTGAAATACTGAACCACTTATTTGTGAGTCTACAAATGTTGATAGATTTGGAAGAGAAAATTGTGAGTCAAGCTTACATAAATCACTTGATAAAAAGAAAGAACAGAAGATGTAATAGATAGCATTGATATCAAGAAATATAATTCTCTCATGTCCGGGGTGGGTACATTAAATAGACAAATATGCAATTTTTCCTCTCTGTTATCCTAGTGTCAGAAGACAGTCATCTGGGAACTTATTGCTCTTGTGTCTCATTCTTTGGGAAACCACTTGCTAGTTCCACACGTTCCCAACCTATTTTTTTTATTTCCAGGAAAAGTCTGAGTAAAGATTAATCTTAGTGACCACATGTCTGGAACATTTCATCGCAGAGACACAGCTGAAAGTCGTTGGTGTTTTGTACGATCTACCTTACGCCATGGACTTGTATCATGGGGGGAACATATGTCTGGTGTTCACGGGAATGCAGTGATAAGATGGAACATGTTGCCTGCTGTTTACTTTTCAGCTTGGCTTCAGAGTGTTGTAGATTGCCTGCTGCCAGCACTGGCTATATTAATTCATCATCATCACATACTATTAGAGATAGATGGGCATTGTATTAATTTGTGTGAAAATTGATTGAAGGTGAGTTTTGCCATGACATCAGATAATTGGAGTTGCCTGAACAGCAATTTTATTTCCAGAAATGCTATCTTCTAGGATGTGTAACTTGGGAAATGAGGTAATGGCATGGTTAGGTATCAGTGAAAAGATGGCAATGAACTTAGGTACCTGTAGGAAACAATTATGTATCTGATAATCAGTCAATGGAATGATTGCAATCCTGTTATAATGTAGGCAGTGGGTACATCTACATGTGCATTAATCCCCTTTAGTTAATACACATTCAACCTAGTACCGCCATTGTGAGGCACTAGGAAAATGTGCATTAGCCTAGCTTAATGTGCATTAACTGAAGAGCACACTTAAGTGACACTTAATGTGTAGTAGCCTATTTTAATGTGCATTAAGTAAAAAGCATGGTCTTTTAAGTGACACTTTAATGCTTTAAAATAGGCTAATGGGAAATAAAGCACACATGTAGATCTGCCTGCTATCTTAAAAAGCAAAAAAACCCTCTGAAAGTTTTAAATATGAAGGTACAAACAGCTGTCTGGTGGGCATTCTAAATCAATTTTGTTTAGGTTAGTGAAATGGCTGGAGGAATATGTATTGTCAGAAAATCAGTAGGAGAGAGAAAATGCAGAGAAACTCACATAAATTACAAGACTAGTTTTGAATCCAAGAGTCCTTCCTCACACTAACTGATGAAAGTATCTGTGTTCAAGACAGTACCTAAACATTAGGGCTGTCCAAAATTTTGCTGGCTGTTTTGATTCGACACTGTTTCGACCCATTTCGAGCTTGAAACAGCAAAATCGAATCAAAACGAAGGGCTTCAAAACAGCCTCAAAACAAAATGAGCCTAGTCAAAACATTTCAAAAGTTTTGCGCAGCCCTACTAAACGTGTTTAAGTCCCACTGAATGCAACAAGAATTCAGTGCACACTTAAAATGGAGCTTTAAGTGTTTTCCTGGACTGGGGCTTAAAAACTTTGGGAGATTGTACACATGCTTTGGGAGTCATGGGGAGCTAGGAGGGGAGGACATTTTAATTAGTGCAGCTCCAAGAGCCATGCTAATTAAAAGTGCCTGGATCGTCACGTGTATTAGTGTCCCCGTGCTGAAAAATGGCTGTGGAACACTTTGAACTAAAGCTCATCAAATGAGCTTTAATTTAAAGTGTCCTGCCACCATTTTTCAATGCAGGGACACCGATACATGTGATGCTGGAGGCTGCTGGAGCGTGTTAATTACTATGCTCCAGAAAACTTGGTTAATCGAGACTGCTCTGATGTACTGGAATTCCAGTACATTGGAGCAGGCTCTCTGCACATGTATAGGAGTCCTTTGCCAGTGGCAGTGTACTTCAGGTGGGCATTTCAGCAGCTTATCATCTCCCATTGTATGTGATTTGGATAAAACCTATGAGTTACCTGGGGGTAAATACTGAGTCTGCCACATTTATATGGTGGGCACTTAACTATTTTGAAATTCACAACGAAATAAAATATATTAAGGAAATGAATTGCTGCACTGTGCTCAGACACAGAAAGTGGCTGGTCAGATGGGACCTACATCTTTGTAATTTTATTGTATTTGCATCATTGAGGAGATGCAGATCAAGGGACTCAGGCTATCCCTTGACAACTGCCTTGACAACCACCCTTAGGAAGCATATCAAGCAAACAATAGATAAAGGAAGTGAGAGAAGTAACCAAGATGACTGGTATACATGGCCTGACAAGAGGCTGGGCATGAAACCATTCATTAGCCAAACTTGCATCTTAACCAGAAGATTGCAAATGCCTTCCAGTTCCCCCCACACGTCCTCCCTGACCACCCTTTTAGGACTAGCTAGCCATTTTCCACCATACTGAGTGCTCCCTCGATGGTCTAGCATGACAGAAACTTGTTTATGTTTTGTTTTCGGGGAAAGTACCCAAACTCAAAGGAGATACATTTCCTGACCAGGACCCTAAAGAAGTGGAAGGCATTGTCAGAGTCAATCCCTGCAAGTTGGTTCCCACAGATCTTCAGGGTCTCCACTTTGGCCTGTCCCAGAAGGGAACTGGCTAACTAGATCACTGTCCCCTCAGCTGCCCAGTATGGGACAGAAAAAATGAACACAGTTTCAGAGAAATCCATGTCCAGCATGCTAAAGGGGGCTCCCACTGTGGCAAAGAGTAACCACAGCCAGGTGTGGTTAGAGAAAGTGTGGAAGAGTGTCTCCTCTACCTCATCCTTGCAGAAAAGGCAGGCTTTTGATGCCACTGAAACTGACTGGTGGACAAAGGTGCTGGTGGCCCCTAGGCCAGCCCTAATTTTTTATTTTTAAAGGAAAAAGAATACTATTATTTTGTTTCAGGTTTGCAGCACTCTGGAACAGACCACTTTTTAAGATTTAGATTCAATCTAAAATCTTGGAAAGTTAACTAACCTATTGCTTCTTTCACCCTCAACACACTATCTGTGTTTTGGGGTGGGAGGCAGGGGGGTGGAGGGGAGGAGAAATCTGTTAACTTTCTAGACCACACAAGTTAAAATGGTGCTAGCAAATAACTCTGCCTGCCCTCTGACTTCATTTTAACAGCCCTCCAAGGAAATGAGGTCACAAGTTCACCGATGGCAGGAAAGACCTACTGGTGACTTGGGTTATTCCAAACATTTACTGTACCATTCCCAATTTATAAAAAAACTACAGCAGGTTTTTTGAGCTGGATGAGTTTTCCATATGGTTTATATTTTTGGTTCCTAGCACTGTCTTCTTATTGCTTCAAACATGTGTTACAGGACTACCCAACGGTCCCATATTATGATAATTATTTTAACTGCTGTTTTGAAACATCGCAGTGGTACACCGAGAAACTTCCTAACCAGTAACCTGCACAGTTGGTTAAACAAAAATTGATCCCTAGTCAATCAAATGCATCTAATAAGTTGTAGATAAATACATGATTTCATCACCTACAGTATGCGCATCCAAAGGGAAATAAGTGATCTCACCCAAGGTGTTGATGTCTCCCCGTAATAAATGGGTTTGTCGTACCATCATGCTAAGCAATAAATGATCTCACAAGACGTGCTGCTATAATAAACTGAAACAATAAGAATGTGAAGGAAGGAAAATACTGCCCACAGTGAGCATGACTACCCAAAAAACATGTCTTAACTGTTACAGACATAAATTAGGCATTATAAATCTCATTGGCTGTTTCTTTACTGGCATGCAGCTCCTGCCAAAATGTTAAATTCTTGAAAAGACTGTACAAGTAGATTAAATGGTTTCTGTCCTTGGGAATGTGGAAGCCTTTATTTGTTTTTGTAAAGAGACTTTTAAATATCCTCACATTAGACGTCAAACAGATGTCCAGGGTAAATTCTCCTGACCCATTTAAACTTTTTTTTTTAAAGGCTGGGATTAAGGTCCAGTTTCTGCAGCTTGTATATAGTGAGATTCACTGGTCAACACCTGACAAAACTGTGAGATTGTGATGTTAAGGTTTAATGGCTGTATGGTGTGACTTTTAATGGCAACATTGAGGAAACTAAGATAAATTAAAACCTAATTGGGGACGTTAACAGCTTTACCAGTCTACACATATGGACCCCATGAGAACACTCTGAAAGATGTTACAGTTAGCTCCTGTTGCCTGGTTTAGCATTGTGTGATGGCCTTCAAAACCTGTTCCATTATTAAGTTAATCAGATGCTGGGGTTTTTTACATTTTCCAATTAAAAAAATGAGAGACTCAGAAGTAAAATATTCAGTTCTCTCTAACTACCAATGAACCCAGTTTACCTAATAGGTACTTTGCTGACAGTTGTCTTTGGCTCCTAATCCTAATGGATCAGACCATCAGCTGGTGTAAATAAACTCAATACAGGTATGTTAATCAGTTCTTAACAGCAGAAGATGTGACTCAAGACTTGAAAAATAAGAATCTCCTGGAGAAAAATGTCATGGAGATAAATAAGCAAAATGTTTTTCCTAAGCAGTTAGGCACTTTTAAAAAAAAATTTTTTTTTTTTTTTTAAAGAATAATGTTTAATGCATTTTAATGTTTTATTGCAAACCTTCACTTGAATATTGGGGTGGTATATGTTGTGTTTTGGCTTTTAGGAGTCAGCATTGCACAGACAAATACTGTGGTCACAGTTTAACTGTATATCTTTGAAAAGCTGATAAATATATGTTGATTCAATTATTCCTGTGTCCTATTTTCTGTAAAAAATGGAGGCAGAAAATGATAGTGGCCACAATAGGTAAACATTTCTGAAGTCCCTAAGTGATTTAGGAGCCTAAATTCCATTTTCAAAAGTTTAAGCACTTAGGAAGGAAAATTTTACCCCTAAGTTTCACTTAACTACCTAAGTGGCTAAGGGCTGGTTTTTGGTACTTGAGGGCAGCTACACACATGCCCAACACCTGCTCTGACAGGTGCTAATTAGCACATGTTGGAGCAGACTTGATTAATTGAGTCTGCTGGAGTGTGCTAATTAGCATGCTCCAGCAGCCTCAGCATCATATATATTCAGCATCCCCACACTTGAAAATGGTGGTGGTGGTTCTTTAACTAAAGCTCATCGAATGAACTTTAGTTAAAGCCCCACCACTGCCATTTTGAAGCACAGGACACTGAATACACGAGATGCTGCAGGCACTTTAATCACAGTGGCTCCTGAGGGTCACTCTAATAAAAGCGCCCCCCTCCCCCTGCACTCCAGAGCACATGTAAAGATGTTTTAAGTGCCTAAAGATGAAGTGCCCAGTGGGATATTTAAGAGCACCTAGATGCCTAGCTCCAGATAGCAATTAGTCACAGAGCACCACATCCAAATCAACCTCATAGATAACTACACATTTCTTAGATGGAATTTAGGTGCCTAAGTCTCAAAAAACCATCCAGATCAACACCCCACCTCTCCCCTCCTTTTAGCAGATCTAACACTGTCAAGAACTGGCTTTTAAAAGTCTAAAATCACTGAACTCCTTCATATCACTTCTTCTGTCATGCCTCAGAACCCCTTGCCCTGGCTTTGCAGCTGTGTAAGCTGATGCAGAACTAGGCAACCACCACTGGCTAACCCAATCCACCATTGCCCCCAGTGTCTTTGTGGAACTCCTGGTGACCTATTGGGGAACCCTAGGATTCCATAAAACATAGTTTGAAAACTATGGGTCTAGACTGATTAGTCCCTTCAGTTTGGGAATGGATGGTGCTCATTTTATCCCCAATAGGCTACTGGTTATAGCGCCCACCCAGAAAAGGTGAGACATGAGGTTGAAGCCCCGCTTCATCTTGAGAAGATTTGGACATACATCTTCTGCTCAAGGAGACGATCCTCCAAGCCCAAAGGGCGTCAGTCCCAATGCGTACCATGGGGGGCAGGAGTGCTAAGAAGCCGTCATGGCTCGGCAAAGGCATCCAGGGATGCCTGAGGGCAAAAAAAGAGGTGTACAAACAGTGGAAGCAAGGGGCTATCACCAAGGAGCATTACACCTCTGTTGCTCGGGACTGCAGGGAGGCAGTTAGGAAGGCCAACGCAGAGATGGAGCTAAGGCTAGTGACCAGAATTAAGGATAATAAAAAATCCTTTTTCAAATACATAGGGAGTAAAAAGAAGGCACCGGGTAATGTGGGGCCCCTACAGGATATGATAGGCAATCTGATGATTGCAGCAAGTGAAAAAGCTGACCTCTTTAATGAATTCTTTGCCTCCATATTCCTGAACAGAGACCGAGACATTTCCCCCACCAGAATTGTGGATGGACCCAGGGATGGCACCGCCATACCTAGGGTCAGGGATGACCTAGGTAGGGAACTCTTGGAGGGGCTGAACGTATTTAAATCAGTAGGTTCAGATGCTCTTCACCTAAGGGTGCTGAGAGAATTGCCGGGGGTCATAGCGGGGCCCCTGGCACGGATCTATAAGCACTCGTGGGACACTGACCAGGTACCAGAGGACTGGAAAAGGGACAGTGTGGTCCCTGTTTACAAAAAGGGGAGGAAGGAGGGCCCCGGAAATTATAGGCCAGTCAGTCTTACCTCGGTCCTTGGGAAGACCTTTGAGAAAATGATCAAGGAGCTCATCTACAAGCAGGGGAGGTCCAGTAGGGGAGGTAATGCTCAGGGGCAACCAACATGGGTTCATTGAGGGCAGAGCCTGCCTGACTAACTTGGTTTCTTTTTATGATCAGGTCACAAAGTCCCTAGACAAAGGTGTCGGGGTGGATGTCATCTTCCTGGACTTTAAGAAGGCCTTTGACATGGTTTCCCACCACATTCTTTTAAAAAATCTAGATGACTGCAGCATTGATGCCTACACAGTTAGATGGGTGGGAAATTGGCTAGATAGTCACACCCAGAGAGTGGTGGTGGACAAGTCATTTTTGACCTGGAGGGATGTGGGCAGTGGGGTCCCCCAGGGCTCGGTCCTGGGGCCTGTACTGTTCAACTTCTTTATCAGAGATCTGGATGTGGGCACCAGAACTGCCATTTTGAAGCACAGGACGCTGAATACATGAGATGCTGTGGGCACTTTAATTAGAGTGGCTCCCAGGAACCACTCTAATAAAAGTGCCTCCCTCCCCCTACCCCCCCAGAGCACATGTAAAGATGTCCTAAGTGCCTAAAGATGAAGTGCCCATTGGGATATTCAAGAACACCTAGATGCCTAGCTCCAGATAGGAATTAGTCACAGAGCACAACATCCAATAGCAGCCTTCAAATAACTGAAGGGTGGTTCCAAAGGATGGAGCTAGACTGTTCTCAGTGGTGGCAGATGACAGAACAAGGAGCAATGGGCTCAAGTTACAGCAAGGGAAGTTTAGGTTAAATATTAGAATTAACTTTTTCACTGGGAGGGTAGTAAAATACTGGAACAGGTTTCCCAAAGAGGTTGTAAACTCTCCATCCTTCAGATCCTTAAAACCTGACTGGACAAAGCCTTGGCAGGGATGATATAGTTGGGGATGGTCCTATTTTGAGCACGGAGTTGGACTCAGTGACCTCCTGAGGTCCCTTCCAACCATAATTTTCTATGATCCTATGAATCAGGGGGCTGGAGAGCAATGAATGGGATCAAGCCTGGAGCAGTTCCTCTTGTGAAGTTCCAGTTCTGGAATACATCAGCCAAATTGATTGGGCAGAGCAGGCTCAGCCCCATGGTCCTGGGTCACACTGCTACTACAATATAGACAAGTCCTCAAAGACCTCTTTCTAACCTAGAGCCTGCCCTCCACCAAAATTCCTAGTTTCTGTTTCTAATTCAAATGTTTAAATGTTGTCAAAACTGTTTATTTTCCCTCCATTTGTCCACTCAGAAAGTTTATTAGAAGAGGTGGCAGATAGACACTCAGAATAATCTATCTGTACTGAGCATGCTCTACGTCCCCAACAGAAATCTCTGTGCCTGACTTCCTACAGCCCTACTTCATCTCTGTTTGCAATAAGCCTGTTCCCAGACCCCAAAGAGTTTGCTATATAGCAGGCAAGGAGGTAGAGCTTCTGATGATGAGACAGGAACAAAACAATGGCAGTAACCACTTCTCAATCCTTTTAAACAGAAAAAGGTGTACAGGGCTGGGGGGCTTGACACCATGGCTAAGTACAGAGAGTCAAAAAGCCAGAGGCTGAATTGATTCAATCTTTGCAGGTTAGTCTAAGCTACATAGGTTGAACTGATAAGCAAGTGAACAGACAGTTTGGGCCAAGGTTAGCCCACCTAACCTGCAAGGGAGGGATTTGTAGGGGAGGTGCAGAGCATCCTGGGATGCTGGGGGATTGTGAGTTAACTTGAATCTGGAGGGGATCTGGGATAGGAGTTCAATAAATGGATTTAACCTATATCAGTTAAGTCTGATATTACATCCATCCAGGTTTATATTAAACCAGTTTTGGCCATTTTGGAAGTGTTTTATGTGCACTGGACTTACATTTGTATTAAATCAAATTAAATTTGAATTGGTTTCCTATCACTTATACCATATTACATGTAATTCCTATCCTTCTTCTACAGACAGGTGTTAATTCTTTGTTTTTCACAGTCCTTACCATTGAGCATGAACACACAGCCCTAACATAAAAGGGAAAGAATATCATTCCCTGTATTTTATAGGTGTTGTACCTAAAAGATTATACCTGATCAAGGCTGGCCGAGCTATGAATAAAGTCTAAGCCTCAGACACTTTGTGATACCTCCTTTCAAAATGGGTGCCCTAAACCTATGGTTTCTTGTACATGAGCCAGGAGGCTGCTCCAACACGCTGTAATTACAGTGTGTTGGAGCAGACTCAATTAGTCAAATATGCTGGAATGTGCTAATTAGCTCACTCCAGGCAGCCTCAGCATCTCATGTATCAGCATCTCCGCACTTCAAAATGGCAGCAGGGGCACTTTAATTAAAATTTGTTTGACGAGCTTTAGATAAAGTGCCCCTGCTGCCATTTTGAAATACTGGGATGCTAATACATGAGACGTTCTCGGAGTTGCTCTAATTAAAGCACGCCCCTCCCCACCCTTGGAGCATGTGTAAGAATGCCCCATGTGTCTGGCTGTGTTACCTGTATCCATTCAGAATATCCATTCTTTTTCTACAGGAAAAAAAATAGGACCTCAGAATTATGATTTCCAAGCTTCCCTCTGCTGCCTAGTAGATAGTTGTATAGTATATATTATAGCTCCTTTTAGTGGCTTATTCACAAAGAATAATAATCCACTCCTGCTACTAGATATTTCTTTGTTTTCGGGGTAACAGTTTGTACTGCAGACCTAAAGCTCCAGAGCGCTAAATCTGCCAATGATTATGGGGGTGAGTTTAAATAGGTGTGACTTCAAATGATAAAATTTCTGGGTTTTGCTTTGTTCAATTTAAAAAAAAACCAAAAACCTATGAAATATGAAATCACTATGCTAACAGGGTGTTAAGGTTGCGACATCATATACCCAACAGTTAGGAAATGAAAGAATTCAGGTCACTTGTGCATCGCTTTATCTGCCTTATTTCATTTGTCTTGCAAACACGTGTGTGCTTTAAGCATGTGAATAGACCCTTTGCGGTCAGTGGGATTTCTCTTCTTAAAGTACAGAACATGTGTAACTGTTTGCATAGATGGGTCTTTTCTATCAGTTTGTGTCATTACCTATTTACTTGAGGAGAGATTATGGCCCCATGTGATTACATCTAGTTTCACA
The DNA here is from genome assembly GCF_000455745.1 of Alligator sinensis. Classification (NCBI taxonomy): domain Eukaryota; kingdom Metazoa; phylum Chordata; order Crocodylia; family Alligatoridae; genus Alligator; species Alligator sinensis. The sequence goes on from NW_005841836.1 coordinate 2,620,224, forward strand.
TGCATGGACCAATATGATATATCACATTTTTACTCCACTGCATTGCTTCAAGTATCCTTCAGGTATTTACATGAGGCCACTGAGCCTTCATTTGTGCCCAAACTACTATAGGACTAAGAATTAAATAAAACAAATATAATTAATTACACTTTTAAAGAACATTTTAATTATATCTGGGGAAACTATTGTCTATGAGGCTTATATGAAATCCTGTTCTCTTTTTTTCCATTCAGCAGGGACTGTCTTTTCCCTAGCTGCTTGTATAATGTCCAACATTGGGGCCTTCCTCTCTTCTGGGGTGTTGAGGTCTCATTCAAATCGAAACAACAATAAAGTAATTATAGTTTATGCTAAGTAAAAGGTGTAATTATGCAAACACCTGTCAGCTCTCCAAATCCAGGACTAAACAGCAGCCCAAAAACCTGCTTGCAGTTTGTTCATGTAGCACATCCAGTATAACAATACTTTCAAAAGCTGATAATATCCCTGACCACTGAGTGAAGCCTACCAAACAGTTAGGTGTTTCTGCTGGACAAAATATCCCCTACAGCTTGGCATAGAGATCCTGTGATCCAAAAGAAAACCCAAACATTCACTACAGCACAGTGAAGCTGACTGTATCCTGGTACCTTCCACTGATGTTGTCAAAATGTATTTAAATTGCAGTTGAGGTATTTCTCACCCAAACAAATTATAGTTTGGAAATTACAGAATTGTTCCATAGAAACCAGCAGTTCTGATTAAGCAAATACACGCCTAAAATTTCCTGATTCAGAAAAAGAAAAAAAAGGTTTTTCCATACTCCATATGAGCATTGCATTTCTCAAATAAGTATGTGTCTGTGTAAAGGATCTTTAACGTTTAGTCAAGCATGGTTCACAGATTGTTCAAGCCACCATATGGTTAGATTTTCTAAAGGAAAAATGTTAAATGTATGTATTGATACCCCAGTAAATACATGGGTTCCAGCAAGCAGATTTATTCATGAAATAAATAGAAACAGAGCCAAACTACAGTGGCCTCTACTTGGCCTTTCATTTAGCACCTGTAATCAATTGTAAGAGCAAAGGTGCAGACATAAATTATACCATTTAGTGATTTAACTACCTGCTATGTGGACACAGTCAAGTATTTACTGATCTCAGTTCTGTCATTATTTGTTTGCAATATGATGGGTGCAAAATTAGATTTTAGGTTGCTCCAATAGATTGCTCCAACTGGCTAGGGGCTTTAAAAGGCTGTAAAGAAGAGGTAAGCCTGAGTTTTCTGGAATAAACTGTTGTGTAGAGTTGCAGCAGACTGTTCAAAAGTTGCTGTGGTCCAGACTGGGTGGGGCAGCATTGCCATCGTGAGTGCACTATTTGTGCGTAGAGCAGTAATATGTTAAGTGGTTAGCAAAATCAGTGCATATTTATACTCAACGAACTATGTTAATAGCCCATTTGTGATCTGTAGCAGCCCAGCAAGCATGCAAATAATATATACTAGGCTCTCTAGGTACGCCTGCACTAATATTTGGGGTTGACCTTAAGGTCACTCTCAGCCATCCCAAACCATGTAAGATGCTCCTCCTCAGTTACAGTGTATCGTACCTTGTAGCTTGCATTCAAGCCAACCACATTAGGCTTCTTTGTTGAGCCCGGAATGAAGATGTATCCCAGCTTTACTTGCAGAGCCCTTCTAGGAATCAGTCTGAAGCCTACTTGTCTCCCCTTTTGGGATTGCCTCCACTTATGGGCAGTGGACAGAAGTAGTGAGGTACAGAAGGGCCAGAATCCAGGAACAGGGAAATGAGGGATTGCTCGTGGTAGATGACCTGTACTCAGGAGTTGTATGTGCAGGTGGGCTCCAAACTCATTGCAGGTAAGGAAATGAGCAGGTCTGGAGTTGACCTCACTTAGAGGTTTAGTGGCATGCCCAGGGTTGGCCTACACTGCCACTGAGGTTAAGCTTGTGGATTTACAGTGTAAGGTGGCTGGTGGGTAATAGTTTATGGTGATCTTAAGGGCATCCCTGACTATCAATGAGATCAGGTATAGGGCACTGTCCTGCCAACAATATCTAGGTCCCTGCTGAAATGCCTGAGAGTTAGCCAAATTAAGTGGCCAATATCCATTGTGCAGTTCTGCTGCTGGCTGTGGGGTTAGGGTTCTTTGAGCTCTATATAAATATCACGGTCTCCCCATCTATGTTAAAAGAAAGTTAAGTTTGCAATGACAAATGCTCAAAAACCAGGAAATGCCAGTGTTAGGTTGTCCATGTCACCTTAATTAAGCCTCCTGGTGCATAGGCATTATGATATAGTGTTTAATTACAGTATCAGAAGCTATTTTTCCACAGGTTCTTTGCCTCATGAAGTACACAGGTTTGGTGATGCTCAAATAATGGATTAATGAGCGGCTGTTCAAAATTTCATCCTCAGGAGTGTGAGACATTAACTGCACATTATGTAATTCCTGCTCTGATTTCTTCATGGTCTTTTACAATGATACTCATCACTGCAGTCTCCACATACTTCACAAAGATTAGTGAATGTTTTATGAGCTTAAATGGTATCGTTGTCCATGAACTAAGGGACAGAGATTAAGGCCAAATTTGTCAAGTGGCCACAGAAGCCCCGATTGTTTATAGTCCTTTAGATTTTATAGCACTTTTAACTTGTCAGAGCCTCCTAGTTACTTCTTTCACAGCTGTGAGTGCTCAGCTCTTCTACAAACCCACCCCCTAAGGATGTCAGTCAAGTTCCTAGCAATAGAGGAGAGCACAATCTGAGACCACCTGTGAAAAGCTTCTGAGACCACTTGTGAAAAGCTGAGTTTAAGTGGCTGGCCCAGCATCCCACAGAAACTGTCTCTCAGATACAACATATCACTGACTTCTCTAGGGTGGTGTTCATCTGCCTTAACCATGAGACCATCTTTTCTTTCCTTGCAGTCCCCTTCCATGTTTACCATGTGTTTCTTTCTATGCTAGGCTGAATACACCCAATCTTGTCTAACCCCAGAAGCTAAACCAAGTAGTGTAACAGGGAGGGGCAGGGGGCAGTGGGGGAGTTGCAAAAATAGCTGCTGGTGCAGCTGGCATCTGTCTGTGCTACCACTGCTGAGAGCACAGTGGCTGGCTCTGCCCTGTGTACCACCGCTGTCCAGGGCACAGAGCTGCTCTGTTATACGTCTGAGCCAAACAGTCTCAGACCTGGCTAGTGTTTGAAGAGGAGGCCACCTGGGAATCCTAGTTAGTGTATGTGGGCTTTGTCTTCCAGATCCCATGTTTTTATCCATGTACTTAGTCCCATCTCTGTTTTTTCATTGCTTTTGTCCCAAGAAATTGCTTGGACCCTGGCTCTGTGCTTCAGGTTCCCACTAATGGTGCAGGCCTTTTAGTCCTTCCTGACTCGACAGGGTACTGACCTTCCAATTCTGGCAACAAGTAAGGCAGGGCCCCTATAGACAGCAGCCTTGTTCACTGTACAGCCCTGATTTACCCCAAATCAGCTCTGTCCCACATGGAAGTCCTAGGTAAAGAACAGGTTGTAATGAAATGATTGAAGATTGCATCATGTGAGTACTCACAAACCTGCATAAGCCATCCTAGTTTTGTAAATAGAGGCTTTGGAATATAATGCCCCCTCCACTGAGCACATGAAAACTCTCATTTTCAAAGGTTTATCCTTTGACTGAATTTGACTAGGCTTTCAGAAAGACAGCAGAAGTCAAATCCTAATACCGAGGGATTCCCTGTGCCAAATTCCAAGTCTCTCCTTTATATATGGAGGTGCTGGGGTTTCTCCACAAAATACATATACAAGGGGTTTTTTTTTCCTCCCATAGAGACTAAACAAATTATTTTCCTCAGCCTCCTCCTAGTAAGTAGTTGAACTGTGTGAACTGAAACTGCTCAGAACAATTCAGCCCAAGGCAAACTCTTGATATGGACAATTCATCCTGATTCTTTTGGATTTGGTAAAGTTTGAAGCAACTGACAACAGTGGCTTATAATGGAAGATGTAGGTGGTATTAACACAAAAGAGTGCCAAGGAGCTGTGATATAAATTAGTTGTAAATTGTTGACAAACTAGTTCAAGTGAGGATAGTTCCTGGTCTGAGAGCAGGGGCATGAGCTTAGTAAACTATAGCACCTGCATTTACTATGGTGTGTAGAGAGAGAACACCCACCGCCACTCCTGCTGCTGGTTCAGGAATAGTTTCATCTTCTGAT
>NW_005841836.1:2624472-2647691 GCF_000455745.1 Alligator sinensis
TGATTTTCCCGAGGTACTTCTTGAGGTGAGGGCCCTGCTTTGGGAGGAGGCACAGCCTTTAGAGTTTGTTTATGGATGTGATTTGGATGCTGGATTTAAAGTTCATTGCTGAACAACAAGAAAGATTCCTACACCTCCCTGCCTTTCTGCCATCTGACACCAGCAGGGAAGGAATCCCACCTTATCTGCACATCAAAGAGCAACTTGCAAAGACACTCTCATAGACCTACAGGAACAGACTTCCACTTTCAGCTTCCTCTGTGCAAAAATGAAGTTTATTTTCTACCTATGGGGACTTTTTACCATGTTCAATTTTCCCCGAGCCTGAGGAAGGGCATGTGTGCCTGAAAGCTTGCAGAAAGCGATATTTTTTCTGCGATTTTTTAGTTGGTCTAATAAAAGGTATCATCTCTGAACCAAGAGATCTAGAGTTTTGCATTTCTATATGTATGTGACACATACATGAAGTCCCATCCACGTGTTACAGATGCTTCGGTCCAATTCCTATCAGCTTTGACTACCCCTCTCTTTCCATCTGCCAACCATAGAGTACAATTATACTGGCTTTGTGCAGAAGGGCTTTCTGCTTTTCATAGCAACAGTATACCTAGGATGAATAATACTGTCTGCTCCTAACTTCAGCTTGTTTTAGCTTGAATTCCTTTATTTTCCACCCCCCCCCCCCCCCCCCCCCCGCCCATGGTCGAGCCATTTTTTTGAGGGAATAAGCTGACTCCATTTTGAAAGTAATGAAATAAACTTAGATGAGAGAAAATAAGGGGGGACTACAAAAAACTATAAAAGCTGTCAACAGGCAGTAGAAGTAGTTTGTGTGGAAAATGAGCAGGAAAGGTATTGAGAACACGTCAGATATATATAGTTGTCTTCCTTAAAAACTCATTATACTGGGTGGTGAGAAATAACCACAGATGATGAAGTAAAAATGGTGGGTGGGAGGAGAGGAGTTTTAAGAAGGGCTACACTTTATTATTTCACTGTCCCAAGAGAGCCACAACTCTTCATGGGTCATTTAGTGCCTGAAATCAAAACAAACACAATGACAGTAAATTACGCCAACAGGTACCAAATGTCTTTACCCTGCCGGCAAAACGGCAAATAGTAAGCACTAGCATTTCATATAAATCTGAGAGACAATGGTGTGCCCAGATCTAATGAAAATGTCCCTTAAAAGTTTAGTTAATGTTCTTTGATTTATTAAATTCTTAGTCCTGCAGGAGCCTGGACACAATGGAGTGCTTGTTGGCCTCTTACAGATACCTGAAGCACGCCTGAAATAATGTAGTGCAGTAAAAAATGTGATATATATCATAGATAAACCTGATAGTTCATGTGTGTGAAACCAGCCATAATCTCGCTGGGCCATAATCTCTACTGTTGTAAATGGATAAGGTTTAAAAGAAACTACCTTTAGGAGTTGAACCATACTAGAGTACATGGAATTAGTAGTTGCATCTTGTTGTGCATTCTTAAAGGCTTTTTCTAAATAAATGGCATGGCTATTGATGGATGACATAGGTTCACGTAAAAGAGGGCTATCCAATTGGCAGCCTAAATGGAGCCAGCATGCAGCAATTAGGCATCCTTCAGCTGCCTCTCCCACTGGTGTGTCACAAGGGAGGACCCAGGAGGTGAGGGCTATGAGAGCAGGGGCATGAGCTTAGTAACAGCTGTGCCCCACCATACTGCCTTTACTGTAGTGGGGGGAGAGGTGCACACAACCTGTGCATCCTGCACAGGAAGGGGAAGGAGGGACCCCAGGGGCCCACTCTGCAGCATATGGTGACCTATGGGTATGCAGCCCCAGGCCATGCTGAAACTGGACAGCCCTGATAGCAAAAATAATTCAGTGGATTGCATGTTTTTAAAAGTAATGTATGGTACTTCCCTCATATTTCACCATGTGTATCCATTCATAAAAGTGCACAGAAAAAAGGAAGAAATTGTAGGAGGGGCTAGTAATACTAAAAATATTTAGCTCCTATTTGGTGCCTTTCACCAAAAGATCTCAAAGCACTAAAAAGGCGATCAGCTCCTTATCACCTTTGACAGACAGGGAAACTAAGGCACAGTGATTTTCCCAAGGTCCCCCAGTAGATCAGTGAAAGAATTGGGAATGGAAACCTGGTCTCCTGAGTCCTAGCCCAGTGCTCTATTAGCCTTTAGCTTTAGCATGCACTGCCACTGAGAGTTAAATTTTTCTAATATTTTCTGTCTTATCAGGCAGTGTACTAGCAAAACAACTGAGGTATCTGGCTATGGTGCCAAAGGTGTTATATCAAGGCTTGCTTTAAACTTATGCCAAAAGCTTCTCTCAGCTGTAAATGGGTACCCGGCCATTCCAGCCAGGGAGTCAAAGGCAGCTGGATGTGGCGCTGGACACATTACTCCTTTGGATGCTGTTGGCTGCAGAATCTGGTATATCTTAATCACACTAGCCTCAGTGAGCCATCAGGCATAGGACTAAAATCATTTAAGCAGGCTGAATTTAATTATTTCTTTAAAGTTTAATTAAAATTGTCAACCATTTCTAAGCATATGGGAAAGGGAAATAAATAATTTTGCTAACTTTTTTTTAAAAACAAAAACAAAATTAAACTAAATGCTGCTGTATTTGGAAGAGGTCACAACCTTTATGGTTTGGTACAGAAATGTTCAGTTTTGCAGGTGAGTCATCCTAGTGTCACTGACTTTTATTGTCATCAGGAAAATTCATGTAGATTTGGGTGAGCTGTATGCTTTTGAAAATGGCTGTTCATTCATGCTCAGTAGAGCTTTTTATAGCCTTGCTGCTAAAATCTCTGATACCTTAACTGCACTGACTGTTCTCCTGGCCCACAGATGAACGTGATGCACATGCATTGGGGAAGGGGGCATGGATTAAGGTTTCATCGGCATGCTTTGTGCTGACATTTCATCCTTTCTGAGAACTGGACTTTTCAGTCTTGATTTCTTTTTAATATTGTGTTTTGTATGTAATTTTAACTTATATTATGTATCCCAGTTTTTAAAGGCACAACCAGATCCCTGGATGATGTAATTCAGCGTGACTTCTAAAGGATCAGCAGGTCTGAGCCACCGGCTTAGCAGCTGAATGACAACAGTAATATCAGAAACCAATACATACAATGTCTACTGACAGCAGGAGGGCAAAAGTTAGTATACCAAAGAGCAGGGCAACAGCAAGCTTATACCTGTGTGTGCATGTGTGTATGTGTGTGTGACTGCATAGTGAACACTTACACACTGTTTAGCAGTGAGTACAAAGAGAAAAATGTCAGGCTTTGCTAGAGCAACAGTGTCAATCACTCAGCACAGAACTCGCATTGGTGTTTGAGAAATGACTCCACTGTTTGGTTTTCTACCATAGAAAAACAAGCCAGTGTCTGCTGAGTGTGTGCATCCTGCACAGCTTACTTGGCTGGGATGATTCAGAAGAATGCATGCTCTGACAGAGTGCCAGTGTCCAGATTTTTTTTTTAGTTCTGTTTTTTTCAACATATCAGAGAAAATGTGTGTCAGGATCTGCTCTCCTCTTCAAATCCTTTGAATACCATGTTTGGCAAGAATGAGGGCAGTGAGAAATTAACACTAATATCCTCAATATTACTCAAAAGATACCGCTATTACAGAAACATTGTGCTTGATAGTTCTTATTGGGAGCAGAACTTTTACTCAATTTATAAAGACTGAATTTCAGTTGATCCACTGAAAGAGATGCTCAACAAGCATATATCAAGGATGATTTCAGTCTTCTGCCCATGCCGGCATTGCCCCTTGCATACTTTGGATCCCTAAGAAATATGTCACCCTTCAGGAACTAGATTCAGTAAACAAACTCCAGGCTTTCTGATAAGATTGAAATCTCTGAGACAGTCGAAAGACAGGGCCAAGAAGGTAGTAATACCTGCAGCCTGTTCAATATAGTGGTTAGGGATGTAGAAGGCCTGTGTTCATTCCCTTGCTCCATCATAGGCTTTCTTTATAACTTTATTAGATCATTTAGTCTCTTTGGGTATGTCTGCATTGCAGCAGCAGAACACTCAAGCTATTCTGTCAAAGGGATACGCTCTGGAAATGAGGTGGTGAGGATGGCCCAGGGTAGTGGCCTGGCACTGAACTTGAGTTCTTGCATGCTCAGGAGCAGGAGTTTGGGGTGCACTCAGTGTGTCCTCTCTACCTCATTTCTGGGGTTGATATACTCAGAGTGGGAGTAGATGGAGTGTGACTTTGCTCTTTGCCACCATAGTGTAGACATAACCTTAGCCTCTCTGTCTCAGCACCCCATCCATGAAATCGGTACAACACTTCCCTAATTCGTGGATGTGTTGTGAAGATAAATACATTCCACAGAGGAAGATGCTGAGATCCTGTGGTGATGAGGGCCTTATAGATATTTACCTAAGGGTACAGGTGCATGAATAAAATTGCCATGAGGTAAGCTAGGAGGTACACTTATAGCACATCAGCCACTCCAAAGTAACTGTCCACATGCATGTTCTCTACCCCACAGCATGTTCACTTTTCTTAAGGGGTAATCTACCTTGAATTTACCACAAGGTAAGAGAATATACATGGGCAGTCACTGTGGAGGAACGGATGTGCTATAACTTCAAATACTGGCTTACACTTCAGCAACTTGTGAGCCTATAACCTGAGACAGTAGACACATTGCCTGCTACCCATAACATCAATGAAAATATAGGAATAGATTTCTCAGGCATAAATGTTAGCTAAGTTCCCTGTGAATTTGAAAGACACTCTTCCCAACCTGATTTATCTGGCCACAACCCTAAGCAATTTGGGTCCTGAAGAATAAACATTTCAGAATAAGCTGACACAGACTATGGGGTATCTTCCCCATGGCACAGGAAAGGAGCATGGTCCTTTCCTGAATGTTTTCTGAGCATATAGTAACCAACTACCATACCTCCCTGCCATTTCAGTGGCAGGGCACTGGCAGCAGGACACTGGCAGTGTCCTCATCAATCCTGCTTTCACCTATGGCACACTATAAAATATTGTTGGTGCTTAAGGTATTGTGCTTTGTAGCTGAGTGAGAGGATCTGAAGTGATGATTTTGGGCATGAGGTAAATGGTTGACTATAAATGCAGGGAACTAGACTCAATGGCCTGGGAGGCTCTTTTGCTGTATTCCTAAATACTCAAGGTAAGTATCACTCCTGAATCTGATATCTGCTTATTTATTGTCTGTACCATTCTATGTTCTCCAACTGATACATCTATATTTCTTCCACCACATTTAACATCATTTTGCTGTCCCCTTCTCATCATAACTATTACATTCATTTGCTCAGACTAGGAGCTAGTTACTGAAAATTGTATTTCAAAAGACTTTCATTAGGAAGCAATGTGTACATGCACAATGATAAATCCTAATGGGGCTTGAAAAATCTTTAAATTATCTCATTTGATTGATTTGCACAACATTGTGTGAATGTTTTCTACTTAAGGCTTTTCTCACTGACTTACCATTAATGCTGAACATGGCATCAAATTTGTCTCTCTCACTGCAAAAGTGAAAAAGGACAATCTTGTGGTTTAGGTCTCAGATTTCTCTTGGGTTCTGAGTGTTACTGTAAATTTTTGGAACCATGGACTCAATTTCAGTTCCCTATCTATAGAATGGATCTATAGAATACTTTGTTTTTTTTATACCCCCTGTGGGAGATTTTCAAAGGCAACTGCAAGAGCTAAGTACCTGTTCTTACTTTTTAGGGTATATATTGTTTTGTTGCAACTCCCACTGCCATGTATACACAAAACTACAAGCACTTGCTTCTTTGTTTTTTTGGTTCCCAACTTGCATGCCTGGGCTTGTGGGCTGGAGCCCAAGCTATGTATTAGCTTTGGATGGAATCCCTCCACTTTTCATTGAACAGACTGAAAAGATCATCTGAGTGCTGCTAGTCCTCCAATGCCTTTCCATAGATCCTCCCAAGGGACAGACAAGGTTTCCTACAATTGACACAAACAACTGGGAAAGCATTCTAGAGCATCTCAGCACAGAAAGTCTTGGAACAAAACTCTAGACACATGGGCTACGGACAGACATTCAAAAAGCCTGAGCCTGAATTGATTCAATCTTTCCAGGTTAGTCTAACCTGGCTAGGTTGAAATGGATTGCAAGTGCACAGACATTCCCTCTGGACTGAGAAAATGCAGGCACATGCCTGCAGTGGCTCAGGCTAGAAGCAGGGACGTGCTAGAGCAGCCCTCCCTTCCCTTCCATAGTGCTCAGGTGAGGGGGCATGTGGCCAGGATGCTCTAATTAGGGAGGGGTTCTCTACCCCCTCGCTGCTCCTGACCAGCAAGGGAGCCAGCAGAGAGTTGATAACACAGTGTTTAGTTACCCAACAAGAAAACACAAGCCTCTCATTAGTTCAAGCTCTTCGTAAACAACTTTTTCCAAGGAAGGAATGGGGAGACATTACCAGCTGACCTGTTGATTAGCTCCAAAAAGCCCTAAGTAGACACTGTCCTGTCTGTCTTTTTTGTGTTTACCTTACACAGACACCTCCAGCATTAGCTAGCATACCACATGCTAGCTACAGTCCCTTCTGTGGGAGAGGGAAATGGGGAATGCTGCTTGAGCAGGGAGTTGGGGGGGGGGGCAGGGGGAAGCCAGGCAGACACTTCTGTGCCTGCAGTCTCTGCCAGAACTCCAGCCAGGGAGCAGAGGGGTGGGGCCAGCCCTGCTCTGGCCCAGACAACCCCATCTAGGGTTGTAAAGCATCTGAGATGCTGGGTGACTCTGGTTTAACTTAAACCAGGAAGGGGTCTAGGACAGATATTGCATAAATCAGTTTGACCCAAATCAGTTAAGTCTGATACTACATTCAACCAGGTTTATCTCAAACTGGTTTCAGACATTTTCAAACTGGTTTATGTGCACTGAATGTCTGTTCTGTTACAGGTTTAAACCAGTTTCTGATCACTTAAACCAGTTTATGTGTAATGTCTGTCCCTACCCCTAATGAATGCAAAAATAGTGATGATGCAGTAGCAGGGGAGGGCTTTGTTGTTGGAATGCTCACACGCTGTCTAAACTAACCTGAGCTCCCAGGTGCAGTGGCTTATCCACCTTTTGCATGAACTGTTTTTCAGGGACTTGAGCAGAGTGGATCAGAATCACACTTAAGTCCCTAAATCCATTTACAACTAATACATGGAACAGGATCTGGCTCAAAGTCCCTACTTTTGGAGTAGCTAGGGTTTTCTACCCAAGTATCTCCCACAACCCCCTTGCTGCTTCTTTCTATCACAGAGCACCTCCATGTTTCTTTAAAATAATCTACAGGGAAACAGTTAACAAACTGACATCTAGTTGGCAATGGCAGACATAAGAGGTAACACCTCACTTTTCTACTGCAGTCCCTAGAGTATGCAGATTACCCTATTTTTTGCACATAACACATGATCCCAACAAAACATGCACCTTGTTTTCAGAGTCAGAATGAAGAAAAAAAGATTTCCCCAGAGCCATGGCTGAATTCTGACTACAGGGGATACTAACCACATACCTGAATCCTTACTAGTATGACTCAGGCAAAAGCTGAAGTGTTAACCCTCTTGCAATCACTAGGGAATTACCAGCTGCTGTTGGCTGCTCAGCCTAAAGCTCCTGCCATTTGTGTAGTGCCTGTGAAAGGGCTGACACAATGGCTTTGACCCTAAAAGGTGAACTCCTCCCCTTCCCTCCCTGAGTCTGGCGGCAGGAGAAGCAGGGCAGCCACTGTACAGTGTCTCCATGCTTTCATTCTACCATAGAAAATTAGCTTCTTCACTTAAGAAACATGCTCCAGTTTTAGAGAGCTGATTATTTGGGGAAAGGTGTGAATAAGATACAAGTAAATATGATACTTCCCACTGTGTGGCCAGTGAGCTCCAAGTTCCAAACTCCCATTGACTTCAGGGAAAGCTATGTGAGTGAGGACTCCCGGACGTGGCTCTCTGAACTGATCCATACCACTGGAACCAGTGTAAAGGGTCTCTTTGATTACAGTTGTTTGGATCATAAAGTATATTTCTCCCTTGACCCTTTGTCTTGGCTGTTTATACTGAAAATTCTTCAAGGCAGGAACTGCCTCATAGTGTCCATGTAGTACCTAACTCCATGGGCCACCAGTTTCAGCTGGTGCTTCTCCATGCTACTGTAATACCAATAATAAATAATAATAATGACAATGTATTTGCAAACCTTCATAGGGGACGTTTTTACATGTATCTGTTCTTCTTACTAGTGAGTTTTAAAACATCTTTAAGCTTTAACTTAGCTATGATTTAGTCTACTTTCATGACTAAAATAGTAATTTACTAAAATAAAATTCCAGCATGTAAGATCAACACACAAATGACATGAAACTATGTTAAATGTTCATGCACCCCACAGAGATGGGTGGATGAGGAAAGGCTAGCAAAATAGAACTATACTGAACACTCACGCAAACAGCTCCCAGGAGGAGAAAAGCAGGATAAGAAAGGCTAGGAAAATAAAACGAAGCATTCCAATCAAGAATTTCAACACTGGGAGTTAGTCTGGATTGATTTCTCCCTCCCACTCTGGTTCCTGCACTGAGTACATTGAGTACTATATAGATTAATCTTCAAGTAGGAAGTGCAGTGCAAACAAGAAACTGCTATTTTGGTGCCTGATTCAAAGCCCAGTGTCATTAACAGGAGCCTCTCATCTATGTCGGTGGGCTGTGGACCAAGCCCTAGCTGAATTATTTGAAGATGAAGGATTGGTATTGCTAGATTCTTATCCATTAAAAGATAGGGGTGGAGCCAAATTGTGCACAGTTTTATCCCAGATTTCTGTCTGTGTAACTATGTGCAGAATTTTTTTCCTGTATTGCAGTCCGAAGTTTTTATATGAAAAGGGCAGGGTACAGCTTAAGTAGATTTTACAGAAAAAACTAAGCAAATCAATATTTGCCTGTCATTGGCTTATGTAAGAAGCTTGACTGCAAAGATACAAATGAATGGGCATTTTAACATAATCAGAGGGATTGTGCCGTTTTCCAATGTGTATTTTCTATTTCCAAGTTCAGGATTTTTCACAAAGCCCTTTCGGTTCTGAAACTTTCTGAGCCCTTGTAAATGTACATGGCACTTGACTAATTCAGAAAACAATTTGGAAATGTTAAGCCCCTGACGAGAAAATGCAAGACTAATGGCACCCTGTACTGTAAATATGTGCCCTTTGGTATCCCTTCTAATGCACATCTCGTCCACATGCCATCCTTCCTCTCTCATATCCTGAGTACAGCCAAAAGGTTTAGTTACGTCTGTGTCAGAAATGAAAGTAAATATTTGAGATGCCAAAAAGGGATCCAGGGAGAACAGCATAAGTGCTGGTAGGTGTCGCTAAGCACCATAATGCACATGTTGAACAACTGGTGCATTACATCAGCCCTTGAGGTTAGTGTAGTAGATTTGTACCTATAAACCCAGATTACTTGGAGCTTTTGCAGGGAGATCAGCAGAGACAGGAAAAACAGAGTGTGATTCTTGGGGCTAGATGATTTTTTAAATCAATCTCCAATGGAGCAGTTTTAATTCGTGCCAGCAGCAGATAACCTGCTGTTTTGTCTGTAAATCAAAGACTAACATCCCAAGCTAATTCCTTTCACTGGAAATGGTCTGATTTTTCTCTAAATGGGAAGGACAACAAGTCACAATGATTGTCAGCTGGGATCAGTGGTATTAATCCATGGAAAGTCTTGCCTTCCTATTTACAATACAACATGTTTGCTTATGTGCTAGATAATTAGACAAGGGAAATTGATAGGATTTTATAGGATTAAAATGACAAGGGGAAAAACATATGGCTGATAAAGGGAACAAACAGCTATATTGCATTACATATGCAGAGCACTGGGAATAAATTCATGTTTTCGAAAGCCACTGGTACAATGTTATATACTTCTTTTGATGTAGCATCCCTAATACTTGATATCACAATGTCCTAAAAGGCAAATTAGAACCAGCAGTGGAAGGACACAGCAGGGTGCCCCAGGGCATGGGACAGTAGTGACTTATGGTTTATCTCCATGATCACAATTGTGATTGTGCAGCTGTCAGCAGCAGCAGCAGCCTCTCACCCCAAGCTAGCACCCAGGGCGATTGCCTTGTTTGTCCCATCCTAGTTATACCACTGAATAAAACTGAGTGACAATGCTAAGTATAATTATTTCTGTAAATTCAGAATGGAGAAAAGAATGTATTGTGGGAAAGAGAGAAAGAGAAAGACACAACTAGATTAGATTCAAATTCTTCCCAAAAGTTAGAGCTGAGTGAATACTCCACAAATGAATCACTGGATAGCGCTACAGATAAGACTCGTGAATTTGCTTTCATTATACTAGTGACTCCCATTTACAAATGATTTATATGGGGAACATTTTGCTTGCAAGGACAGTTATGCACAGCAAGGCCAGCCTTCTGCCCCTGAGAGCTGGGAGTGAGTCCACAGGCATGGCATGGGGTTGGTCCACAGGCAGCATCCTGTGTGGGGTCACTTTGTGGGCCTGATACTATATGCCTGGATCCAAACCCAGAACAAACCTGTGCCCTCTGGGTTGACTCTGTGTGCCCAGGTCTGACTGAGGAGCAACTCTGTACATGTCAGATTTGAACCTGGATGTACCAGAGCAACCCTGTATGCACCAGATCTGGCTGCAGAGTAATCCTGTGCACTGACTCTGATCCCACATGCCAACCTGGCATGTGGGACCATATCTTCCACTGCAGTAAATGCTATCACCGTTCCCATGCTACCAAATTTCTTCAATTTTGAAAAGCCCCATGATGTGGATGACAAGGATCTGTGGATCTGGCCCATGGATCAGGGGTTGACACCCCCGATAGAGAGAAAGCACTGACCATACCAGTATTTGCACAAGTGTTTGTAGTGGAAGAATACTCGCAGTCATCAGTAAAGTTCTTTGCATTCATCTAAGAAAGGAGCAACCCCACACACCAGATCTGATCATGCATGTGTGACCATGTCATCCACATTAATTAATGTTACCACTGCTCCCCTGTTGCCAAATTTATGGACCTTTAGATAGCCCCATGGGTTGGATGACAAGGCTCCTCAGGCTGGATCTGGCCCATGGGCTGGGGGGTTGAGCACTCCTATATAAAGAGAAAGCACTAAACATATTTGCACAAGTATTTGTGATGGAAGAATTCTCTCAGCCTTCAGGAAAGCTCTTTGCAGTCATCCAATAAGGAAGCAGAAGCCATGCCATGTGATTTACATGACTAACTGCATGGAGAGTGAATTATGAAGTGCAACTACTGATTCATTTTGAATAACTTATGAACAACCATTCCTCAGAATAGGAAACAGGCCCAAGGTCCATTTAGGTCCATTTAATCTAATAACCCATCTTCAAACATGATGCTTCACAGGATGAAGTAAAGACCTTGCAGCGAACAGATATGAGATAATGTGTCCCCACAATGGGTCTCATCTTGATCTCTGTATTTAGAGATTGGATTATACCATCAAGCATGATGTTGGTCACTTTCAAAATTGCTGCAGCCTTTTTCATAACTGAATAATCTCAACATCCAGTCCCTTTCTGAATCTTGTTAATTCCTTGGCTTCAGAGACTTGCTGTGATAATGAGTTCTACCACTTACACAAACTATAAAAGACTTTCCTGTCACCAGTTTTAAATTTTTAACTCTGTGGAGGAACCTTTTGTCCTTGCGCTCTGAGACATGAAAAACAGTAACTCCTGATCTTCCTCTACTACATCATTCGGCATTTCCTATACTTGTATAATGTTCTTTTCTTTGCATCTTCTGCTTGAATCCCATCCCAACCTCTTCATAGGAGAGTTTCTTTCAGGCTTTTAATAATTTTCATCACTCTTCTCTGAACACCCTTCAATTCTTTAGTGTCCCTTTTTGAGCTGGGGTGACCAGCCTTGCACACCAGTGAGTCCACATCACTGAACAAAGGCATTACAGTATTTTCATTGTTATTCTCCATCCCAGTTTTATGCATCCTAACAACTCATTAGCTTTTTTGACTACAGCTGCACAATGAGCAGAGGGCAGTGATTGTCCCTCCTAGCATATCTAGAAAGCAATTAGGTTGCTACTAGGGAAAAATGAGGATCATAATTATAGACATCATCAACATGTTAAAATAGGCCTGCATTAAACCATATGTCAAGTAATTTGGAATAATGGCTATATTTTCAGATCTTAGCCAATTCACAGATAGCAAAAAGGGCCAAATTCCTAATATAAATTGTTCCCATGAATGGTTTACCTCAGCCTATTGAAAACTTAGGAATAGGAGGCTAGATAGATGGGTGGAATTTACTTACATTTGTGGACTGAAGTGACCAGGAAGTTTTCAAGCAGACTTACACAATTTTACATGTGGTATTATGACTCATGACGGGCTTTGTCAGCCAATGTCACCCTGGGGATGACCATCTTGCAAGTGCCCTGACCTTGTCTTGTTCTGGCTGGGCTTGCCACCATCTGCAGATCCTAGCTCACTTCAGGCCACCAGCAGAGCACTGTCAGTTACTTGGGGCAAATGGGGCTCCCCAGGCAGAATCTACTGACGGAGTAGATAACTCCCTGAGAACTGAAGGATGAAGGAGAAATTGCTTTGAACATCATTCCACATAACCCAGGCGATGAATCAAACCCCTGCACTCCAGTTTCCACCCAATCACACTTTCTCTCAACACTCCAGATGCTGCCTCTACTTCCTAAGGCTACTGTATTCCACTGCGCCCCCCCACCCCCACCCCCTTCCTCTCCCTCCCTTTTTGCATGATTGTTTGGCCGAGAGGGTGGGAACTGTCAGTCAAAGTGCCCCTGCCTGAGCTGTTCTTAGGGACAGTGTTTGTATTGGAACCTGATTCCCAAACTGTTTGGTTGATACCAAGTTTCCAAAAAGAACTGTTCCTCGCTCTTATTTTGAGATGAAAGAACTTGTAGATCAGTCCTTACTTTGTGAGCAGTTTACGTCCAACTTGAGAACTAAAGCAAATTCTGACAAATTCTGCTTTCCCTTACACCTAGATAATCCCATGGAAATCTTGGAGGCAAGTATAAACCAAATATAGCCTTAAATATTTTTAACAGAACAGAATAATCCTACTTTAATGAGGTTGAAACTGTGTCCCTTTGCAACCTACACATTGCTAGCAGGTTTTAAAGGAAACAAGTTTTATAGGGTTGTGTAGTTTATTGCTGTTGTAAAGACAAAAAAGGATTTTGTCCCTGATATAGCCCAAATAGAGTCCAATATGTTCTTAGAAACCTAAAAATGTTTAATTTCATTGGCATGATATGAATTGGAGACAGTCTGATCTTGAAAGCTACCAACATGGTGTTTCTTTAGCGGGTACTCAAATAAACAAAGCAATAACTTAACCAATTTAGATCAACAACTCACAAAGGTCAACCTCTAGCTGTTTATTCTAACTACTGTAACGTGAACGTAATGTGTGTAATTGCAGGAGGAACCAGGCAGCAGTCTGCGGACTTGTGCTGACTGTTAATTTGGACTACAGCTCCCAGAGATCCTCAGGAGCTGGGGGAGAAGGGGAAAGG
Organism: Alligator sinensis; assembly: GCF_000455745.1. NCBI lineage: Eukaryota > Metazoa > Chordata > Crocodylia > Alligatoridae > Alligator > Alligator sinensis. The sequence continues at coordinate 2,638,111 of NW_005841836.1, forward strand.
AAGAAGAAGCTTGAGGCTGGAGCAAGGGGAAGAGGCAGCAGCGTGCAGGTGGAATATTGTAAACTCTACACAGAGTAGTGCACAGGGGAGCTGGAGATCTCACTGGCTCAGTCAGCCAGGATTGTGGCCTGAAGGACCTGGACTCATAGGTGGGGGAAGATGCAGGCTGCTGCTTGAGACTTGTTTGGAGACAACTCTGGAGATGCCGGCGGTGAAGATTAAGGTGCTGAGTGATGTTTCTTTACATTTTACCTGTTCCCTACATTTGGCCTGTTGGCTTGTGACTCTAACCCCTACAATTTTCTATATAAAAGTGGACAGTCCCCCTTGCTTCTTGTGCCAGTTTCTGGGGCTGCAAAGGTTGACAGAAATTGGTGGGAGTAGTAGGATTCTGAAGTGGGGACTATCTCAAAAGTGAGGCAAATGGGAATTGGAGGTCACAGGCCATAAAGTACAGGACAAACTGCTGCAGTGAGTGTATAGGTTTTGTTTGCTGTGTGGGCATTTCAGCAGGGAATATGAGTACCATGGAGGAGGGGGTACCCCCTGTAAGAGGGGAAAATACACACATTCCATTAAGTGTCTCAAGGCCTATATTCAAGCACCTGATAGTTGGGAGGAACAAGAATGGGGTGACTGGCATGAACAATTTGGAATGGCAACTGAGTTAAATGGGTGGAACGAGGATACTAAGCTAAAATTCCTGAGGCTGTTGCTCACAGGGAAGGCCAGGGAAGTCTACCATGGATTCAGCAGTAAAGCCAAACAGGATTACAGGAACCTGACAGGGACCCTCAGGAATGCTTTGAAACCAGGTGCAGGTCCTAACTAGGACCATGCAGCTTTCTTTAATCATAAATAACTTTAGCAGAATTGGTGCAAGAGTTTGGCACTGCCCTGAGACAATAAGCTGTAAAGGCCTTCCCATAAGTCAACCCTAAGATACATGACCTGCTGGCTTGTGAATAGTTCATCAACAATGCCATCAGTGGGGAGAAGTGGGTCCAGCTTCAGTTGGGAAAGCCCCATAGCCTGGAAGATATCATAAAGTTAGGCAGTGAGACAGAAGTGGTGAAAAAACTGAAGGCCATAGATATCCAAGGCACCAAGGCAAGGTTTTGTATGCATGCCAAGAAGAAGTCAGGAGCACACACCACAACCCCGGAGTCATCAGCCTGGAAAACGGTACTGGAGACATTGAGAGAGATCCGAGGTGAACTGGATCAGCTCAAGAAGCGTATGGAAACCCAGTCCCAGAGCAGATATGCAAAGGGAGAACCTCCTGGACCACAGTGGTTGGAGTGTTGTCAGGAGAATGGTGATGGATGTTGGCACCGTGGCAGCCATGATCACTTCTGGAGGGAATGTCCAGAGAGCAGGTGGTATTCAGGGCAGGGAAACTGAGCAGCTGCTAGCTGACATAGAGGCCCACAGAATGAGATGGTGATTGTTGGTGTCACATGGTTGGGATATTACTTAGAGGGAAAGCTAGGAGAAGTTCCTTGCCAGTTCCATCTAAGTTCAGGTCCCAGGTATCCATTGTACATAGCTGGGTGTGGGAGCAAGCTACAACAGAGACATAAAGATACCTTCATCCCTGTAGGCTACCTTCATCCCTACAAGGCAGTCAGTGGAGAAGCACTTCCAATTCTGGGAGAGCAGAGTACAACCACCAACTTCCAAGGCCTACAGCTGCCATCCTTGTAGCAAAGATGCCTTGTAATCCTTGTAATCTAGATGCCTTGTTAGGCAGTGACTTCCTAAAAAATTAACAGGTCACTATGAATTTGGCAGATTGTTTGTGTTTCTTTCTAGGGAGGCGTTTCCCCTTCTATACCATAGATAGCCAAGTGAGTTGATGCAAAGTGGTAGTAGAGAAGAATCTAACAATGTCTCCTAGAAGTGAGATGATGATCACCAGCAAACTGAAGAGATACTTTTTCTTGCCATGACAGCGGGTCGGACTTGATGATCTACTCAGGTCCCTTCCGACCCTACCAACTACGAAACTATGAAACTATGATAGTTCTGTGAAGAGGAGGAGGGCTTATTTGAACCTAAGTTCATTGATGAATTGGGATTCCTAGTGAGAACTGCAATGGGTAAGAGCCATAGGGGTGAAATTCCAGTGTGTGCTGCTAACACATCGACAGAACCACAGGTCATATGTAGTCTGGGTGTACATGGGTTTGTACTTCCCTCTCCAATTGAGGGAATTATTGGCATGGCAGTGTGCTGTGGAGGGACACAACAGCCCAGTGGCCACCTCCGTCCCCTATAGAGTCAGGTCCAGTCAATCAATTACTTAACTATATACAGATTTATTATTGCAACAAAACCATTAAAGGGTAAGGACATAGATTACATATATATGTACACATTTACAAAACAATAAACACTATAATACACACACACACACACACAAACACACAGTTACCATTTAAAATACAGATGAACAATAGAACAAACCAGACCAAAGGATATTGATTGCGCAACCTTATAACTCTATTCATATACAGACTGTTACTTCAAATTATTCACATAAACTGTAAGGCACAGTCCACAAATATAATCAGCAGTCCTCAGACTACCTGGGTGCCCTCCAGGGCAGGGGCCCCACTCCCAAGGTACCACTACAGGAAAGGAGGTGGGGGGAAAGAAAAAGGAAGACCCCAAAGACTCCTAAGCTCCCCCGCTATCACCCAGGAGTGGCCCATGTGGTGCCCCTTCGCAACGCTCGGGGGGTCCCTCCCCTGTGGGGACCCTCTCTCCAGGACAACTTACTACTCCACAGTCCTGGAGGGTTGCCTCTTGTTCTCCAGGTCAAGCTCTGTTCCCTGCCAGGTTTTCTTGCCGCCTGACTCTGCTGCCATCGTCCTGGCTTAGGGCCACATGCACCACTGTGTGTAGTGGGCTCGTCGCCTTGTGCTAGGGGTTGGAGGCCTGGACAGCCTTGTGCATCACTGGGGCTTGGTCTGTTCCCGGACCCTCTGGGCAGCGTTGTCTGCACTGAGCTGCTGCCCCGTGTCAGCAGCTGTAGACCTGAGCCACCTCAAGCGGCTCCCAGGGTCTCTAATGCTCCATGCAACGCCTCCTGCACTGAGCTCCCAGCCTCGTTCTGGGGGTTGAGGACCTGAGCTGCTCCAGGGGCTCCAAAGATCCTGCTCCGTGCACTGGCCTGTGCACCGTGTCTCTGGCTGCATGCCAGAGGTTGCAGACCCGAGCTGCCTCACACAGCTCCCAGGGTCTGGATGCTGTGCACCGTGCTATGTGCCAAGAGCCTAACCGCTGGAGCTGTGCCATGCTCCCCACTGATAGAAGTCTTCAGGGGCTCTTCCTGGGCTACTGCTTAGACGAACTGAGGAGAGCTGCTCAGTAGGGAAAAGCCTCGCTCTCTCTCTTCTCTGTCCCCCATGCATCTCCCTCCTGCTGGGCATGCAGCTCCTTTTATACACTCTAGGGCTCCACCCCTCAAGTTTTCCAGACCTGACAGTTTGCAGTCTATAATCAGGTCTGGGGGGAGCTCTTCTCCCTCTCCCCTCAGGAAAGGGGCGTGATGTTATTTCTCTTGTTGCCTCCTGATTGATGGATGGGCTCCGCCAATCAAAACAGCAGGATCTAAGCCTGGGGTTCTGAAAGGTAAGCTTGCTACACATAGATCAGAGCACATTAATTGGGATCTTTGAGACAGGTGTGACTGTCCTGCAGCAGGATCCTGGATCAGAGAAGTTGGTTGCTATAAGAGCACTGAAATCAGACAAGATCCAATACCTTAGCGAGTCAGGCGTTATCTTTAAACGAAATGTAGGAAAATTGGAGCAGTTCAAATTAAGTCATCATGGCCTGAAGCCTGAGCAAGTGAGGGCAGTACAAGAAGTCCTATTGAAATATGCAGACGTACTCAGCCTTGGAGACTACAGTCTAGGGCATACAGGGTTAACAAAGAACTGGATTAATTCTGGCAATGCCAAACCTGTCAAACAGGGGTCTAGAAGAGTACTCATCCATTTCCAGCAGAAGTTTATTCGTCTGCTGCAAGACATTGAGGAAAGAGGCCCTCATCAGGCCCTCTGTCATCCCATGGGCTGCCCCTGTGGTGTTGGTGCAGAAGAAAGGGGGAGGTGTATGGGTCTGTGTGAATGATTGTAGACTGAATGAGTTACTGTTAAGGATGCCTACTCCTTACCTTGAACTGATGACACGCTAGACCTCCTGGCTAAAGCTTAATGGTTCTTCACCCTTGATCTGGCTAGTGCAGTGGTGGGAAAAACATGTCCCACAGGATGGATTTGATCCACCAACAGATTTGATTTGGCCCACGGGTGTACAGTTGCCAACTAATTGGATCTGGCCTGTGGATGGCTGGTGGCTCTGGCCGCTGTGTGGTGCTAGGCAGGCAGGTATCTGGGCAGCACTACTTCTACCCAGCAGCATTAGGCATCAGCTGTGGACCCAGGTGGGGCTTCTGCCACAGCAGCGTTAGCTGCAGATGCTGCCAGTAGGCTCAGGAGCCTGGACACAGAACCTGCCAGCAGCATCCACAGCTGACACCACTGCCCTCCCAGAATGGTGGAAGTCCCACCTGGAGCCCTAACCCAGAACCTACTGGCAGCATCAGCTGTGGACCCAGCCAAGAGCTCCTGCTGTGCCGGGCGGGTAGCAGCATCAGCTGTGGACACCACTGGCAGGTTCCATGTTGGGGCTCTGGAACCTGCTGACTACACCCACAGCCAATGTTGTCACCTGCCTGGCATGGGAACAGCTCTTGCCTGGATCCACAGCTGATGCCGCCAGCGGGTTCCAGATTAGGGCTCCAGGCGGGAGCTTCTACCATGCCAAGAGGGTGATGACATCAGTTGTGGATGTTGTGGGCAGGTTCTGCAGCCAGGGTCCTGAATCTACTGGCAGCATCCACAGCTGATGCTAGCCTGCTATGGCAAACTACAACTCCAGTGGGTTCTGGAAAGAGGGGGAGAAAGAGAAGAGAGAGACAGAAAGGATAAGAGACAGAGATTGTTGTGGCCCTAGACAGGTCCCTAAACTCATTAAGTGGCCCTCCAGCTGAAATAATTGCCCATGCCTAGGCTAGTGAGTACTGGCAGGTGGAAGTGCATCCAGAGGACAGAGCTAAGACAGCTTTCGGCACTAAGAAGGGATTTTTTGTGTTGAATGTTATGCTTTTGGTTTATGTAATGCTCCGAGTACATTTCAGAGACTGATGGATATTGTGTTAGTGGATTTGCAAGGGACCTCCTGCCTGATGTATGTGGATGATATCATTGTGATAGACTGAGCTTTTCAGGAGCACGTGCAGAAACTGAAGCAGTGTTTAAGAGGTTGAAGGAAGCCAACTTAAAAATTAAACCTGCCAAATGTCAGCTTTTCTGCAGGGAAGTGAACTTTTTGGGACACAGGATCGCCACAGAAGGGATAGGCCCAGAACCAGAGAAGGTGCAAGCTGTTAAATCCTGGCCAGTACCTTGAAATGAAACATAACAGTGCAGCTTCTTGGATTATGCCTCCTATTATAGAAGATTTGTGGCAGATTTTGCAACCATTGAAAGCCCGTTACATAAGCTCTCTGATAAGGTGAAGTTCATCTGGACCAGGGAATATCAAGGTACCTTTATAGAGCTAAAGCAGTGGGTTATGTCATCCCCTATCTCAGCATATCCCAAACCTCAGTTACCCTTCTTGTTGGACACTGTTGCAAGTGACATTGGCATCATGACTGTTTTGTCACAAGTTGAAGGAGGCCAGGAAAATGTACTACATTATGCAAGCTGAGCTTTAAACAAAGCTGAGTGCCAATATGCAGCTACAAAAACAGAATTGCTTGCTGTGGTTACCTTTACCAAACATTTTTGACACTTCCTCCAGGTGCTTCACATTAAGAACAGACCACAGTTCTCTCCAGTGGCTACACAATTTCCAACAACCCGAAGGACAACTGGCTTGCTGGTTAGAACAGTTGGCTGTGTTTGATGACCAAATAGTACACCCCCCGGGAGACAATACCAGAATGCTGATGCCTTATCTTATAGACCTCACATAGTGGAAATTGAACCTAAAGCTGAAGCAATGACAGCTACTGTCAGCAATAGAGACAGCCATGGATGAACCAACCCCAAATACAGGAGAAGCCAGAAAGTTGGCAGATTGATATACAAGACAATGAGAAGATGCTGACATTGAAAAACTAATGAAGTAGAAGAAAACTGATAGTGAGGAATTCCCTTAAGAAGGGCAGCACCATCTGCTTCTGAAGAGGTACCAGGTAGTGTGGCCTGAGCTAAGCATAGGCCAAGGAGTACTGGTGCAAAAACTTCCAGGAACTGCCTGGAGGCCAGGGCTTATCCAGATAGTGGTGGCAGAGAAAGAAATTCCAAAAATTCTGCAAGCTCTACATGTTTCCAAGATTGTTGGATGTTTGGGCCTGGAGATGATCTCTCATAAGGTCCAGTCTCAGCATTTTTGGTTAGGCTGGAGAAAATCTGTTAAGGACTAGTGCAGGTCATGTGAAGTGTGTGGTGCCCAAAAAGGACTGAAGAGTAATCCCAGGGCCCCCATTGTCTCTACATAGGAAAGGATAACGATGGATATCCTGGGTATCCTGTCCATTACACCACATGGAAACAATTATTTTTAGTAGTGACTGACTACTTTTCCAAATGGGCAGAAGCATACCCTCTCCCTGGTCAGAAGGGTCAGACTGTGGGAAAGGTGTTTGTTGAGAGATTTATGTGCTACTACGTAGATCCTGCACACTGACCAGGGAGAAATTTTGAATCTCAACTATTTCATCATATACGTGACCTTCTGGAAATTAACAAAACCTGCACCACACCATATCACCCTCAATCTGATAAATTAGTGGAACAATTCAACCATACTCTGGTTGACATGCTGTTCTCCCTGATGGAGTGGGATGAGATACTCCCTTATGTCATGATGGTTTACTGGAGCAGCATGCGGTCATCTGTGGGATATACACCATATATGATGTTGTTTGGATGGGATATTTGCCTACCTGTCAATGTTGTCTCTGGAGTAAATACATCAGAGGAATTGAACAATCCATCTGAAAATATGCAAAGATGGCAGGATACCTAAGTTCAGTTAGCCAAGTTATTAAGAGGCATCAGGCTGCAGCCTCACAAAGGCAAAAAGAGCACTATGACCTCAGGGCCATTGGATAGGTGTATGAACTGGGAGAGTCAGTGCAGGTACATAACCAAACCAGGAGGAGGGGTTAGTGCCAAAAGCTACGTAAGAAATTCAGTGATCCTTATACAGTCATCAAGAAATTGTCTGAGGTTTATACGAGCTGGTAAGCAGTCCAAGCAGACAAACAACTGTAGTACTCTATAACTGGATGAAACTCTATGTGTGTTCAAAGGACAGAAACCCTGGCCTGACAAAGGAGCTAGGGAGGCCAAGATGTTGACAGAGGCTTTGCAACAGAACCCTCACCAATACAGCTCCCAATAGGTCCAATAGGGTGCTGACAGAGGATGCTTCTGGATCAAGAATGAAGATGGAAATGAAGATAGTGAGGATGAACAAGTACTTGGGGTTGGATCAAGACTGGGTACAACAGTGGATACCAAAACCTATCAGAGCCAGTGAAGGTCCACACCCCTGAATCTCCAAGCAGACTACGGCAAGCGCAGAGACCTCCCAGGTGGCATAGAGACTACCTGGTCTTTAGTTGGATGTGGGGGTACATTGAGTTGAGCGCACAAACAGGCGCGCTCTGTAAGGGTGCGCCTGCATTTGCGCAGGCGTTCGCGCGAGGCGGGCGCACAAAGAGTAAGTGACAAGAAGGAGCACCTAGCAAGAGCGATGATGACTCGAAGCTCAGCAGCTAAGGTAAGAGCAGCTAAGGTAAGAGCACGGGAGGCAGCTGCAGCTCAGATGACGCTGCCCACCCATGGTTCCTCTGAGGTGTCCACTCAGACAGAGCCCTGCCCCCTTGTCTGCAGGGGTGGCCTGGCGGTGACCCTGCCATCGTGGGGGGGGGGGAGCCCCCTCGCCTGTCCCTCATGTGCCCATCTTTGGGCCTTGGAAGAGCAAGTGAGGGAACTCCAGGAGGCAGTGAGCAGGCTAAGGGGGATCAGGGATGATGAGGCTGTGATTGACAGGTATTTCCATTCCTTACAGCTCCAGATGCCCACGGGTGAAACTCCACGTGAGGAGTCTGCAGCAGGGGAGTGGAGGACAGTCACCTCTGGATCCAGGTGGCGGGGCCAGGTGTCTGCTTCCCCATTGTGTGTGGGGAACAGATACGGGGCCCTGACAACCATGGAGGAGACAGAGGAGGAGCATTTTCCTGCAGAGGTGGTGATCCCTGTAGCCCCTACTGGGCAGGCTGGGGGATCACTGCCCAGGCAGAAGAAGAAATGCCGAGTGATTGTGGTGGGAGACTCAATCCTGAGAGGCACGGAGAGACCGATCTGTTGACCGGATCCTATGGTGAGAGAAGTCTCCTGCATGCCTGGAGCTAAGATCAGGGACATCACTAAGGCGATTCCTGCTCTCATTAAGCCCTCTGACTACTACCCCATGGTCCTCGTCCATGTGGGAACCAGTGATGCAGTTAGGACCAGCCCTGACTGCATCATGAAGGACTTCTATGAACTGGGAGACAGCCTCAAGAAGAGTGGATTACAGGTTGTATTTTCTTCTATCCTTCCGGTTGGCAGCAGCCGGAGATGCCAGGGTGCCCACATCAAGGAAGTCAACCAGCGGCTCCAGAGTTGGTGTCTTCAGGAGAGCTTCAGATTTTACAGCCATGACCAGAACTTCCAGGGAGGAGGCTTCCTGGGAGATGCTGATCTTCATCTCTCTCCCAGAAGTAAGTATCTGTTCACCCACAGGTTGGCTGATCTCCTCCAAAGAGCTTTAAACTAGGCTTGACAGGGGTCGGGGAACCGGTGGTCGAAGAGAGCCCAGGGTTGGTAAACCACAAACAAGACACCAGATTACACCAGGTAAGTATTAAGGGGTTGGTAAACCATATCAAGGCACCAGACCACACCAGGTAAATAATAAAGGGAACACACGCCATCAAGGCACAGGGGCACCAAGAGCCCCCTTTGGGGGACTAAAATGTCTTTATACAAACACGCCAGGAGTATGGGGAACAAGCAAGAGGAGCTCACACTCTTGCTTGCTAGCATCCGGTATGACCTAGTCAGACTAACCGAGACATAGTGGGATTCTACACACGACTGGGCGGTAGGCATTGAGGGGTATAGGTTGTATAGGCGTGACAGAGTGGGGAAAAAAGGTGTGGGGGGGTAGCACTCTATGTTAAGGAGCAGTATACATGTTCCATCATTAAGGTGGGGGTGGAGATGGGGAACACCAAGGCATTGTGGGTCAGGATCTGGGGGGGCCAGGGGAAAAGGACTTGGTTGTGGGGGTCTACTACAGGCCTCCTCATCAGGATCAAGAGCTAGATCATGTATTCTGTGGGCAGCTAGCAGACGGCACACAGGCGAGGGAGGCGGTGGTCATGGGAGATCTAAACTACCCAGATATCTGCTGGGAGGAGCAGAAAGCCCAAACAAACCACT
>NW_005841836.1:2648280-2648840 GCF_000455745.1 Alligator sinensis
CTATGTACCGACCAAGCCAATTCCCCCACCTCGATCATTGATGGATGTCCACATGGCACCAGTCTGCCTACGGTTAGTTCTGAAATAGTTAAGGAGCTCCTGGAGGAGCTGGATGGGTACAAGTCAGCAGGCCTGGATGACCTCCATCCACGGCTGCTGAAAGAATTGGCCAGCGTCATAGCTGAGCCACTGGCACAGCTTTTCGAGCACTCTGTGGGCTCCGGCCAGGTCCCTGAGGACTGGAGAAGGGCCAATGTGGTGCCCATTTTCAAGAAAGGGAGAAGGGATGAGCTGGGTAACTTTAGACCAGTCAGTCTTACCTCTATTCCTGGGAAAATTCTAGAGAAAATAATCAAAGAACACATTTGTGCAGGCCCAGCAGGGGAAACGATGCTGAGGGGAAACCAGCACGGGCTTGTCACAGGTAGATCCTGCCTGACAAACCTTGTAGCCTTCTATGACCAGGTCTCACACTGCCTGGACGCGGGAGCCGAGGCTGGTGTCATCTTCCTGGACTTTAGGAAGGCCTTCGACACCGTTTCGCACCCTATCCTCATTGG
>NW_005841836.1:2649812-2672990 GCF_000455745.1 Alligator sinensis
ACCTGGCTGGGGTCATCTGACCTCGGTCCTCTTTCCTGCCAGGGGTAGGGGGTCGGACACAATGATCCATTGTGGTCCCTTCTGACTCTACAATCTATGAATCTATGAATCTATGAGTTAAAAGTGGGGGTAATGTAATGTGAATGTAATGTGTATAACAGCAGGAAGAACCAAGGGGCAGTCCGTAGAATTATGCTGACAGTTAATTTGGACTGCAACTCCCAGAACCCCCCAACCCCACACTTTCCCCATGGTGGAGTGGGATACCAAGGAAGCCTGCATCAGCAGCAGCCCTGCCCAGTGCTGGCTGAGCCAGGCCCTTCCATTCATGAAGGTGGGAGTGAGGCATAATAGGGTATGTTGGGGGCAGATGTAGGCACCACAATCCCACTCTCGCAGGCAGAAGGGCTGGGTGGGGTGCAATTCATTGGGGGTGCGGGCCACAGGCAGGATGAAAGTGGCTGGTGGGCTGCATGTGGCCTGTGGGCCATATTTTGCCCACCCCTGGTGTAAGGGGTGTAGGTGCTAGTAGACCTCTAAAAGCAGGGACTCTGTAGTGGCACTCATATGTGGCCAACAGCCATTCCCTCCCTTTGGCTTGTTGGCTTGTGACCCTAACCCCTATGATTTTCTATAGAAAAGCAGGAACTGCTTCTACCAGTTTCTGGGGCTGCAAGGTTGGTACAATACATCATCATTAAGATTCAGGGCAGCTAAAGGAAATCATATAACAGAATAGCATTTGAAACAGGCTGGTGAAGAGATCAAACCTGTTTGATCATGAAACAAAAAGAAAATATAAACTTACTGGCAACAACCTTATTACCAAAGACCTATGATGGATACTTTTTTTTTATAAGCAGCCTTAATCCAAGACTTTTTCATTTTGATAAGAATCAAATCAGTCTGCAGTTTTGCTTTAATGAGGCATGTGTTCATAGGCTGAAAGCAAGTTAGCTGTATCAGCAAATTGTTTATGGAGTCATTTGGTATCTATATATATACTCATTTATGCAATGACCCAAAAACTGAATTAGCAGAAACCGTAGGGCCCTGCTGGAGCTGTGCCAGTTTATATCAGCTATAGCTGATCCTAAAACTTTAACAGCAATAGATTCTATGGGATTGGTCCTTTGTTGCTATGTACCTAGTGCAATTCTTTATACCAGTCCCAAGTATGATCTGATAGTATTTTATATCTCCTTTGCATTGCTGAAAAATATTGCATAAAGGGTGCAGCAAGGAAGTATCAGGTACCAATCTAAACAACTTCTTTAATGTATAGAAGGATTACTAGAGGGGTTGTTGAATCTCCATCCTTGGTAGTATTTAAGTAGGTTATACAAACATTTGGATGAGATGATTTAGATAAGAATGATCATGCCTTGACCGGGGGTTGGACTAGGTCACTTCTGAGGTCCATTCCAGCCCTATTTTTCTATGTTTCTATGATAAACAAAAGGATAGCAAAGATGTAGTAAGTGTTAGGGCTGGGCAGGAAATGGCTTTCCCATCCTGCAAGAATTTTTGAGATTACAAAAAAATTTGGGGATGAAAAATCAAAATCGTAAACATTTTCATATATCAAATAAGTGAAAAGAAAATGGGTGCCAATCAAAATATTTTATTCTGATAATTTTGAAAGTTTCTTTCAATGTTGGCCTTTTTGGGTGCTGACAGATATGGAAAAAAAAACAAAACGGCGCTTTGCCAGAAGAGGAGCCATGTCAGTTTGATGTGGCTCACCCAATGCCTGTATAAATCACATGCTTCAGTGGGGCTTTTTGGCACTTTTATCTAATAGCTGATTTGTGTTTAATACAGGCGTTGGGCGAGCCAGGTCAAAATGACATGGCTTCTCTTCTGGGCATGTGCTGAGTTTAGTCCAGGGGTGTACCAAGCTGAAAGTAAAGCATCCTTTTGGGGTTTTTTTTTTCCCCCCCCCCCCCCCATGTCTGTCAGAGGCCTTTTAGTATAAAATAAGTTACATTACCATATTTTCTTGCATACAACACACACTTTCCCCCCAAAAGCCAGCTGCTGAAAATTAGAGTACATATTATATATGAGAAATATGGTAAGAGCAGGTTCTACCTTACCTTGTGAAACTAAATGTAAGAGCTGCACCTATCCACACGGAGAAGAACAATGAGCAGGCTCTTTTTCTTCATTCTGCCTTTCAAACACAAGGTACGTTTCTTATTTTGATATGTGTTGTATGCAAGAAAATACAGTATTCGGTATTCTACCAAAAATTACCTGGACTTGAAAAACAGAAACCCTTTTATTTAAAAAATGTTCCCCAACATTTTTTGAATTGGGAAATTAGGTAAAAACTAAGCCGTTCTTGTAAACAATTTCTGCCTTGAAGAGCCATTGAGTGTTAGTTCCTGGGGACTTGGGGTTTAGTTCTTGGTGCCAGCTCCAGCTGCTCAAAGCAGCTCTGAAGCAGAAGTTGAAGGTTTCTCTGACACAAGGTAATTCCCAGGTGGCATGAAATTAGCATTACCCTGCTAAAGCATAAATGGACATTCAAGAAAAAGGAGGGGATATAAATGTTGCTCTGGCATCAGTGCCAGAAAAGGGAGGGGATATAAATGTTGCTCTGGCATCAGTGCTGCTGACTACAGCTAGCATCACTCAGAGCAGCTCAGAGGTTGCCTAGATTAACCCAGGGGTGGCTTCAGCTCCTAGAATCAGAGTCTATGCAACACATTCCTCTCAGTATCACTGAGCATAAATTTATCCTGCCTGAGGGCCGAGCCCTTGTTGTTCTGAGCTGGAAGGAAATGCTTAGGGACAACATTCAGAGCCTCACAGTATACAAATTGAGGTAAGCAGCAAGAGTCAATGCTTGGGCTTGCACACAAAGGAAGTCTTGTTGTCCCTCAGGCCAGAGTGTCTCTTGATTCCAAAGGTAGAGCTATATGAGCAGGCGAGCCCAGCAGCTGCTGTTTCCTACTTACTGACGGCTTTTAGCACTGTTGTACAGGAAAGCCTTGTGAGCAGTACTGTCATCAACCCAAACTGCCTCCTACAATACCAAGAAACCAGCATGCCAACGAAGGAACGCTGACATTTTGAATGAAAACAGGTGATGAAATGTCACGTCAGGCCAATGGTGTTGAGTGAGCCCATAATTATGATGATTTATGCTAACTGCTGTTTATTTATAACTTACATCTCACTCTTCCAATGTGTGCTTTGCTGGTGTGAGCCAGTGTCAGAGGCCATTGGGAGGAGTGTAGAAGTTGAGAAGAAAGGATGAGTCCCTAGGGGATGCCATCAATAGGAAGACACCCCTAGGTAGCTGTTTTGCAAATATACATGATTTACTGAACTCCTTGGACTCATGTTAAAATTAGGTTAAGATATATAGGATCAGATCCTCAGCTGGTATAACTCAACTGCATTGAAGTTAGACCACATGAGGCTCTGGCCCTCACAAGGAAGTGAGATTTAGCCACATTGGTAGGAGGCTTTTGTCCATTACTGAGTTATTAGGGCTTACTTTTATACTGGCCTCAGGCTCTCTACAGACACAGCACAAGCAAGGTCTATTCAGACTGATAGCAACCTCTAGCCTTTCTCTTGCCTCTCAGTGCTTCCTGCTTCTTTCCCATTTGCTTAAGCTGTAGGTGAAAGATGGCAGGTTCTACTGAAAAGAGCCATTGGGATTATAATAAATCATTGCTCCAATCCTGCAAGTGTGCTTATTTTCACACACACACCAGCACTCCCCTTGGAGTCTGTGGGATTATTAACATGGGTAAAATAAAGCACATACATAAGTGACTGCTCGAGTGGAGTCTTGAAAGACTGTGTAAAAAGTTATCTAGGAGACAACAACTTCTCCAGTATTTCTGAAAGAAGACTGCTTGGGAGCTCTTACCCAGAAATGTTTAGCAGGCATTTTTAATCCCTTCTGTTTAGAGAAGATAATGATTAGTAACATATATTGGTTCTTATCTCTTTTGGTTACAATGCTCTCAAATTTCACATGGAAGGAAAACATAAAAGTTAGGCAGAAGTATGGCTTAGATTCACGGCTTCAATTTAAGCAAATTGCTCCATTTGTTTCATTACCCATGATACACATTCTAATCACCCCATCACGTTAACTCAGTGCCAGCTACAGTGAAACTGGCTGCTGCCTGTAGAAAAGCCAACCAAACCAAAAAAAGAAAAAAAAAGGGTCCTTAGCAAAATAAAACCACTCAGCTGCACACACTACTTCCCTTGAGGAGAGGAGGGGAGAACAGGGAACATGTGACAGATGTTAGCCGCATGACTGAATTCATGAGTGGAAGGCATTTGAAAAGCTGTTGTGGTGATACTGTAGGAGATCCTCTGGAAAAGAGAATGTAAGGGAGGAGAAGAGAAGATCTTTTGCCACTATGGTGGGCATGGAGTGGAAGGAATTCAGTTCCAGGAGGGTGAGGAAGAGATGTGGTCAGCATAGTGTGACTAGCAGAAGAGGAACTGTTATGTTTGGGCAAAATTCTCCCTTGTCAAAAGGTCTGTTCAGACCAATTATGGAATGTAGGAGACCCCCTTCATCCTCTGTTCAGGTATATAGGAGGCCCCCTTCATCCTCTGGCTCAGTGGTGAGAGCAGTGTATGTGAGGCAGTGAGAACTGGGTGGAAAGTGGCACAGAACAGACAGAGCCTTGAGAGTCCACACACCAGCATGCAGAGCTGAGCTGGCCCACCAAGAGGAATAACCTGCTTTTCGTTTAGAGTTGAATCATTGCTTTGCGACCCGCCTAGAGGCAATCTGAATCACAGTCTGGGCCCTGAGTTACTCTGGGAGAAGGACAGAGGAGGGGAAGCCAGCAGTCCTAAAAAACAGCTTTGCACATTTCTTGCAAGGACCTCTTATTTGATCTAACCTGGGTCTCTCATTCCCATGACATTGCTGGGCTCTACATGATCATAGGGATCTGCTCACATAGACCCTGTTGCAGAATGTGGGCCCCACTTTCCAGAGACCTGGGAAATGAAGGCCCAAACCTGTGAAGGGCTGAGTGCCTTCTGCGAGCTGCTGGGAGTCCTTCACTCCCTGGAAGGAGAGGGTCCACAGAGCCCTACCAAAGGCATTGGTCTGTCTCTGCACTGAGCCCTGCAGGCCCCTGAAATCATACTCAACCCTGTGTTTCTCCCATGAAGATACTGCACTGCAACCATGGCAGATGCCCAATCAGGCATCATATCACAGTAGCATAAAAATTGGAAAGTAATACATTTGGAAAGTATAGGAAATGTGTTTTAAATAACACCCAGCAGAGTCAGATGGTGCTGTACAATGCTGCATGTGTTCTGCTGTCACTACCAGTTTGACTGAAGCCGGCAAAGAAGGTTGGTCCTGATTCAGGAAAGTATCCCTATTCAGGTCAGCATTTATATTCCATGTTTATTCTGAGCACATGTGTAAGCCCCATTTATGTCCACAGAACTTGAGCACATGTCTAAGGTTGAGTGCATGTTCCAGTTCTTCCCTGAACAAGAAACAACTCCTATCCCTAAAGATATACATGGATATAAGAACCTGGCTGATTCAGGCCCTCACTACACAGGTAATTTGTCTTCTGAGACAACCTACCACTTTGTAAGCAGTTTCATTTATGAATGAATACTGTACAGAAGCTATGGGCTTGATGCAAAAACCGCGTGAGAGTCTGCTGCCTGTGTACTTCAGGCATTAGAAGGGGTTATAAAATACAACTTTCTGGCCTAATGCCTGTGAATTTTCATGCTGGTGGGGTGGTCCAAGCCTCCTACAAATCAATGGAAAGTTCAGTCTTGGCAGAGAAGTAAAAACCCCAGGAGAGAAAAGAAAAGGGGGAAAAAACAAAAATGGGGGAAGATGGTAATTGTGTGTACTGGCATTCATTTTTAATTAAATTGAGTTGAAGACATTCATTGAGGGAATCTGTTATAGTTTTAACTACAGCTGCTGGGTTTGGAAATACAAGAGCTTTTCACAGATAAAAGGCTAGGAAGACAGGAATAGAAATGTCTGTTTCTGAATGTAAAAGCAAATCTGTCACCTTCAACCCTTGCTTTGTTTTTACAGTAATTGTGAAGTATTTGTAACTAGGATACTTTTTGCAGGGATTGATTAAGGAAAGTCTTTACAACTGTCAAGGGAATTGGTGTGTAGGGACAGGGACCACTCTGTTTTTGACCATGGAGTACTCCATTTCTCTACACCATCCTCCTTGGTGTAAACCAGTAATAGAGAGATGTTGGTTTGCATCAATTGAGGACCTGCGTCCCTGTAATGTACTTGATCAGTTTAGTTGGCTCCATGCCTGCTGTGAGGGCTCTGCATGTTGGGGAGAGGAAGAAAGGGGGAGTTCAGCTGGAGGATATAGATCTGGATAGTTGGAATAAGGTACGGGCATATTCTTATGTATCGCCCTGCATGAGGATGGGAGGGAGAAGCAACAACTCAGTCCTCACACTACTTCTCTAGATGTGGCTTCCTGCTCCACCAAGGGTAGTGGAGGTGTTTGACAACCAGTCTGACTCCCCAGCACATTTGTGGTAGTGGAAGGCATCTCAGTCTGCTCCATATTGGACCTATAAACTCCAGAGGCTTTTCTGGAATAGCTAGAGGACTCTAAAGGCTTAATAGACATTCACAGTTTCAACTGGTGGCACCCACTGTTGTCTTATCTGGGAAATGTCCCCTTCACTCAACTTTTCCTGACATTCTAACATCTGCTTCTCTCCGTCTCTCCCTCCCTCTCTCTTTCTTTCTCTCCCTTTGTTTCTCTCTCTTGCTCTCTTAAAGGACATGTCTTCAAATCTTAATTTTTCACCTCTCATTTTCAAAGACTTGGCTCCTAAAATCCCACTTTCTGAAGTGCACTTTTTTTTGCAGCAACCTTGCCATGGGTTTTTTGTAATCATTTTCTCAAAAAGAATTAACAATAATCTGATAGCTAGGGTTTTGCATGGTTAAAAATTCCTATATTGGCTTTATACATTGGCAGCAGTTGAATTTTACTGGGACTTTTAACAATCAATAGGCTGACATTTGCAGGCAAGCTGCTATATTTTTGCACCTGATACTTGACAGCTGTGATAACCAGGTGCACTACTCTTTTGTTGTCTAAAATGTGCTGCCGCAGCTTTGAATTTCACTGTTGAACAAGTGAAAGAATCATAGGGCTGGAAGGGACAGGGCCAGCCCCTCCTATCCTGCAGACCCTGCGATCTCCCCCCACCCCTGTGCCTGCTCATTCCCCGCCACCTGCGCCATGTTTAAAGGGCTCGATGCAGGCAGGGAGCCCCTTCCTGGCTGAGTGGGGGAGGAGTTCCCAGCTCTGCTCCAGCCCTGCCCCCAGGGACACAGCCCAGGCATCCCCAGCATGTGCTGCCCCCACCTCGTGCCCCCCGCAGCGCAGCCCATGTGCATGCAGCCCAGCCCAGACTATTTTATTACAGTGAGTTTATACTGCAATTAACCGCTATTTTGATTTTCCGATGGATCAGGAGGCCCCAAGACTATATCTTGCAGGGCCCCCCCAAAAATTGTGGGATGGCCCTGGGAAGGGATCTTTGCTTTACAAATAGTTTTGTAACAACTTTGTGAGACTGTGTTTGACTGCATCTGAGGAGAAAGAGTGAGGATCTGAGAGAGCGGAGAAGAGAAGAGATTAGTCCTAGGGAGAATAGAGTAGAGAGAAAGGGTAGTGCCAGGGAGGACAGAGTAGAAAGAGAGAGGAATAGGCCCAAGGAGGACAGAGTGGTGTCCAGGGAAGGTCAGAGGGAACTGGAATCCATGGGAATTGTAAGAAATTGGAACTTTTCAAGTTTCACTTTGAATAGTTTCACTTTGAGATAAGATTGAAGTGTTTGGCTGTACCAGGATTAAAGTAAATCCTGTCTCCTGCTGTAATGCTTCCTTTGGACCCATAAGAAGCTTCTTAAGACTTGTCTGTACATGATGATGGCATGCCCCAGTAGTGCAGGGCTCAAGCATGCTGTGCTCACCAGTACCCACTGACCTACTATTCAAGAGTTGGATATTTGCCCATGTGGCTGCTTAGGACTTGTCCCCACTGCCCATTCTCAAGCTTTTTCTTTTTTGTTTCCCAGACTGCCTCATGAATGAACTTCTATCCCTGGATCATGTCAGAAGACTTGCATGATGCATGCTTAGACCCTCTAGTGTGGGACATATCACTGCTACTGTAAAATCATGATGGCACATCCAGCTGTAGTGTAGAAGCAAGCTACTTCTGCCCACTGCTTCTGCCCATAAGAAAATGGGCCAGAAGGCTTGGAAAGGAATAGGAAGAAAAGGAGCATTGGTTCTCCTCCTCTCCTCAGTTTCAGAATCAAGTGATATACAAAGCAAGCAACCTCAAAAGAGGTGAAGTACCTTATTTCCTTCCCTCGTCCCCTCAAAGCTTGCAGGGAGCAAGGGAGGACTTGATTCACGTTTCTTCCTCAGGGTTCTTTCTGGGGAAGCATAGCTATGGGGGAAGGGGTTGGAAAATTGACAATGAAACATTTTTTCCCACCGGGAAATACGGTTTCACCAAAGTCAAATTTCCTTTTGTGGGGGTGGGGAGGGAACCAAAAAAAAAAAGAAAAAAAGAGAGATTGGGTTTGGTGGAGTTTTCCATTTGGGAACGTTAACACATTTCACCACCATCAAAAGTGTGCATTCCGGCCTTCCTCTCTGACATTTTTTTGGAGCTATATTTGATTTTTTAAATTTCTTTTGGTATTTCGACTGCTGTTGCTCCCGAAAATTGGAAAGAAAACAGCTATCAAAATACCTCATCGGAAGGGAATTCAATTTTCCAGTCTGTTACACCAGCTATGCACTGGCTTTTAATTCAGATTGAGCCTAATGCTTGAGATGGTCTACTCTTTATGGGCTTGATCCTGTAATCGCTTCTGCATGTGAGTAACTATACTGACAGGAGTTGTTCTGCTAGACATAATGGGACTATTCACATTCACAGAATATCTCAGAGACCTGCATGTTGCAGGACTAGGATTTTTGACTGTAGCCTAGTGGGGCAGTACTAAGCTAACTAAAATACCCAGTTTCCTAGCATTTCATACCTTTTGACTCGAATAGTATTTCAGCTTCTTCTTTTGGCCAGTTCCACCATTTTGTTCAATCTTAATGCTTTTCCCAGGATGCCACACATCCAGCTGAACAGACTTGTCAAGCTTGTTGAAATGCATGTCATTTCTTTGGAACAGTAACTCACTTCCTAGGGCTGTTCTCCCATCCATGAATAGGAGGATTTAGTTCGTAACTCCAGCAGTGAATTACATAGCTAAATCACCTGTGGAGTGATGGCCACATAGACCTCACCAGTGTTTTCTACTGTACAGAGGACCCAAAGCTTAGCACTGTGTAAATGACAAGTAGATAGGGATCATAACTGACAGCAATCTTATAGTCTACACAACAATAATAATAATATTAGATTGAGCTGTGGCACATACAGAATGGCTGTTTAAAATTAATACAGAATTACAAAACTGACAGAGGAGGGTTACATTTATTAAATAAGTCAGTTACTATATAGAATAGGTTTGGTTTGGTTTGGTTTGGTTTGAATCCTTAAAAGCAGTACAGTAAACATAGGAAGTCTGCAGAGATTTTTATGCAGGTATGAATTTTTAAGGAAATGTTGCTAAATAAGTCAGTGGGTTTGGAGGCAGGAAATACTGCATCTCGACTGAAAAATTACTTGTCAGGTTTTAGCCTAATGTGAATTAAACTGAATGAGGATAAAGGGGATCTAAGATGGAAAAAAGGTGTGTGTGAAAGACTGCCACTCACTCAGGTCCTACTGAAATAAAAGCATTTACCCATGCACTTAAAATCAAGCATCTACTCACTGCTGAGGTGGGACAGATGAATATGTGTTTATGAGTCAGTTGGAGCCCAGATCACTCAGTATTTCCCTAACCGTAATTGTTGTGTCTTCCAGATTGGCCCTGAACCTCTTTTGTTCCATACAGATCAACCGCTATGACTAGGGCCTGGTTTAAATCGCAACTTGGCATATTTTGTGAAAATCACAAAATATAAGTGATTTTCACTAAATTTAAGTGAGTTCCCCAGCAAGTGGCCATATTGGGGCATTTCCTTGCCCAGGGCCAGGGCCATCTGGCAAGGCAACCCACAGGTGCCCTCAACCATCCTCCATGCCCCAGTTTTCCCACACAGAGGAGCAAACAACGTGAGGCAGACGACAGCTACTGCTGTTCCTGCATCTTCCAGTGAGATGGGGGAGGGGGACCACAGGCTTTTCAGCAGCAATCAGAGACCTTTGGGGCAAAGCCTCC
Source organism: Alligator sinensis (assembly GCF_000455745.1). Lineage (NCBI taxonomy): Eukaryota > Metazoa > Chordata > Crocodylia > Alligatoridae > Alligator > Alligator sinensis. The sequence goes on from NW_005841836.1 coordinate 2,660,145, forward strand.
ACTCCTGCATTTAAACCTGGCCCTAACCTGCCCCCTCAGCCAATCGGGGTGGGTGTGTGGGGCGGGGAGGGCATGCCACAATCTGGGCACAAAAACGGTGGCCCCTAATATTAGCAAGCTGAGCCCATGGTTTAAACTAGGCCCCATGGATGATTGTGTCAAACCTCCCTGAAATCAGTGGGGCTATAGCTATGCATAAAATTAAGCTCATGCATGCTTTTTAATAGGATTGAGGTCCTTGACTGTAAACTTCACGGGGCAGAGTCTTGATCTTTATTTGCCAAGCACCTGGCACACTTTGGTTACAGTATAAAGAAAATAAATATTATTAAGTAACATTAGTGGTACTTAATACTGTTACTTTTGAATTAAAAGTATGTTCTTTAGTTATTATAGATATTAGTTATAGTAATGTTGGTGAATGCCGTTTTAACACAAAAATTAGGTGTCAAAGCCAGAGTCCCTTGAAATCAATGAGGCTTTAGGACACATGTAATTGTGCTCTATTAATCCTGTTTTATGAGTGGATTTAAGATTTTATTAGTGCTGGGTTGTTTGGTTAAACACATTTTGCCTTAGCTTAACGTTTTAAGAAACCGCCACAACTCCCATTAAAGGAGTGATTCTTTTTTCCCCCAACCATGACGGTAAAAATGATTACTGCAGACACAATCCACAGCAAGTTTCCAAGTATGGAACGCTGTTCAGGACAGCAAAAATATGCAATAATTGATTTTAACATGTACAGTAATTGATTCCATATGGGTAGTTGTCGGCTGCGATGCCTTGCAATTAATCTGATATGTTAAAAAAGCAGTCACTGAAATGAGCACTCCGTGAATGTTTCAGTTGGCCATAGCTCCTAATATGTTCACCAATTTACCAATCAGAATGCAAATTGTTAACTTTTCATTCAACTAATATAGTCATTGTTTTTTCTTTCATTTGCCAATTAGTTTTAAATAAGCCACTTCCCTTTCTAATCTCTTAATGTAATGGATTACTATAGGTTAATTGTGATGGACATATTGATCCATCAACACTTTTAGTTTTAAAATAAAAAATCATAAAGAGGCAACTCCAGGTCCCTCTTCCAAAAATCCCCAATCAAACAAGTACTCATAACCATCTTTACTCAGGGTAAGCACCTAAGCACATTCTTATTAATTCTTATTAATTTTGCTAAGACCTAAGCATGCACATATCATTAAAATTGATACTCAAAACTGCCTGTTTACCTCTTTTGCTGTGCAACTGCTGTTGGCCAAGGACTTTCTCATCCTTTTGCTTCAATCTTTCTTACTGAAGGTCTTGGGCCAACAATATATTAATACTGGTATAATCAGTGCACACTGGTGTAAACAAGGACAGACACAAGAGATATAGCCCTACGCTAGTGTCATTTACTTGAACCTGTCATAGAATTATCCTGGGAAAAATCAGGGTAAAGATATTCTTGTGAAAGTTCTGTGTGTACAGGGTAGATGCTATTTCCTTCTCCCCACACCAGTGACAAGGTATTGTAATAGCAAGTAAGGCTGTGTGAAGCTTTGAATGGTGATTTGATTAGGAGGAGATTCGGCCTGATTCAGTGGCCGAATCTCTGAATCCAAATCAAATCGGGACCAATTTAAAGGTCCAAATCGATTCAAAGTTCTCCAAATCTTTGGAATCTCTGATCCCTTCTGCCCCCTTACTCCCCCCATGCTGCACTGGGGGCTCTGCATGAACCCCCTGATCCCCACCCTGCTCCTCGAGCCTCCCCAAGGCTGCCTTACCCGGGCCAGCTATGGCCACCAATCAGAATGCAAATTGTTAACTTTTCATTCAACTAATATAGTCATTGTTTTTTCTTTCATTTGCCAATTAGTTTTAAATAAGCCACTTCCCTTTCTAATCTCTTAATGTAATGGATTACTATAGGTTAATTGTGATGGACATATTGATCCATCAACACTTTTAGTTTTAAAATAAAAAATCATAAAGAGGCAACTCCAGGTCCCTCTTCCAAAAATCCCCAATCAAACAAGTACTCATAACCATCTTTACTCAGGGTAAGCACCTAAGCACATTCTTATTAATTCTTATTAATTTTGCTAAGACCTAAGCATGCACATATCATTAAAATTGATACTCAAAACTGCCTGTTTACCTCTTTTGCTGTGCAACTGCTGTTGGCCAAGGACTTTCTCATCCTTTTGCTTCAATCTTTCTTACTGAAGGTCTTGGGCCAACAATATATTAATACTGGTATAATCAGTGCACACTGGTGTAAACAAGGACAGACACAAGAGATATAGCCCTACGCTAGTGTCATTTACTTGAACCTGTCATAGAATTATCCTGGGAAAAATCAGGGTAAAGATATTCTTGTGAAAGTTCTGTGTGTACAGGGTAGATGCTATTTCCTTCTCCCCACACCAGTGACAAGGTATTGTAATAGCAAGTAAGGCTGTGTGAAGCTTTGAATGGTGATTTGATTAGGAGGAGATTCGGCCTGATTCAGTGGCCGAATCTCTGAATCCAAATCAAATCGGGACCAATTTAAAGGTCCAAATCGATTCAAAGTTCTCCAAATCTTTGGAATCTCTGATCCCTTCTGCCCCCTTACTCCCCCCATGCTGCACTGGGGGCTCTGCATGAACCCCCTGATCCCCACCCTGCTCCTCGAGCCTCCCCAAGGCTGCCTTACCCGGGCCAGCTATGGCTCTTTACGAAAAAAAAACAAACAAGAAAAGCCCCAGGACACACCGCTCCTGTGGCGGATGTGGGGCTTTGGGGAGCTTATGGCAGAGCCCCCCATGTGGTGTGGGGCAGTGGGGGGCAGCAGGGATCACCCCACACCAGGCAGGAACTGTGAGTTTGGGGGTTTTCTCAGGTTTTTTTTTCTTAAAGGGCCAGAGCTGACCCAGGTGGGGCACCCGTGGCAGGTCTGGGGGAGTGAGGGGGCTTGGGGGGCTTGTGCAGAACCCCCCATGCAGCATGGGGCAGTGGGGATTGCCCCTCTGCCCGGAAGCACCCGGTAACCGGGGCTTTTTTTCCCCAAAGAGCCAGGAGCTGGGGTGGGTGGGGCAGCCATTGCTGGGCTCGAGGAGATGGGCCTGACTGATTTGGAGATTAGGCAGCAGACGAATCTCTGAATCAGATTTGGCCGAATCAAGCTGGGACAGTGATTCGAATCACCGAATCAAATCACTGTCCCCCGAATTGGGTGAATCCTAATCCAAAGCAAATACTGGCTGCTTTGCACAGACCTAATAGCAAACAGTTACACTAGAGCAGCAGGTCATCTGCCCATTCCAAACACAGATGTATAATTTATACTAGCATCATTTACATGAGCATGTACAGCAGATCTAAATAACATTAGTGCATGTATATCATGTGCCCAGATCCTCAGAAAACATCCTTTATGTAGCTTTTTTCTGAGGCTAGTAACTTTCTAATAACCGAGGGCAGAGAGGGAGGGTGTAAAAATACATGGGGTATTCTGGCATAATTAGATCGGAATGTTCCTCTAACTCTGGGCTTTCCTCTGAGAGTTTCTTCCTCTGAGAGTTTCTTACTCACGGCCTCCTCTTGGGCTCTTTTCCTGTGGTTAAATACCAGATGTCATCATAATGCACGTCATACAGAAATTTTATTAAGTGAACAGTAGTGGCTGAACCAAATATTGAAGAGAAACCTACAAAGCCAGGCTGCAAGAACCTGCCATATTGTAGCTGGCACATTGCTTTTAAAAGGGCAGTTTCAACTATCACAATTATTTTTATAATATGAGTTGGTAGAAAGACTGGTCTTGTTGCTTAAAAACAGGGTGACCAACCTGTGAGATGGGTGTTACAAGCAGCACGGGTGGCCTTTGTCTGTGTTATGCAGTACATCAGGAGGGGACAAGCAGCACTGCAGCAGATAGGGCAGAAAGCCAAAAGCAGAGGAGCAGATGAAGCATGGAGCACAGGGAAGGATGAAAAAAGTGGAGCATCAGATTGGGCAGGGGAAGGGGATCAAAGTGGCACATGGGGAGGGTGCAGGACTAATTTGTGCCAGACCTGCCAAAAAGGTTGGCCCTCACTGCTTTCAAATTAATACACTGTATTGCCACCAAGGCAGCCTCATCTGATCCCTGAATGAGTCTTTATCAAATCTTTGACAAAGCTGCTGTCTGGTAATGGGGTACATTTCTCACCTCTCAGAGATGGACCAGGGCCTCTGAAGTATCAGGGATATACTGCTGTGCAAATTTCACCTTGGTAATATTTTTAAGTTTTTCTTCCTTTTCCTAAGTGCTAACAGTATTTTTTAAAAAGGGGTCAAGATATTTGGGAAGCTAGGAACTCAAGCAAGAACCTAAAATGTCTTAATTCTGGCCTGGACTGAAGGCGTAGCTCTGTAGACCACTAATAACAACCTAGAGTACCATAGTTTCATATTTGGTTGGTAGGGTTAGAAGGGACCTGAGCAGATCATCAAGTCCAACCCCCTGCCCTGGGAAGGAAAGAATGCTGGAGTCAAATGACCCCGGCAAGGTGTCTATCTAGCCTCCTTTTAAAGACCCCCAGGGTAGGAGCAAGCACCACTTCCCTTGGAAGTTGGTTCCAGATCCTAGCTGCCCTGACTGTGAAGTAGTGCCTCCTGATGTCTAGCTTGAATCTACTCTCTGTCAACATATGGCTGTTATTCCTTGTTACTCCCAGTAGTGCTCAGGGGAACAGGGACTCTCCCACTGCCTGTTGGTCTTCCTTGGCCAGTTTATAGACGGCCAACAGATCCCTTCTCAGCCTTCTCTTGTGGAGGCTGAACATGTTCAGGTCCCTCAGCCTCTCCTTGTAGGGCCTGCCCTGCTGCCCCCTGACCATGCGAGTGGCCCTCCTCTGAACCCTCTCAATGCTGTCCACATCCCTCCTGAAGTGCGGTGCCCAGCACTGGATGCAGTACTCCAACTGCGGCCTGACCGATGTCATATAGAGGGGGAGGATCATAATGCTATGTTAGAATATCCATGCTATTGTACAGTATGGATTAATGTACACTGTATATGTTCCAGCAGTTTTTACTGCCTAGAGAAGTGATTCTCAACCAGGGTGCCATGATTCTCAACCTTGGGGTGCCTTGAGATTCTTTCAAGGGTTCCACGGGGTACCATGCAATGTTAGCTCCGTTGGGTACACAGATGTAATTCACAGAATAAACCCAGAGATTTTGAATAGGAATCCATACTGTTAAAAACATTCTGACCTGTTGTGGTCTTTTTTGAGTTCTTGGCAACCAAAGAATTGCCCTGACTTGGGGAGTCCTGGTGATTACATAACAATCTCAGTTTTTGGTTTAAAAAAAAAAATTAAGTTTGCAACCTTCATTACTGTGGAGGAAAGCTTGAAAATGGTAATAATAATGGATACCCCCTAAGAATTAATACAAAAATCCAGAATGGTTAAAAATAATATTACAATAATATTGGGGGATAGCTGTATTTCCTACTAGCAAATTTTGTTTCTTTTCCATATCTCACTGAATCACCTGCAAAACTCCTATTAACCTTTTGTGAGAATTTAGCCCTTTGCAGGAATGGTGAGAGGGAGGGGGAGAAGGTTGGAAAGAAGTAATGCAGTTGAAAAGAATTTGGACGAATACAGCTAAGTGCAGCTGGGAAGAGGACCAACAACATAACATCATCTCATCGTGGTAACTGCAGTACAGCCATCTAAAACTGGGTTCACTCTTTTTCCAGTGTTTGCTTAGTTATGTTCCATTGATTTGTTAAAGAAGGGAAATCTGTGTCAAATCTAGAAGCTGGCAAAAATGTTTGACAGAAAGGCCTCCTGTAATAAACATGATTAATAATAAAAATAATAAAGAAAGTTAATAGATTAGCTTATTTCCCCCCTCCCATCACCCCCCACACACCCAGTGTTGCTGGCAGATTTGTAACATCATGTACTTTTGGGCTCCTCTCCAAATTCCCAAAAGTTTGTGTGTGGAAAAAGCAGGCAAATCTGAAGAGCAATCTTCACATGTCAATTTCCTACTGCAAATTGGGTAGTAATGTAGACTTATCGAGACCAGATCCTTGGCTGATGTGAAAGTGTATAACTCCACCCATCTCAGTGGTAATGTGCTGGTTTACCCCAGCCAAGGTCATTGCCTGGGAGTCCTTAAGAACATATGAACTACCTGTACCCGCCTTCGTTCCAGGAGGCGCTCCCACGCAGCCTTCGCCCGGACTAGAGATCGTGTCTGTCCTGGGCTTGCGGGTGGACCCCACAGGCTGCCCCGGCTGACGTCAGGGGGTCCCCTTAACTCGGCTGCCACGACTTGGGATGGTACCTCAGTGGGGGGTTCCCCCTCGGGGCAGCCTCCAGGGCTGTCACGTCTCCCGGCAGGCAATCTCGGGGCTCCGACCTCCCCTACACTCCAGCCACTTGCCACCTTAGGCTTTCACTCTTCAGGCCTCTTTGGTGTCTTTGGCTTCTCCCCACTCCTGCCCACAGCTTGTCCGCCAGGCGTCTAGGTCTTCCGGCCCGGTGTCTGGCCTGCTAGGACCATCGGCCCGGCCCTTCCACAACAGCTCTTTAATACACTACTCTAACCACCCAGTGCCGGTGTGTGCCTACCCCACCATCAAGCTTAACCAGAATTCCTAAACTATTGGACCGGGAGGCCCACAAGGGTGCCTCTGGCCCCTGGGCCCCGCAGTTTTCTCTGGGCTCAGGCCCCACTGCCCGGGTAGCTCACCCACTGGGGCGTCGGATCCCCTTCTCCTCTTAAGGCCGCTGGGGCCGCAAGGGTCCACTGTTCGGCCCTGCTCCGGGTCTCTGCCCGTACTCTATCGCCATCCGACGGGGCCCCGTTGGCCCTACCCCACTGTTACCTCTTTTCCTGACCTTCTGCTGGTGCTGCCACTGGCCCTGCTGCGGGTGCAGCTGCTGCTTTCCTCGTTGGCGTTGCACCTGTCCTCCTCACCGCCTCTATGGCCAACTGTGCTGCAGGCTCCCCAGCCGGTCCAGCTGCTGGTGTTACAGGCAGGTTCCTGGCCAGCTCCAGCGTCAGTGTGACCACCGGTCTCTTTGCCGGCTCTGCTGCTGGCTGTGCAGCTGGTTTTCACACCGGCTCCCCTGCCGGTTATGCAGCCGGCTCTCTCGGAGACTCCTGAAGCTCCGCCCCCAGTTTTCCCCACTGCCGGGTGTGGCAGCTGATTCCCTCTGCATGAGGGCTCGCTCCTCCAGCTTCCTCGCATCAGCCACCCCGCCTCCTTGTTGGGGCCGCTTTTTATCTCTTCCGGGCAGCGTCCTCTGCCCCTGCTGCTCAGCCACAGCCGTATATATGCGCGGCTGATCACCCGCACCGGTGATTTTGCCGTGCGCCCCTCCTCTGGTTCTTCCGGCTCTACAGGAGGTAAGTGGGGCTCTCCGTCGACCCGGGGTTCCTCTGTCGCCCTGGCTCCCCTGGGACACTACCATTTACTGGGTCAGAGCATCAGTCCATCTTTCCTGTTATCTTGTGTCACAGTGGCAGAAAGTGGATGCTGAAAGGGAGAGTGAACTGTGTATGACCAGGGTTTTTTTCCATTGTTTGTCTCTCATGGCACTGACAGATATGTGGCTCCCTGCTGTAACTCATGGTGCTTTACAAAAAGTGCCATGAGTTACAATGACACCTCCATCCCAACAGAGGTTTGCTGTTTGGTCTGGGGAGTGGGGCAGGGGGGAATTGAGCTCCACTTTGGAGCTGATCCAGTGGAGAGAGGCTGCCTATCTCTCTCTTAGCCCTCCTCTCCCTGCCAGCTCCAGTGTTGTCTATGGGATGGGAGCGGGGGAAGAAAGGGCAGGGGGCTTTTTTCTGGGGTTTGCTCAGCCTGCACGGGAGGGAGGGGTGGGTAGATTGAAGCCCCTCACCTCAGGGGGGCTCCAATACACACATCCCCCCCTCCAGTGCAGCTCCCTTTCCTCCCATCACCCTCTCCTGTCCTGAAGATGGCACCGAGGCAGGGTATGCAGGGACAAGCAGAAGTTAATGAAGGCACTCTGGATTGGAGCACCTTCATCTGAACCCTCATTAAATGAGGGTTAATTTTTCCCACAGTTGGACACTTTTAAAGCACTCTGCAGCTGTGCACTTCTGTCAGGGCATGGCTGCAGAGCACTGCCAAGGGGCCAATCACATGATAAAAATCAATTCTGTCATGCCCTCACAGCCTCTAGTATGTAAGGTTTAGGAAATTCTGATTCAGAGGCTGTAGCCCAAACTCTCATGCTCAATAGCTACTGATGTGCCTTTCTTCTAAAAATTTGTCCAATTTCTGTGAATTTGGCTAAAATGTCTGCTTTCACAATGTCTGGTCCTTCATCTAGATGTACTGAAATGCATGTATGTTTTGGACCTTTGTTAATAGGGCTTCATTGCTTCACTCTACTATGCTGGTGTCCCAAGAAGAGGCCTCTCATCCAAACAGCAGTCTGGGTGTTTGTGGATTAACTCCTAGCAACAGTTGAAGGCCAGTTCTGGAGGCACTCCTGTGTGGGAACAGAATCCAGTTAGGATCACCAGAAAAGGAGTAGGGCCCAGAATTTCAAAGGCACTTAACTCTCAGTGACATCAGGAGCGAGGCATCTTAATCCCTTTGAGAATCCAAGCTTGGTTTCCTCAGAGAAGGGCAGCTGTTCACCAGGTCTGAGGAAACATCAAGATTGCCTTGTGCAGTCTATAGCTTTTGCGTGTTTGGTGTTTGCAGGCTGTAAAGCTGCAACAAAATAAATGTAGCAGCCAGACACTTTCCCTGGAGCCACCTTCTCAGCAATGCTAACCCCCAGAGTTCAAAAATCATGAATGATCTCCAAAAAGATATATGTCTGACTGAAGCACCACATGATTTTTAAAATAATATGTTAGGCCTTTTTTTATTTTCCTTCTCATTTTTGAGTTTCTCAGTTTCATTTCAAGGTTTTTTCCATGACTAGAAAACATCCTGTATTTATAAAAGAAAAACTCAGGTTCTTATGGCAAAACATGATTTCAGAAGCTGAGGCTTTAAGAAAAATGCCAACTGTTACTAAACTCATGCTGAAGTCACAAGGCCTGGCAACATTGCACTCCTACCAGTATTTATGCATGTGAGCCATTTGTAGGCACAAAATTAAGCACATATATTTTTTTCCAGAGTCAGGGTGCAAATTTGTATTATTTTTTTCATTTTTTACTGAACTCAAACCCTTGAAATAGCCCCTAAATCCTGGTAAATAACTTGGTCTTAAACTTGGACTAGATAGAATCACAGAAAAGTAGGGACCTCCAGAGGTTGTCATTTAAACCTCCAGCAAACTCTGTGCTCCTAATTCTCTAACTCAGGCCCTACCACTCTCTACATAAATTATTTAAGTACATTATCTACTCTGCCATTGCCATTTTATTCTTTCAGAGGATTTATTTGTTTTATTTGCATAGAGAGGGAGATGATGTAATTTTCCACCAGGTGTTTCCTTTTGAAAGGAAAGAAATCTCTACACCGTTTTCTCATTACGGCAGAGAACTCTGTACTGTCATTCTTACATTTTGGATATGTCTACCCAGCCCCACACAGTGATGTGCAGGGATACCAGAGCTAGCTCTGAACAAGTTAGCTTGAATTTTGCAAATGGAATAGCCACATTCACAGCATACTGCCCAAGGTCAGTATACTCTGCTTCTCATAAGGGCTACTAGCCATGCTGAAGCACAGTTCTTATATGGCTATACTGTTTGTGAACTAGCTCAGGTGACCTTTCTTGGCACTGCACGGTGCTGTCTGGACCTACCATTTGTGTCAGCTTAGCCTAGTCATCTCAATTTTTGCTGGCTTATGGGCAACACTACAGACCATGTCCTGAGTTGCAAGTATCATGCTTTGCTTTCACTGTCAAAAGGAAGAAACATCTGTGGAAAGCAAAATTTCCCTGCGGCTATGAAAAATGTCATGGTGCATATTTCAGGGATACAGGTTGTAGCTGTATTGGGTATACTCACCCTGCATTCTCTTATGCCTAAAGAAGGGTGAATGTGCCTGAAAGCTTGCAAAGAAATATATTTTTTTGCAAATATCTAGTTGGTCTAATAAAAGATATCAGCTCTACCATGACTTCTGATTCCATCATGCATATTTGCCTTCAAGCCACAGGGTGGGGACAGCTCATCTAGAAAGCTTTGTTTATGGGTGGTAGTGTAGTTTTGAAGTTAGAGCACTAGACCAGGGCTCCTATATATGTGCAGGGAGCCTGCTCTGACATGCTGGAATTCCAGCGCATCAGAGCATGGAAATTAATGTGCTTCAGCAGTCTCCAGCATCACGTATCAGCACCCCGTTGCTAAAAATGGTGATGGGGCACTTTTAGAACTTTTAGTTCAAAGCACCCTACTCTCGTTTTTCAGCGCAGGGACACTTATACATGTGATGCTCTGGGCTCTCTTAATTAATGCAGTTGTCAGAGCTGAGCTAATTAAAACACCCTTCATGCCTCCTGGAGTATGTGTATAAACACCTCATAAGAACATAAGAAGTGCCGTATTGGGTCAGATCAGTGGGCCATTTGGACCACTATCCTGTCTCTGACAATGGCAAAAGTAGATGCTATAGAAGGAGAGCATTGAACTGGATAGGTCTAAAGTGATCTATCCCCTATTCAGTACCCAGTCTGGCATCCATCATTATTGGTTTGGAGATGCCAGGGGAAACAGATGCCAGAGGAAACTCTAGAGACCTGCACTCTGTTCTCAGCTCTGCTAAGTGTTTGCTCACTGGCCTGGGACAGGTCATTTTCCCTCTGCATGCCTCAGTTTCCCCAACTGATCATATTAACCTCTCTGCAAGGTCACAGTCAGAGATCTGTCCCATCAGGCTAGCATGGGTAATACATGCCAACTTCTGTAGCCAACAGCACAAAGGGGAGAGATGCAGTTAGTATAGCATCCAGCTGCTTTAGACACCAAAGCCCAAACAACTAGATCCACATTTGCAGCTGTGGGCAGCTATAAGCCTGAGTCCAGAAGGCGGCAAGAATTCGCATCTTTAAAGTTCCAGCAAGATGCCTTCATTGCTCTGCCATTACATCCCTCTCTGTGACATGCCAGGAAATATACAGATGACGAGTGCTATCCAAGAACCAACTATTATTCCCTTTATCTTTGAGTTAATAACATTCAAATTCCTTGTAATTTTATTTCTTCTGCAAACTAGGTATTCCTGAATAAATGACTTCTAAAACCATTCAGGGTTTCTTCTACCTTCAGTTCTTGATCCAGCAAAACTCTTAAGCTCAGTCTTGAGTTTAAACATGATTAACCATTGGGTTTCACTGGTAGAAACCTGGAACTCCTAAAGCCAAGGACAGAACTCTCTTAATTCACCGTCATTCTTGGCTCAGCTTTCACAGTTATCTGTAAGTCATCTGTCTGATGCAAATGTTTTCCAATAATATGCAAATGTATTGGCATTTGTCTTTTTTAGAGAGTGTTCCAAAGTAGGTATTAACTACTGCAGAATCCATTTTCTGAGTATCCTTGCAGTATTGTAGCTGGTAAAATATTTTGTATCATTTAGTGATCGTATTTCATGGCTGTTTTGAATGTGACAGTTTTCCACCTGGATTTCATTTGACCACGTTATTGATGGCTTCAGTCAAATCTTTAAGGCTTATGCTAAGTGCCCTTAAAAGAGCCATAATAAGACAGTGAAACAAAAAGGTTGCCAATTACACCACAAACTAGGGGAGCAAAAGGTGGGGAGCAATTAGCTCTGATTGTCATTTCACTGATCTTTATTCGCACCCAGATTCTTTGAGTTGGTCTTTTGAAATGTTGCTGAAGTGGGGAGCCTGATCTTACACATTGCCTTTGGTCTGCTGTCTCACAGAAGTCAATGGAAGCTTTGCCCAATTATGGAGATCAGGATCAGATGTAGAGATCTCAACCAGCTTCACCAGCTGCTATTAAGACAACTCAGTTCCAAGTGGGACTTTAGGCCTAGCCTTGAGCAAGAGGTGAGGCATAAACTGCAATTACTCCAGCAGCTTAGTGCCTCAGATACCTCTGTGCCACATTTCCTCCTCAGCTCCAGCCACATTCTAGGAAAATGGAGTGTGTAGTAGTTTACTGCTGGCTTATACTAGTCTTCAGTTACCATTTACTTTACACTAGTTCACTTGTGCTGGCTGGAAAAGATATTCCCATTACTATCCCCTCCACTTCCAATCCCAAGCCATCTGGTCCAGGGAAGGAGTTAATGGGCAAATAGCCTCATTTTGGGTATGAATACATTACAATCCAAATTGCAATGCATGTAAACAGGTTCCAATAGCAGTGTGGCCACAGCAACACCAGTTCCTTTGGCCCCTGGGTAAATGTTTGACAGCTGAAGCCTGAAACTCTGCTGTTATCAGTACCCAAGCCAGCTAATTGAAAGATAACTTGGATGTCTAAATAAGCCGAAATCAAAACTCTTCACTATAGCACAGATATACCCTCAATTACAGGCATACAAGCTCTGGAAAGCCCATGTAGAAATATGAAGAGTTCTCACTGTTTTCTGCTCCCTCGATCAATCCCTTATAGTCCACACAGGGCGCATCTACACGAGATGCTTAACTGATCAGTAGCATAATTTACTGTGCCGTAAGTGTGCACGTCTACACGTGTGCATGGTTACTGCACAGTAAAGCCCCAATTGTGAGTAAATTTGAGACCTGCAAATGCAGTATTCAATTTATTTGCAATTAGTTACTGCACAGTAATGCACATGTAGACATGACCCAGGAACAAATTTGCTCCCAGGTCAGCCCTGCCACTAGTAGGCTGGCCTCAGGCTAGCCCCAGGGCTCC
>NW_005841836.1:2673021-2680505 GCF_000455745.1 Alligator sinensis
GCGGGGGGCACAAAAGCCACTCCAGGCCCCTGTGTCCCCCTGGGCAGGCTGCAGGCCAGCTGCTCCAGCCTGCCTGCACCCTGGCACTGCTGCCAGAACCGCGGTGCCACACAGCTGCCAGGCCTGTGTCATCCAGGCCTGCAGGCTGCTCCAGGCTGCTGCAGGCTTCAGCCAGGCATAGGAGAACCCAGGCCCAGCTGCAGGCAGCTTCTGGTTGCCAAGGCCAACTCCATCTACCCGCAGCCTACCCCTAGCAGCCTGCCCTGAGCCTGCAGGTGCTGTGGGGTATTGCCTCTGCCACATGGCTGCCAGTCCCCAACTGGGCCCCTGTGCTGGCCACTGCAGGCAGCTGTCCAGGCCATGGAAGCAACTAGCCAGGGAGCAGCAAGCGGGGCTGCCTGTTGAAGAGGGTTCCTGAACCTGCTGGCAGCTGCAGTCGGAGTCTGGAGCTCTCCCTGGTCATGGCAGGGGTCATTTCAGGGCTCTAGGAATTGGGAGCAGATTGGCAGGAAAGCTGCTCCTGGTTCCCTGCACCTGTAGCCACTTGCCCAGCACCGTTTGCTCGCAAGTAATTTACTCGCGAGTAAATGGGTTCCACTGCAAATGCACATGTAGACACATTCACACACACACAATTCCAGCTGTCTTTGATGGAGGCAATGGGCACAGAAGGTCTACATGATCAAGCCCCCCTTTGGCATTATCTACTATTAAATATTAATATCTAGATGCTCCAGTCATGGACCAACCCTTAGATGTTGTACAAACAATCCTGGCTTCAAACAGCTTGCAATCTAAGGACAAAGACAAGACACAGATGGATATATACAGGATGATGTTGGTTAGCCTGACAGGCAGTGATCTCAATGTATCAAATGCCTAGCTTACCAAATTATTTGTAAGCCTCAAGGAAGAGGAAAATGTTATTCAGAACTGTCCATGTCTACAGAGTATACTGGTAGTTAATGAAAAGAGGGTGGTTTGATGGAAATCTGTTCTAGTATCTGCTTCTTAGCACAAAATTGGCTTCCTCTGGTTCTGTAATAAGAAAAAAAAATATTTCTTTGATAACATTGTGAATAAGTTATTTTTGTGATGGAAGTTCTTGAAAATCCCAGTCAAAATCAGGGAGCCATCCAATCTGTCTTTACTAGAAGAAGCAGTCAAATTCATGTTGGACTAAGCCAACAACTGCTCTACACATCTTCACTTAACTCCTTTAAGCAATACCTGCACCTGCACTGTAGATAGTGTTTAACCCTGCCACATACTATTTCAGTTTTGAACTGCAAGTCCTAAATTTGTTCATGGAAGGGCAATTCATGCAATAAAAACCTTTCCTACAGTACAGCTCTGGGAAGCTTAGAAGTGTCAGAGGAAAAGTCTAGATATTTATAAAATATTTGGCATTATTTTGTATTCTCCCAGATTTTTTCTTCCTGGTTATATACATATTTTGCTACCCTCTTGTTCCATGTATGTACATCTTAAACTAAACTTTTATAAAATCTTTTAGTACCATGAGGGACAGTGTTTTGCAAAAATAAAAAAGGATACCCCCCAGGGGCATCTACATATGGGCTTTACTGCGGAATTGACTAATTAGCTCTGCAGTAAAGCATTACCATCTTCATGTGTGGTGCTATTAGGCTGGAGTAGACTAATTAACTCTGTTGTAGGATAGTACTGCCTGACACAAGTACTGTCCTATAGCAGAGTTATTTACTGCACCACAATGCACGTGTAGATGCTGACAGAGGGCTGGCTGGGGCGTGAGGGTGCTTCATTGTGGGGGCTGCCTGTTGCCTAGCCTCTCACTGTAGCACCCTAGGGCATTTATACATATGCTTTGGGATGGATGGGGGGGGGGGGGGGGGGGGGGGGTTCTTTAATTAGAGCAGCTCTGAGAGCTACTCTAATTAAAGTGCCTGGAGCATCATGTGTATCAGTGTCCTTGCCCTGAAAAATGGTGGCAAAGGCGCTTTAACTAAAGCTTGTCAAATGAGCTTAAGTTAAAGTGCCCCTGCCTCCCTGCCACCATTTTTCAGCACAGAGACACTGATACATGTGACAATGCTAGAGTGCGGTAATTACCATGCTCCAGCACTTTAATTACAGGACATTGGAGCAGCCTTGCTGCACATGTTCTAGGCACCCCTGGTGCCCCAACCGGTCCCTCTGCAGCACATTGAGCCAGGCTGGAGCAGCTTTGGGCTGGTAGGCCCCACCCCAGACCCCCTGCCAGCCAGGGCTGTGCTGCCTTGGTTGAACATGTTGCAATCCCAGGTGCACATGTAAATGTTGTGCTTGGGAGCAATAAACTCCAGTGTGAACTGCACCAGAGTTTATTCAGGTGCACTAATTTCACTTGTGGATGTGCTCCCTTGAAAAGAACTTCAAATCAAGGACTAAATCTGCTTCACCACTGTTGGTTCTTTAACAGGTAGAGCTGGTTGGTTAATGAAAAGGATATCAAATAATGTATCAGATGAGAAACAAAATCTGCCAAATACATAGTTCATCAGTAAATTCTAATGAAACCTCTATAGCAGATATCATCATAGGGCAAGACAATAGGCAATCATGTGACATTATGTGGATAATGTTAGTCGGCTAGATTACATGCTCTAATTTAAATGGAGAAATTCTTACATAGGTCATAAGGAATGACATGACAAAACAACTACAACATAAAAGACTTCATTGAGCAGTTGACATTTGGGCCAAAATAAGTTTAAGATGAGAAGTTCCTTTGAGCAGCTCTTTGTTTTTTTTTATCTGCTGCTAAATATTTTGTCATTGGGTATTTTTTGGTTCTGTTCTCTATTAATGGCTAGTTTCTGTGTTTCAACTTAGAGGGGATTTGCCTATGAATAACTGTAGAAAGGACACAATTGTGTGCCAATGAGATTATTATTGTCATACAAGCTCAGTGCATCACAGTGCTATTTAAAGCAGCTTGACATTTTTTAACAGAACTTTTTTCACTCAAAAATGCTCTTCTTAAGGGAAAAAAAATCCACTTTTATGAAGCCCAAAACAAAAAAAAAATTTTTTTGATTTTTTTTCTGGTCTCCTACAATTCTTCTCCTTTCCCCTCCTAGTCTTATCTTTTCAGTGGCAAAACACATTTGCAAATCCAAAATCTAATGAAATATTTGCAGAAAAATTATGTTGATGAAAAATTATTCTTGATATCAGTTTAAAAAAAAATCCATGTAAAGCTACCATGAAAATCATATTTTGGCAGGCTGCTGTTACTTCTGTAAAAGATGACAGCCAAGAATGGGATATTCTTTATACCAACTTGAGGCAAGTCCTTGATGCAGCATAGCTAACCTATAAAGTCAGTGGCTGTGTCCCCAGAAGCAAGCATGTTTGTTTCCCTGGGGACAAGTAGCAGCAATACACCTTGTGCTGCTGCTTGTCACTGGGGAATACATGTGCTCCAGCATGCAGCAGGTTACCCCATTGAGGGTAGGGGAGGCTGAGGCCAGCAACTCTGCTGTCCCCAGTAGCCTTACCTGGGGTCCTGGGGGCTTTGGGAGCTGAAGCCATGGCACTCTTGCAGCAGGGAGCCTGGTGGGTAACCAGAGTAAAACTCCGGCTGGCCAGGCTCAAGTTTTGGGTGGTACATGCTTCTGCCACGTGCGCTGACCCACCTTTTTTTGTCATGGGTTTTTTGACTCTGAGATCTCCTGGGGTCAAGAAAACCCCTGGCACTGCAAAGTAGCAGCACGGGGAATGTCTGTATGTGTGGTGTGTGGGATGGGTCTCTGGCATGACATACTGTGTGTCCTTGCTCATCTGGACGTGGCCAATAAGTGCAAAATAGCAATGATGTACTGGAGTGAAAAAGTAGCAGGCAAATCTAATGAAGACAGAGAATGCTGGTGTGTAGAAACAACCCAGGATGAAAGAAGAGATCACTATCAGAATCTCTGTTGACATGGTAGTGTGAGGGCTTGTTTTACATCTTAGTGACCTGAGGGAAAGAATGTGAACTGACGTTATGGAACTGGCTAATGACATAAAGCTAAGTATATTTTGTTGCCATGTGTAGAGTAGATTCTATTTATAACTGAAAAAAAAATCCAGTACCAGAAGTCACGGTCTTCTGGCCTAGTTTTGCAGATTCCAGTGGTTGGGAGAGCTGAGCTAAACATAAATATTTTCAGTTGTTATTCAAGGTCAGACCATAGCAACATCCACTAATACCTAAGTTAGATGGCCCAGATTTTCAAATTAAACTAGTGATTTTGGATTTCCAACTTAGACACCTTAAAATATGTATGTTTTCCGAGGAGAGACATACATTCTGTGAAAGTCAGGCCCATCAAAAATTGATACTGATACCTCCAAATTAAGGCACTCAAGATTACAAATTACTTTTGATAATCTTGATTGATATACCTAAGGGAAGAATTATAGTGATTGGATTATATGCTGGTCTACTTAACTACAGCAGCAATTCACCACGTGGTTGGCGTGTCTACATGAGACATTTGTTGTGGTTGCCTAATTAGCTCTGCAGTAAACATTCAGGGTCTACAGGTGCAGTGCTATTAGGATGGAGTAAACTAATTAACTCTACCATAGGTTAGTACTTGTAAACACATTATTCTATGGCAGAGTTTTTTATTCAACATCAACATATGTGCAGATGCTGACAGGGCTGTCTGGGGCACAAGGCTGCTTCAGTGCGGGGGCTGCCTACCGGCTAACAGCACTGAAGCACCTTCGTGCCCCAGCCAACCCCTCCGTAGCATGTTAAACTGGGTTGAAGCAGCCCTGGACTGGCAGACTGACCCCCCATGCCTGCTGCCAACCAGGACTTATCTGACCTGGCTCAGTATTCTGTGGTCTTGGGTGCACTTTCAAGTGTGGCACCCAGGAGCTATAAACTCAGGCAAAATATGCACTGGAGTTTATTTCTGAGCATTAATTGCATGTGTAGACGCTCCTGATGTGTCTTAGGTACAAAATGCAATATATTTTTTTGAACCACTAAAAGTCTTGGCAGAAACTGTGGGATAGAAAGTAGATTTGACCATATCTAAATTTTTGGTTCATTCATCCTTAATATTCCTCTTAGACCAAAAAATAATCAAGAACTGATTACCAGTTAAAATGAGATGAAAGTGTTGGGAGATTTGTGACAAGGTATACTCCAGATCAGTGATTTTCAACCAGGGTGCAGTAGCCCCTTTTAATAGTGCTTCAGGTACAATGCAACATTATTTGTTATATGTACAATTATATTGTTAGATGTACAAACACCTGCACATGATTCACAAGATTAACCCAGAGGTTGATTTCCAAGAGGTGCCTTGAATCTAAAGAGTTGAGAACCACCTATCCAGATTTTGTAAGGGTTAGGGACAGAAGTAACATATAAACCATTGCTTATGTGATCAGAAACCTGTTCAAATCTGTAACACAACAGATGTTCAGTGCACACAAACCATTTTCCAAATGACTGAAACCAGTTTAAGATAAACATGGATGGATGTAGTATCAGACTTAACTGGTTTAGGTTAAACCAGTTTATGGAACTTGTGTCCCAGATCCCCTCTTGATTCAAGTTAACTCACAGTCCCCCAGCATCCCAGGATGCTTTGCAGCCCTGGGCTGTTTTGTCTGCTCCAGTGGACCGCGGCCAGCCCCACCTTCAGCTGTCACAGAGCTGAGGCAGTAAAGCCTCTGCTTTTTGCCTGTGCCTGTTAGCCTGGAGGGGTGGGGGGCAGAAAAATGAACCCTCAGCCCCCCTAGCCTAGATATGCATGGCACAGGGGTAAGAAGCCCTTGCTGGAGGGGGGCGGGGGGTTGTCCTTCCCACAGCCCAGCGAGCTGGGTTGCAGGAGGAGGGTGAAACCCCACCGAGTAGGGCCTTCTCTCCTCCCCCTCTCTGTGGAGACTCTGGCTCTGGGTGCTAGGGTTGGGCCATGTATTGCTCCCCCACCTCCCTTACCTCTCAGTCAGGCATGGGCTGCTGCTGCACTGGGAACAGCAGGTTTAGGCAGTGTTGCAATGTGGGGTGGTGCACATGAGCACCCCCAGGTTCCTGGCCTAGGCCAGTGCTGGGTTCTGCATGTCCTGGCCACCTGAACATTGAGGCTAGGGACAGAAGTTATACCTAAACCTGTTTAAATGATCTCAGAAACTGGTTTAAGCCTGTAACAGAATAGAAGTTCCATGCACATAAACCAGTCTCAAAATGCCTGAAACTGGCTTAAGATAAAGCTGATTGAATGTAGTATCAGACTTGACTAATTTAGGTCAAACCAGTTTATGAAACTTGTGTCCCAGACTCCTTCCTGGTTCGAGTAAATCTGAGTCCCCCAGCATCCCAGCATTTTGCAGTCCTGGGCTGGGTTGGGCTGTCTGCTCCAGAGAGCATGGCTGTCCCCACCCCTCTGCTCCCTACCTGGAGCAGTGAGGGCTAGCTGACTGGCCTCAATAGCTGGCTCACTGCCCCCTACCCCACGCAAACCGCAGCTGGGGTCTGGGGCCAGGGAGAGGGGTTAAATTTCCCTTCCCCCAAGTACGTAGATGCCCTGCCCTGCTAAACATACTGCTAGCTGTGACTGTGGACTACAAATTCCAGAGGCACCTGGATGCAGGAAAAGGCAGTGATGAGCAATCCTGCAGAGTTCTGCTGCTGTGAGTCTGGACTGCAAATCCTAGATACCTCAGGGGCAGCAGGAAGAGGAAGCGAACACACAGCCCATGCTGGCTACATGCCAGAGAGCCATGCTCTAGTGCCCCCTGGCTTCTGACTTGAACCACTGCAGGCATGTGGCTGCATTTCCTGAATCAAAAGAGAATGTCTGTTCATTTGTTTATTGGTTCAATCTTTGCAGCTTAGACTAACCTGCAAAGACTGAATCAATACAGCCTCAGGCTGAATGTCACTTCACTTTGTTATCGGTTCAATCCATGCAGCTTAGGAAAGCCTGGAAAGATTGAATTGATTCCACCGTGGGCCTTTTGAACCTCTGTACTTAGCCAAGGTGATAAACTCCTAAGGGTGTCATCTCCAGCTATGACCACTTTCAGGAAAGCTTGCTACCACATGGGGCCTTGAGAACAAAGGGAGAGTTAACCAGAAAATAATGTGCAAGGAATTTAGAGGAAAATGGCAGACTTCCCGCAGTTTAGCATCCATCCTATTTGAAGGGGTCTGTTTTTCCTTGGTTGTAGATAACTCCTGTAGTAACATTATGCTGTATGTACTTTTTCCAAACTGTGAAAATCTGTATCATATTTGTCTAAAATTACAAAATATCAGTAGTCTAGATCTTGCACTGGGCTCATATGTTTTTCCTAATTTCCTTTTTATTACTGTTTTCATAAGTGTAAAACAATACAACCTTCCAATTATGACTACTGGCAACCAACAACAGCCAGTAACTACCAGAGGGGACACATTCTACCCAGTGCACAGTATACTACAGGTTTGCTCCTGCTTTCCTAGTATTTTG
>NW_005841836.1:2680536-2689713 GCF_000455745.1 Alligator sinensis
GGGGGGGGGGGGGGGGCCCACAGGGGCTTTTGTCAGTGATTGCAATGAGAGAGGAATCATACCCCAAATTCTAGCAAAGTAATCCACATATTTTAACTTCTTTGCTATACACATTTCAGACTGGAGGCTCAGGCTCTTAGCCTGATGCCACCTGGAATAGCTTCATTGTCTTCAATGGTACCACATCCATTTATACCAACTGAGGATCATGCCAAATAAGTGATCCATTATTAAGTCATGTTGTTCAGGACAAAACTCTAATTGCCAAGGTCCAGACTAAATAAAAACTCTGTCTGGCTTTTATACAAACCACACAAGCCCCAGAAAATCAATTTTCTGAGGTTTGTGCAGTTTTCCACAGTGCAGGAGACAGAGTCTTTATTAAATCTGGCCCTTCAAGAAGGGTGAGAGATACAACACGAGACAATTCAATCAACATGAAAACATAAAACCTACATTTCAGACAGTGAGACAAACTTGGATTTGTTGGCTTGGTTGTCCCAGAAACCTTTTTAAGAAATACTAAATCAACAAGACATTTACCCCCCAACACAATATAATAGGTTTTTTTTTCTTGTCTTGAAATATGACCCTTTTTCTTTTTCTATTAAAGAAGTTAAAAGTTTTTCATATGTCAAGGGTTTATTGAATGTTTCTGGAGTCCTTCTTTCTGCTTTGCTAATGAAAATTGGAGCACTCTCATTGGCCTCTTGCAAGATTTTCTGTCTGACTGGAATACCAGAAGTGCATGTAAGAGGGAATACCCACAATATGATAGAGCTTTGAGGTTGCCGGATGAAGTAAAAAAATCTCAGTCCAGATCATATGCCTTTGGAGGAATACATGTAAATGTAATAGGCCAGATCTTCAGCTGGAGTAAATCAATGAAACTCTGTGTTTCCTGGAGCTAGCTTGATTTACATCAGTTGATGATCTGGCATAAACTGAAACTACAATAATAAAAAAAAAAGGTTTCTGCCTATTTTTCTTGCTATACTGTGAAGTGCCATCCACCAGTTGGGATACAAAGTGAATGCAGGAATATATGTTAAATCAGCAGTTGTTCACTTTAAGACAAAATGTGGCATGCTTATTCAGTTTGGTTTAATACCTGGCACCTCCAAAGGGCAGAAAAATACTGCTTGGATTGCCAAAATCAGAGAGCTAGGCCTTTAGTGGGCCTAAACTGACATACTCTGATTTTCACACACTGAGGATCTTGCTGCTAAATCATTTCTCATGTTTCTTCACTAGAGTAGGTTGCGGCCATAGAATTGCCTAGAATGAAAAAGCACAATCCAGTGGCCTAGGACAGGGGCTCATCAGGACTACACAATGCAAGCAATAAACAGCCATAAAAATTGTGGGGTGGGGCCTCTTCTCTCCTTCCCATTGAATGGCAGCAACAGTGTCTGTTGATTGTGCCAAAGCCTGATTAGCATAAAAGAACATGAGAGCATCTGTTTAAGAAGATTAATATATATATATGTGGTCTCCCTCAGATAATCCAAAGAGCATTTGGCCTTACACTTCCCCAATGAATGCATACGCATGTGCTTCAGCTAATAGTGACTGCAATGGACTAATTTTTACACCATTTTCAAACTCTAAACAGTGTAATCATTTTAGATGGACCTGTGATACAAATAGCTCCTTAGAGAGATATATATATAGGTATCAACATGCAGGTTGTTGGCTGGCAAAATCTAGGTGCTATTATTGCAATATTTATAATATTTATAATCATGACTGTTATTAATGTTGTCATTATCATTCTGACTTCATTGTTGTGTCAGCTAGCCTTAATGAAAATGGGAGTTGCATTGTCTGACACAAAGTAGAAGACAGTCCCTGCCTACAAAATCTTACAGTTGAGCTGGGGGTTCCTGAACCTGTCCCATTTATTAGGCACCTAAGTACAGGGACTGTTGCTTTCCCACTGTGCCATGGGTGGAGGAAGCACCAGAGTTGTTCATGCCTGGCCCAGCTAGGCTGCATATGGGCTGTGCTCAGCTGGGGACCGAGAAAGCGGCAGTGGATATTGCCTTCCCCACACCTGCCCCCAGGGGGGAGGCTAGGGAGGGTGGGGGAACTTTGCAATCTCAGAGTGGGGGGTTGGAGGTCCCTGCTGCCAGGGCAGGGGGACATAATCCCTGTCTGGGATCCAGGGACAGAGCTTGCCCCAGCAGCAGGCAACTCCCAGGGGCAGAGAGCAATCTCCCCCCCCCCCCCCCCGCGCGCCCCCGCACCCCCCCCCCCCCCCTCGGTGGCCAGCTGACCAAGAGCAGATTTGCTCCTAGTCAGGCGTCTACATGAGCGCTACTGTGCAGTAAGTAATCACAAAAAAAATTTCTATTTGCATTTTCAGGTAGCAAATTTACTCACAATTATCAAGGTTTACTGTGCAGTTAGCATGTGCACGTGTAGACACACACGCTTACTGCATAGTAAACTATGCTACTGCACAGTAAAACGTCTCATTTAGACACCCTCTCAGACACCTAAAAATGATCCTGTTTCATGCAGCTCAAGCCCTTGAAAATCCATTATTACACTCCCATCTTAGCCCTCAGACAGTCACAAAAAAAGCAGCCAGGAGGACTCAAGGACATTTTATGTTTGTGTTTTTTCAGGGACTTCAGCAGGGTAGAATAGGATATCAGTAGATTCCTAAGTCCCCTCCTACCACCAATAGATAGAAAAGAATCTACCCTAGATGTTACAATGGGGAATAGCAAATAAAACATGTAAGCATGAGGGTTTGTTATATTCTCACCACCTTCTCAATGAAATCAATATAAAAATTGTGAGTGATTTCAGGAAAAACTGGATTCAAGTTAAGTGCTACATGCAATACAGGGAACAGAAACAGCAAGGATCACAGAACTTTTTCTGCTTAGCACACTTCTCTTAGCAAATGCCTCTGGGATGAGCAGATCCCTCTCCTTTCCCTTGGTGCTCTGCCTGCCAGCACTTCCAATGAGTCAGTGCCCTGTCAGTCATTATGCCCAGAGACCTGGTTTAATACAAATGTAGCCTTTTTCATTTCCTTGCATGATATGGAGCAGGTTCTACTCATTCACCAGCAAGCTATGCATGATGGGAACTAGAAAAGACAGAAAACGATGAGTGGAGGGGGAGGCAAGTACATCTACAGATCCTCAGTCAATGTTATCAGCCCACTTCTGTTTAAGTCAATGGGGCTAGAAGCATTTGTATCAGCTGTACATCTTATCTGGATCAGAAAGTTTATATTACTATTCAGAGCAGGGATGGACCCAATACAAAATCCAGGATCCAGACATCTGTCAAGCTTCAGGGAAATTCCCATCTGAGCTCCATGCCTACAAGCAGCCAATGAAAACCCCTAGGAGTTTCCAAAGCTTGGTTTGGATGCAGAACCTAGCTTTGCTTCTCAAACTCATCTCTGCTTCTGGGGCTATACAGGAGGCATTTCAGGCCATATTTTCTTAGAAGTGTCAGAAGTGTCAGATCATTCAGATTTGGCAGAGGTAGAACAAGATGGTAACTTAGACACTAACTGGTTCATAACTCACTTGCTATGAATGGGTATGCAGAAATAAATTATTTTAAATAGAAGAGAGACAGCAAGTAGGGTCACTTTTAAGAGAGGTAAAGAGTGAGTTAATTCAGATATGTATTTTAGCTCAACCCCATTAAAACAGAAAGACCCTTGGGCTAAACACAGATAGTAAAAAAGCCCAAGGCTGAATCAATTCAATATTCACAGGCTAGTGTAAGATGCATAGATTAAACCAATAAGCAAGTGAACAGACATTCTCTTTTGATTAAAAAAATGCAGCCTCAAGCTTGTCATGGCCCAGGCGAGAAGCTGGGGGGCGCTAGAACATGACTTTCTGCTCAGCTGGAGCAGACAACTTGGGTCAAGGCTAGTCTGTCCAATTTGTGAGGGGAAGTTTGCAGGGGAGGTGCAAAGCATCTTGGGATGCTGGGGGACTCTGAGTTAACTTGAACTGAGAGGGGATCTGGGACAGAAGTTCAATAAACTGATTTAACCTAAATCAGTTCAGTCTGATACTACAACCATCCAGGTTGACCTTAAACTGGTTTCAGCCATTTTGAAAGTAGTTTATGTGCACTGAACTTCTGTTGCATTACAGATTTGAACCAGTTTCTGATAGAGCTGTGAGAAGCTTTGGTCACTGATTCAATTTGGTGGAGATTTGGTCTGATTCAGTGGCTGAATCTCCGAATCCAAATTGAATCAGGAGACGCTTTATTCTCTCTGAATCGATTCGGAACCCTCCAAATTGACTTGGAGAAATTTGGAAAGATTCAGCAATTTGGACATAGACACAGCTTTAAATGTTTTTTCTATATACCTCAAGGTACCAGGCAGCTCATGAATGCTGTGATGCTGGGGCGCATGGAGTGTCCCACAGAAGCATGGGGTGCTCCCCAGCCCACATGGCAATAGACTCGGAAGTGGACCAGAAGCAGTCCCCAGCTGACCCAGAAGTGGACTGGAAGCACTTCCGGTCCACTTCCGTGTTCATCGCTGAGCATGCGGGCCCCCCTGCCCCCTCCCGCAGTCCTGTGAGATGCTCCATCCACCCTAGCATCACAGCATTCACAAGCTGCCCCTGGTACCTTGAGGTAGGTAGAAAGAAATATTTAAAGCTGTGTCTATGGCCGAATCACTGATTCTCCAAATCAGCATCAAATCTTCAGATTTGGATTTGGCAGAATCAAATCGGGGACAGTGATCCAAATCAACAAGTTGAATCATGGTCCCTGATTCAGCCTAAATCTAAATCAAATAGGGCTCATTTTGCACGCCCCTAGTTTCTGATCACTTATACTGTTTTATGTGTAATTTCTTTGTTCATCAGTATCCATTGAACCCAGTTCTCATCCCATTACTCAGATTGAATGGGTTGGTGTCTTGCTACATGAGTAGTTCCCAGAAAGCAATGTGAAGTGTGGCATTGGAGAAAGGGTATTGGGTTGAAAAGCAACTGGTTTTGATTGACAGTATTCCAGTGACTTCACTATACATCCCCTATGGATTTATTCCCTGGGTTCTGGTCTGGTGTAAATTTAACCTTATTCCTTTAACACATCTTTGCTCCTCTGTTGTAAATCAGTCTCTTATCATATAATTCCTAAATCTGACAGGTAAAGTGAACTGATATGACAACCAAACACACTCTACACAATAATTAACCAGTTTTGGAAAGGAGATACAGAAACAATGAATATCAATATTTGCTAGGTTTTCAGCTATGCGTCATTAGCCAAATCCTCAGCTACTGTAAATTCTTATAACTCCACAGACTGTCCATTTCTATCAGTTAGCAATTTGATCCTTGAATCATATTCTATCCATAGTTAACATGTGGTACTTCCACTAAGATCAGTGGGGTTTTATGTAAAAAGAATCCCAATATCTTCAAGTTAGAAATATTTCAAATATGGCTGGAGTCCATGATTTTTAATATTTAATTCTATCTCCAAATTTGTAGTCCTTTATTTTTAATATTTAATTCTATCTCCAAATTTTAGATTTGAGAACAATTAAGGCCAGGGAAAATGAGGGAAGGGACAGATTTTGAAAGTCACAATTTAAAAAAAAGCCCTAAAAGTAGCTACCTTCACAATTTTGAGCATAATTTCTCCAGCACATGTGCCACAGGTTCTTTTAAAATGTGCTGGGATGTAATATATTTATATGAGAAAGGATATTTGAATTTATGGCACAACAGTGAAAAGTAAGTGACTGCATTTTTATTTTTCCTTTCTATTGAGTCTATTGGAAATAGTTATTGTTTTGAGAACCAAAGACTTACCTGGGGTCTTACCTGGGGGACTATAAATCTAACAGTACTTTCCAGACTGGAACAAAGGAATCTGTATGGATACAACTGAACTCCACAGAGAAGTCTGTGTTAGTCTTTTCTGAAACCACCTGAGAAGCACTATGGTCTTTCTCCTTGCTATTTTGTGGATTTAAAACATTGTAAAAGATATGTTGCGACTGATTAAAAGCAAGTTACTCCATAGAGACAGTAGGGGCCAGATTTGTTAATAGTCTGACTCCACTGAGTTGACAAGCTACTTATGCATTTCTAATCCCTATTAAAACAAAGATATGTTAACAAAATAGACAATAGGAAATATGTTAAGAACTAACCAGCTGGTGCTAAACTTCATTTCATCATCTCTTCATTGCTTCTCATTACCCATTCTTTTTCTGGACATTGTCTATCATGGGTTGAATTCTGCCACTTCTGTTCCCAAAGTGTTCCACTGAGGTCAACAGGCCAACACAATGTATTTAGTATAACTCAAAGTGAGAAGCTAGTGGTAAGAGAGCAAGGGATGGATCCACAGAAGTGTTAAGGTATATGATTCCAATTAAGACACCTAAATGCCTTTGTGATCTGGGCCCAGTTTCTTTGGTTAAGTACAGGCAGTCAGAAAGCTTGAGGCTGAATCTATTCAGTTTTTGCAGGTTAGTCTATGGTGCATAGATTGAACTGATAAGCAAGTGAACAGGCATTCACTTTTGATTCTGGTAATGCAGCCACATGCCTGCAGTGGCTCAGGGCAGAAGCCGGGTGGAGGAAGGGCAGTGGTCACTAAAACATACCTCCCTGCTTAGCTGGAGCAGAAAGTTTGGGCCAAAGCTAGCCCACTTACATGGTGGCGAAGGGGGAGATTGCAGGGGAAGGTGCAAAGCATCCTGGGATTCTGGGAGACTGAGAGTTACTTTGAATCTGGAGAGGATCTGGGATAGAAGTTCAATAAACCAATTTAACTTAAATCAGTTAAGTCTGATACTACATCCAGGTTTATCTTAAACTGGTTTCAAGCATTTTGAAAGTGGTTTATGTGCACTGGACTTCTGTTGTGTTACAGATTTGAACTGGTTTCTGATCACTTATACTGGTTTATGTGTAACTTCTGTCCCTAGTCTTTGAGGTCATAGAACTTGTCTGATTGGACCAGCTTCTGATCCCAAATCAATTCCACTAATGTAAATCTGAATTCTGTCCAATTCAGAATATGGCCCATTTTCATCATTTGTCTCCAAAAGGCTAGATTCTATTTTAGCTGTTAGGCATGTGAGTGGACTTGAGGATCCTAACTGTGACTTTAATCCCTGAAATATGCTTGAATCCTAAATGTGCTTGAATCCGTGAAAAACTGTTAGTAGAAAGTGTGTCTCTTCCTCATGGCTTATTTGTGATTTAAGGCTAAGATAACATTGTGTTACAGAAGCAGATGTATTAATGGATTTTCTGGACTGGAGCAGGGTGAAATAGAGTTGCACTTATGCACCAAAGTTCAATTAGATGTCCAGTAGGTGGAATAGAACCTGGCCCTGTGTAAATAATGAGAATTTAGGGAAAAATGATGCTATCCAATGGTGTTGAGGCACTAGGTGTCTATGGATACAACAGAGCAGAAAGTAATTGCTTCTCTTTGTGGGAAGTACTTTTTTGTGTGTGTGCCTATTGGTCTCTGCTGGTAGCACAGCTTGTTACCTGGTATTAAGTACAGTACTAAAAATGTTTGCATAAGGATTAGCAGGTGAGGCCCCTATGGGCTGTCAGTTATGCCAGGGCTGTCAAACACATGGCGAGACTGGATGGTGGAAAAATGCAAATCCA
Source organism: Alligator sinensis (assembly GCF_000455745.1). Taxonomy (NCBI): domain Eukaryota; kingdom Metazoa; phylum Chordata; order Crocodylia; family Alligatoridae; genus Alligator; species Alligator sinensis. The sequence continues at coordinate 2,688,195 of NW_005841836.1, forward strand.
CATCTCTGCAGAATAAACACCTGCTGTCCTGCTTGCTACTCATGGTTTGCCAAGCTGGAAGCTGCCCTTCCTGTCAGTCGCTGCTAGAAATAGGGTTGCTAACCGTGCACTAGGGGCAGTCAGCTGGGTGGCCAGTAGGAGTCTTGAAAAGTGACAGTGGTATTCAAATTGGGGCTGAACTTTGATATGGTCTTGTTATTGAACACTTCCCAAAAAGGACTAAATTGGACGAGAATTCTTCACCGCAATCCATATGGGCCTGATTCTTTTTTATACTAAAGCCACTCTGCTTTGTTTCAGCAGTCTAAAAGGGCCTTAAAGGTAGCCAGTTGCTTAATTAAGGAGAAGGGCTACTTAGGGGAGCAGGGGAGGAACACAATAATAGCAGCTGCAGTGATGAAGGCCCAGCCACCACTACTGGCAGCCGGGCTGCAGCTGCTGTCCTGTGTGCTACTGCTGCTCAGGGCATAGAACTGCCCAGTTACTCCTCTGAAGGGAGCCTGTATTACTCTACAGTCATTTTAAGGCAATGTTATGCTGCCAGAGAGATACAGCAATGCCTTCCCAAGTAGGTGTATGCTTTCATGCTAAATCATTAACTAAAATGTTTTTTACCGAAGACAGCAAAACTCCAGAAGGGAGATTATTAGTCCCTTCTTTTCAAATAGATGGCTACGCACACCAGAATTTCTCTGCCGATTGGTCAGTGTTGGAAATGTCAGTTTCAAGCTGGATTACACACTTGATTAATAGTGTGCAAACAGCCTATGACTTGTGCTGTTTGAACCAAGCAGCTTAAGGAACTTGTTTGGATGCGAACCAGGTGCAGTTCCACTGCAACACTGCCACCTGCTGGAAAAATGGAAAACCCTGCAAAGGATTCAAGGTGGGATAGAAAAAAGTAACTGAACATTAATAAATATGTATATAGTTTCTGCAGACTAGTAATCTGAAGCTTTTGGGTTGTAAGTGCCTGATGCAGGCCTGAAGTTTATAGACCAGATATTCAGCACTTTTTGAAAATCAAACCCCTTTGAGATGCACTGAATTGGGTGCCCTAAGTGACTTCTCACTGTCAGCTCTCCTATATGAACTTTCATTTCTATCCAGGGGAACTTTTATAATCTTTTCTTTGATGCCTGATGAAGGGTGTTTGTGCTGGAAAGCTTGCAATTAAAGAATTTGTTTTTTGCAAAAATCCAGTTGGTCTAATAAAATATATCACCTCTGCCATGAGTCCTAATTGCTTTTTCCTCTAGATCAATATGGCTACAACCTGGATATCCAAGTGATTTCTGAACGTCTTGGCTGTAAAATAGCTGTAAGTTTTGCAGCTGTAAAAAAAGATCTCTGTTAATGTGCTTCATAGTGAGTTGAACAAGAAAGCATTAGCATAGCCATTCTACCCCTGCCCCGAACACACAGTGCTTGACAATGCAGCTGAGCCCTGACATAGAGGGACCAACTTTATGGGTGGAAGACCATTTTAGTTGGCCACATCTTCCTGGGCTTTCCTGCT
>NW_005841836.1:2689723-2714410 GCF_000455745.1 Alligator sinensis
TGAAGCTTGAAAGAAGGACCCCTGCTAGTGCTGGAGTGCTTTCTGTGGAAAGAACTTCTATCCACTGGGTTGTGGAATGAGATCCGTGGAAGTACATCTAATACTTATACCTTTGATGGACGGTCCTAAACTGACTCTGACAGCTGAAATATTGCTGCTATAGAGCCTAATAGTAAATTACTTTATGCTCTTTGCTCCTTTTCCCATTATCCCTTAGCTCAGCAAGTAACGTACCATACATATGAGGCTAGAAGAAGTGTATGCTGCTTAGACGACTATAAGAGAATAGTTAACTAAGGAGGGGATTAACAGAAATTCTACCCAGTTTCTGTTGGGTAGAAACTGTTGCTTAGTGTGGGGGGGAAAGTAGATCCTCCCCTCTGCCACTGCTGGGTGCTTCCTGCTGCAGCCACCCAGACCCCACACTGGGTTGCTCTGCAGCTGCTCTGCACTGTCACCACTGCCCCGCTGGGCAGCCGGGAGGCAGTGGTGACAGCAGTGGAGACACAGGGCAGCTCAGCACAGGCTCCAGGTGGCTGCAGCAAGAAGGGCTCAGCAGCAGCGAGGTGGAGGGGCCACTTTTCCTCTGCACCAAGGAACAGTTTCTGCCTGGCCACCACTACTGCCCCTTCCCAAAAGGGGTACTTCCAGGGGCAAGGGTAGGGACTTCTGGTGGCAAAAGTCAGGGGTTAGGTGGTGGGACTTCTGTTTCCAAGATGGCAATGAGGGGGCAGGTCACCTGTCAAGGGGTGGGACTACCCTTGTGGCCCTGAACAGCTAGCCAAAACTCGTTAAGTGGCCCTCCAGGTGAAATAATTGCCCACCCCAATTTAGTGTGTGAGGATAGGATTTTTCAAAGCAATCTGTGTTGGTCTAGCTTTTCTTTTGAGAAGTCCACTAAAGGTTTACCTTCAGCTCAAACTAGGAAGACCCAAATTAATGCTGTATACATTTGAAAGCTCCACCCAGAGTTGTGTATCAGTATCCTACCCTTTGGCTCTGACTTTGCTGGGGAGCTACATGTGTTCCTAACTTATAATAGCTAAAGCAAACAACACAAGGCTATATCCTCTTGAAGACAAAGCAGCTTGTAGTTTCCCCCTGAGTTAGCAGGACAAGATAAACACTGACCTCCACATACTCTTTAACTAACAGTGTAAGTATAAACTGCCCTGGGTTGGATTTTATGCCATGTTATTACCCTGTGTTAGCTATCTCAAGCTGAGAGCACACCTTTTTTCTAGGTGAAGACAAAGCCTTTAAGATTTTCTACAAAAAGGTGGACACTAAATTGATATTCATTAGTGTCTTAATATTTATAGAAATATGGGCCATGTGTAGATGAAATGAGGGGCATGTGTGCACAACACTTTAAAGCAGGTTAAATGCTTTTCCACCACTTTAATAGTGTTGGTGTTTGCACATGTCAGCGGCATATTGCACAGTAATTCCAGCCACTGTAGCAAATTCAGCAGTGTAATGTACCTTAAATGACTTGAGGTGCAGCAAACTAAAACTCCAAGGAGTTTTAATTTGCTGGCCTACAGCCGCGGAGTGAAGCAGCAGGCTCCATGCAGCTCAGGGGCTCTGCAGGAAGCCCTGTAGGCAGCCTGGCAGCAGCCCAGAAAGCCAGGCTCCACCCAAAAAAAAAAAGCAAAGAGCTGGATCTTTCCCCCCACCCCGCTGGAGCCTGCCCACCTGCCTGAGCTGTGCAGGGGCCCGGTGCTTCCCTCCATGACTGCAATGCCCCCCAGGACTCCCATAGCCAGGTGCCTGTGGGTGGGTGCTGGCTTGGGAGGGGACACTGCTGCTGTGGAGGGAGGCACCAGCCCCCTTCCCCCCCCCCGCCTCCCCCCACAGCCCTGGGACCGCTCTGCCCCCCAGCAGTTCGCCCTCCCCTCCCCATTCATCTACACATACCCACGGAGCCTAGTGGAGACCTAAAGTTAAGGCCATTCTGACTGAAAGATCTTTTTGCTCTCAGGAGGAAAACATAACAGAAATCAGTAGTGTAATGTGGGGTGGACAGCTAGAGCAGGTGCCCTGGGTACTGCCCAAGGAGAAGTGCCAGAAGGGGCAGGGTTGCCTCACCCTCCTATCCTATGCTTCACCTGCACTTTCTGGCTGCAGGAAGCAGCTGGCACAGGCAGTGTGTGTCATGGAGCCCAAAGCATTCTGGGAATTGTAATTTTATAGACTGTCAGTGGAGCAGCTGAAGGGAGAACTGATCCCCATTTTTTGCCAACAAAATCAGCATTTTTTGGTCTCAACATGGGCTTCAGTGGCAGAAAACTGGAGTGAAAGATTCCCCTGACAGCAGTGAACCCCATTACTGCTCTAGAGAACTACAAACACTTTATAGTCCATGACGCACGCTGCTTGGCTCCTGGTCATGAGAAAGCCAGAAGGAAAGGGGGGAAAGGCAAGAGAAGACTGCCCCTGTGCATTCTTTGAACAGTGCACCTCTGACAGAATGGAGTTCCTCATACCTAGAGTCACATTCATTCTGTTTACCCTTCTCTTGACTTGACTATGTCCTCTCTCATAAATATAAGTGACAGTACATTTTTGCTTTGTTGTTTTTGGGAATAGGGTAATACTTGTAGTTCCTGGCAACTACACACTTGTCCTGTGTATGCTACTCTCTTTTTAAGATGTGCATCTTCTTCACTTAACTGGGAGGGGTGCCAATGGGAACTCCATTTTGTAGCAAACCACTTTGCATGAGGTACATTGACAGAGTTGCATTACAAGCCTAATATGCAAACCATCTCAGATTTCTAAGGAAACACATAACATGTGTTGCTTCAGAGGTAGAGTTTTAGCCTTAGTTTTTCCTGCTGGACTCTTTGCCTGTATTTCGTGTAAGATGTTAAGAGAACATTTGCCTATTTTTGAAAAGGGTTGTTTGATTTCACAAGAAACAATATATCTTGGAACTAACTTTATTTATGTTATTGGCATAGGAAAAACTGGTGCAAACATTTGATTAGTTATAAATTGTGAAAAAGAAAGTTACTGCTCTAATGCAATGTTTTCCAAACTTTTGATACCTGGGGCACAATTTTTTTCTGGATTAAAATTGGTGGCACGCTTCACTCTTACATGTGAAGAGTGAAGCATGCCATTCATACATCTACATATTTGTGTGTGTGTAAATATGTATCTATACTTCAAAACATAATATATTCCATTCCCCTGCCAGAGTAAATCATATCAGTGCTGAGATGTACTGTTATAAAATGACACCAAATACATCTTTCTTTAAGCAAAGGATTAGTCTCTATACTAGTGGTTCTCAATTTTTTTTCATCTTAAGGCACCCCTCCACAACTTTTCAGAATTTTGCAGCAGCCCAGTTGAAAATTATGGAACTAGATCTAAATTCAGAAAAGACATGGAGGGTGCATTGTAGCTAAAAAGTTGAGAATCACTGACCTACTGATGCCACTTAAGGGCAGTAAAACAGGACCTCATTCTTCTGTGCCCTGCTCTTTCCACTGTCTGCTCCTCTGACCCGTGGTCTATACTTCACAGAAAAGAGCAGCCCCTGCTGCTAACACTGATCCTGCAGGGTCTCACACTCTGGTGACTTCCCCTGTGGCTCTTTCTGCTGGCCTTGGGAGCATGGGAGGAACGTAGACTGCAAAGTGTGGCTCTGTCTGTATGTCTGCCCCTCTGCTCCCTGGAAGCAAAGTGAACCAGGGAGCGGGAGCATGTTGGAGGGGCTGCCTGGGGACAGGCAAGGGCAAGGGGTGGCAGCAGCAGTGACAGCAGTCCCCAGAGGAGAAGCTGCAGGCACTGCTGGAGTAGCCAAGGCAAATGAAAGGTGCCAGACAGGGAAGGATAGCATTTCCTCCTCATATAGGGAATTGGCAGCACTTTCACAGCACACCATGCTGTGGCACACTGTAGCAGACCCTGGCCCTGGAGATGGCTGTGATGCACCCTGGCAGACAAGCTCCCCCTGCTTTACCTCCACTCCTCAAGGTATTCTCCCTTGCTCACCTCACTTGCCATACCTTGATGGATATTCTTATCCTTGAGGGAGGCTAGCCCTAGGGCCCTGAACTCTCCCTGCTTCTCATACCCAGCTGGCACCAGTCTGGCCCGCAAGCACCAGATCACCTTAAGGGCATTAATCATGGGCTCTAGCCTCCCCCATAGCCATACCCACAACTCACAGGTGAAACCATTCACTTTTCTGTATAGGCTTTGGCCCTTTCAGCCTTAGCTTAGAGGTTATTCTGGCTGTAGACTTGTAGCCTGGGCCCACTTGCTCTGACCTGGCCTTTAAGTCTCAGCCTCTTGTCAGCCTCTGGCCACCTGCATTGTCCTCTTGTAGCTCAGGCTTATAGCCCTCTTGACCCCAGACTGCCTCTGTCACCCACTCTGGGCTCAGGTTCTAGCCCTCTTGGCCTCAACCTGCCTCTGTCTTATGCCCCTGCCAGGGCTCAAAACATGGCATGCCTCTCATATACCCCTCCAGTGGCCTCCTTAACACCCTTACAGTCACTACCGAGTCCTCCAGTACCAAATTTAAATGCTAGTACAGTAGAAACTGTGTTAACCAGTATTTAAGTAACTGGAACACTCTATTAACTGGAATTTCCAGCCAGCTGGCCAGATACAGAATGGGGGGCAGGGGGGAAGCTCACATGTGGTGGGGAGAGCTTGCTGCTGCTGCCACTGACCACCCTGCATTGCAACTACTCTACATGCCCCCTCTCCCCCTGCTCCGCATCTAGCTGAAAGCCCCCTACCCTCAGGTAACCAGAATTTTTTTATAACCAGCACCTCCCTTACCCCACTCATGCTCGATAACAAAGCTTTTACTGTAAATACAACTGCTTTGAGCTAAAAGTCTCAAAACCCCCTCTGGGTCACCATGCCACTGCAGAAGCCACTGCCACCACCTCCTCACTCACTGGCTCTCTTAGCCCTGGGAGTATCCAACATAGCCTACACTCCCACTCCTCGTGAGCCTGAGCTAACAGCAGCTCTTTTCCTCACAGAGTCCTGGCTTACACTACCCTTCTACCTTGGGAACCCAAGCTTATATCCCCTGAGCTCCTCCCCTTCCGGTCAGGTGTTCTCCTGACTGGCTACAGGTGTGTCGTCTCAGCTGTGCTACTATTTCTTCAGCTAAACTGCAGTTGCCCCTTGCTACCTTTCCTGGGCTCTGCCCTACTGCTAGGCTGCTAGCCATGGAATAAGTCCTTGCACCCTGTAAGTCCCTAGCTGCCTACTCTCCACTGGCTAGCCCATGTACAGCTACCTGTGGACATTTCTGCTACAATCTCTCTCTTAAAGTAATAGGGACTCTGGCTACCTGTTACAAACACCCTTTGAGAATTGCTGCTCTAATGATCAGGCAAAAGAATTTCCCAAGTACCTAAATGGCTTAAGGAGCACAGATCCCTTTAATTTGCACAGGGAGTCATGCTTGTAACACCACAGGTGATCGTGAAATTGTTCCCTGTCATTCAGTGCTTAAATATTAATATTTTTAATAGCTCTGCACTATGTGTAGTCAGGACCAGAACTGATTTGGAAATGCCAAATATTTTAATAGGATATCTGATGTGGAAATTTATTTTCAAAATTTCTCAGGTAACTATGTTGATCTGCCAATGAAAAGCTGATATCTGAAAACCCTTTGGTTTTCAAAAATGTTTCAGGTTTTACTAAATATTTTCAAAACCAAACCCCCCTGCAAAATGTCACATTTTTACAAACCCAGACATAATTACTGAAAGAATTTAAGTTTTAGTTTCCATTGTTTTGAGATATCTAGAAGGCAGGGTAGTTAAGCACCTTATAGAGGAATTAATTAATGAGATGTATATAGAAAGAGAATATAAGCTTTTGTGAACTCAAGTTCACTTTATCAGATGTGGTGAAAGGGTAGCACAGAGAAGTGTATAGAATGGAGTGAGACAGACAAGGTTCTTTGGGTAGGTGTGATATCTTTTATTAGATCAACTAAAATAGTTGGAAAAATTGTTCCTTGCAAGCTTTCAGCTACAAACACCCTTCTTCAGGCAGAGGGAGAGTCTGAAGTTTTTTTGTGCTCTCCTGGATGAGCTTGAAGATGGTATGCAAGAATTCAAGTCAGTGAAAATGCAAATGCACGGTAGTGAGGATCAGAGGGGGTGAGAGAGAGTGGGTGAAAGACAGGTGGGTGGGAGGGGAGGGAAATGATGACCTGTTGATAGAATGTAGCTGGTAAAATGCAGACAGGTTACCTGGGGTTATCAGATGGCAGGCAGGCTGTGGTGGACCATAAATCCAATGTCTATATTGAGTCCATGATTTTTTGTATCCAGTAGATTGTTGAAATGAAGTTCATAGGCTCATCTGTGAAAGCTATTTTGTAAATTCCCTTTGAGGATTTGTATTGAGAGACTGGAGAGAGAGTGGTTATCTTGTAAGAAGTGTGAATTCACAGGTAACTGGCTATTTCTGTCCTTGATAGATTTTCAGTGTATGTTCATTCTGGTGCGCAGTTGTTGTTTGGTTTCTCCTGCATATTTTCCATAAGGGCATTTAGGGCACTGGATGAGATATTACATTTCTGGAGGTGCACACGTAAGTGAATGATTTGAATACAAAATTATAGAATGGAGTGCATGATCTGAATACAAAAGTTAGGAAAGGAGGAGAGAGAAGAAAGAATAGAAGGGAGGAGGGGGATATAGGGGAGGCAACAGTGTTGGAAGAGGCATACATGCAAAGAACCTATAGAAACAAAGGGGTCATGATGCCTGATAACAGCAATCCTGAGGTCAGCAATGGGGGATCCAGGGGGGTTAAAGTGTTCTGATATAGGCCTTTATGCCTTTCTGCAACTAATGTCAGATCAGTGCTTGTTCATTCTTACACATGGAGATTGCCCTGTCTGTCTGATGTAAACAACAGATGGGCATTGTACGCACGTGATGTGACGTTGGTAGAATTGAGGGGGAATGAACCTTGGATGCTGTACACCTTGTTATTAGATCCAGTCATCAGGTGTGATGATGTGTTCTGTGCTGATGCAAGGGCAAATTAGGCATTTGGGTCCATTGCAAGGCCTGGTGCCTCAGTGAGGAAGGGAGTTAGTCTGTTGTTTGAGAGACACTGTTTGACGCTGGGGACTGTCTGGAACAGTCATCCTTTTCCAGGAGGGGTTGAAGGTCTTTTATGATGTGTTTAAAATGGTCAGGCTGGTGGCTGTAAGAGACAACCAAAGGAATTCTATGGTCCCTGTCCTGGGCTTGGTATTGTAGCAGGTTGGAGCGGGGTCTCTATCTGGCTTTGTGGATTTGAGTACCTACAGTTTGGGGATTATATTGTAACTGTAGGAATCTCCTCTCTAGATCCTTAAAGTGGTCATCCCAATCAGTGGGATTAGAGCAGATACAATTGTAATGTAGAGCTTAGGTGTAGATGATGGATCAAGTGGTGGTCCATAGGTTTCTGGTACAATGTGGTGGTAATGTGGCCACTGCAAACCTTTATGGTAGTATTTAGGAAATGAATCTGCTAGCTGGAGTATTCCAGAGTTAGTTTGGTGGCAGGGTGGAAGCTGTTAAATTCCCAATGAAATATCTCCAGAATCTTTCCCATGTGTCCATATTATGAAGATGTCATCAGTGTACCTGAAGTATACAGCAGCTGCAGAAGAAACAGACTTTAAGGTCTGTCATAAATATGTTGGTATCTTGGAGAGCCATATGTGTGCATATGGCAATGCTTTTTGATTATAGGCAAAGACAACCAGAGCAGGGTGCAGGGCCTGGGGCAAATTAGCCTGTGTGGGGCCACGCCCCCGGACACAAGGAAGCCGGCATTGGATTCGGTTGGGGGGCACCGAGTGGCCAAACGTGAAGCTGGTGGCAGCATGGAGTCGCCATGGTCACTCCACCCGGCTCTGCAAGGCCCCCCAAAGGACAGGGCCTTGGGCAGTTGCCCTGATTTCCCGCCCCCGCCTAGGGATAGCCTTGATTGTAAGTACACGGAGTCCCCAACGCTGAAATAGTTGTGTGAGAGGACAAAGCAGACAAACAACCTCTCTGTGCTTTGGGTCACCTAACCAATCAAAACAGTTTTTTCATCTAAGGTATTTCAGTGAAAACATTTTGACTGCTTTTAGTTATTAACCCTAAGCAAAATGAGTACAAAGAGGGAGCAAAATGTAACCATATCAGAATGGTCAGTGGGACTTCAGCATGTGCCTATGACTAAGAATATATGTAAGTGCTTTGCTGAATAGGTTTGGCCCTGGATTCTGATCTTACACTGATCTCAATCTGGACTAATTCCACTGAAGTCAGTAGACTTATTCCTGCCTCTACTCATGTATCTTATTTTAAACAACTTTGGTTAAACCAATCCAAAGCTTCATGTAGACCCTCTTAAGACATCTTAAACCTGGCATATATCTAACTAAAGACCATAGGGAATCTACTTAAACTAAATCGAACTAAGCTCAAACCAAATTAAGTGTACCAACTAGTGTTTGCTGTGGTTAAACTAAACTGATGTTAAGCTAGTTTAAAGATTAATCCACAGTCTTTTGAATGTAAAAAGATTATTTGCTGCAATAAAACTAATAGAAAAGCAGCTTTGACAACCCCAAGAGCTAAAAAAAACAACCCTAAAGAGCTAGAAGACTCCAAAAGTTGGGAGATTTAAAAAATAAAAGGTTCTTTTCTTTTTTCCTGAAATACTGAATAACTGTTCAGTATTTAGGATTCACGTTTCAAGCTGTTTTCTACAAGAGAGGCCATACATGTACAACTTGAGATTCTTACATAATCACAGTATTGCAGGAGTTAGAGCTTTTAGAACAACACCACATATTGACAGACTTCCAGTAAAATCATGAACTCTCATGACTCTCATGAGATTTGGCAGTGTCAGAATCCCAACACACAAAGTCCCCCAGAGGAGATCCTGGCCGACAAATTCACTTAGCAAAACAGAAAAGAACAGGCAACCAAAACGTATAAGATGTGAAAAATCATCCTCAGATGACACATGAAGATCATTAGTCTGTTCTTGAAGGGGAAAGAAATATTTTTTCTTTATGTCACAACAGTCATGAACACTCTATTTCATTCCCTATGGAGCAGCTCACATCTCACTTGAATAAAACACTGCATCCTGCACTCTACAACATATAAATTCAGTTTGGGCAGATCCAACTTTTTGCGGTATGTCTGGGCTGGCTGGAAAAAATCAAGAAACATATGGAGACGGTGACCCATAGATTGAACAGATTATACCTTCCAGTTTTGGAAATGTCCCAGTTTCTCTCACCTGACTGTTGCTTGAGAACAACTGCTCAGACTGGTGAATTCACATTAGGATGCCAGGGGTTGGGCATTTACCCTGTGGATTAGTTCCTTCTGCTTTTATTCTAATTCACAAATATGAATCAAATCCTGAGAGGAGCTGAGTACCTGTTATGCATGTGCTGTGCCCATGGAAGTCCATTGGGTGTATGGATGCTTAGCAGGTGTAGAGCATCTTGCTTGTAGTGCCTGTTTCTGCCGTAAAGCAGAAATACACCGCAGTTGCCTATTCTTGCTTCTTGTTTACATTGTAGCTCGGATACCCCTACCATCTACAGCAGCTCCCACTTTCCCCCCTGCCCCACTAGTTCAACTACACACCTCAAACTCAGCCTCCAGGCCAGCAAGCAAACAAGGGCAAGGAGATGTAAGCATCCCAGGAAGGACAGACAATCCATTCTATAAGCAGAAGGACACCATCTCAGCTTCTCAGTTCGCCACAGCAGCAGTTCTTGTTATTGTAACAGATTCCAGGCCAGCCTTCCTGTATGTTTCTCTCAGGAGTCTCCTTCCATGCAACTCTGGCTCCCCAGCCCCAACTCAAGGAAACAGAAGATTTCATCACACATGAATTTTTGGGGCAAGTGGCCAGCCTGGATGATGACTCATACCTTCACAGTATAGTAACTTAGTCGTGCTAATAGATTCTAGACTTGTGCCTCTGGCCTCCAGACAGCCTGATGACTAAACCAGCAGCACGTTGTCAAAGGGGAATAAGCTTGGAAGTGCCAGAAACCTAAGAAATGAACTTATTGGGCAAGGATCAGAAACTCAACATTGTGATGTGGAGCCAGGATGAGAGACCCAGTCCGCAGTCTCCAAAGCACCAAAGTGCTTTTATCATTTGAGCTAAAACAGACCTCCCTCACCTGGTAGCAGTAGGAGGTTCCTTTTCCTAGCTATGGACCAATCACAAGATTGCTGTTGTACCCATACACACGCATGTACACTCATATTACAGCAGGACTAAGCCATTTGGTTTCCCATAATCACAAGTCCTGGCAGAGTCAAAACTCCAATTTTGTTCTTTTCTGTGCTGGTGTAATGTCCTGTCCACAGGATCACGGTATGTCTCTTAGAAAGGTGGCTGCCCTGCATAAAACAATTATGAGGGATGTGGACAGCATTGAGAGGGTTCAAATGCTCTCCACCTGCATGATCAGGGGCAGCAGGGCAGGCCCTATGAGGAGAGGCTAAGGGACCTGAACCTGTTCAGCCTCCACAAGAGAAGGCTGAGGGGGGACCTGGTGGCCTGTTACAAACTAGTCCGAGGGGACCAGTAGGCATTGGAGGAGTCCCTGTTCCCCTGAGCACTACCAGGAGTGACTAGAAATAACGGTCACAAGCTGGCAGAGGGTAGATTCAGACTAGACATCAGGAGGCGCTACTTCACTGTCAGGGCGGCTAGGACCTGGAACCAACTTCCAAGGGAAGTGGCGCTGGCTCCTACCCTGGGGGTCTTTAAGAGGAGGCTAGATGAACACCTAGCCAGGGTCGTTTGACCCCAGTGCTCTTTCCTGCCATGGCAGGGGGTCAGACTTGATGATCTGTCAAGGTCCCTTCTGACCCTACAAACTATGAAACTATGAAACTATGAGTGATGGAGTAATATACTGCCTTTGTCTGCTTGACAACAGGAATAGAATAAATAAAGAAGGGCCATGTAGGATAACATTATTGTAAAAATTACTTTCTGTACTATACATCTCCACTGTAACTCAAACCTGCCTCACACTTAGTAACTTAGTTTGAAATTGTCAAGCACAACTGGATATCCATCTTCATTGGGCAACTTTGAAAATCCTGGATTAAAGACTTGATCTATTGCCCACTGACATTCATAGAATGATTCCCATTCATTTCAGCTGGTATTGGATCAGAGATTAAGGCCCCAACCCTATGCTTAAATATGGTAATAGTTTTATCTGGCACATCTATATGAGACGCTACGTTGCTGTAGTGATGAGATACAGTGATGTAGCTCATTGCTATGGTGACGTAGTGTGGGCAGGCACAAACTGTGACACTATTGCTACATCACTGTAGTGACAAACTACATCACCATAGCTCATCGCTACGGTGACCTAGGGCTGTGCAAAATGGCTATGTTTCGTTTTGGTTTCAGATTCGGCCATTTCAAAGGACAGTGATTCGTTTTAGTGGTTCGGATCGCTGTTCCGTTTCAATTCAACCAAATCTGTTTTGGAATTTCAACACTGTTTTGGTGCTGATTCAGAGATTTGGATCAGCTGAGGAGAGGCAGGCACAGCTGGGCTCTATAAGCACCTTATAGAGTAATTAATTAATTAATTATATATATAGAGAGAGAGAGAGCGAGAGAGAGAGAGTATAAGCTTTTGTGAACTTAAGTTCACTTTATCAGATGTGGTGAAAGGGTAGCACAGAGAAGTGTATAGAATGGAGTGGGGCAGAAAAGGTTCTTTGGGTAGATATGATATCTTTTATTAGATCAACTAAAATAGTAGGAAAAATTGTTCTTTGCAAGCTTTCAGTTACAAACACCCTTCTTCAGGCAGAGGGAATCTGCAGTTTTTTTGTGCTCTCCTGGATGGGATTGAAACCAGTATGCAAGAATTCAGGTCAGTGAAAATGCAAATATGTGGTAGTGAGGATCAGAGGGGGTGAGAGATAGTGGGTAAAAGACAGGTGTGGGGGGGGAAAGGAAAATGATGACCTGGTGACAGAATGTAGCTGGTAAAATGCAGATAGGTTACCTGGGGTTATCAGATGGCAGGCAGGCTCTAATGTGCCATAAATCCAATGTCTATATTTAGTCTATGATTTTTTGTTTCCAGTAGATTGATGAAAGGAAGAACAGCAAGTTCTCCCACAGCTCCTCTGGCTGTGCCTGCCTCTCCCCAGGCAGGGGGAGCCACAGGAGAAGCCCTCATGGCTGCCCTGCCCAGGCCCAGCCTGCCAGCACTTTAAAAGGGGGTCTGCGGGGCTGTGCTATACTATTCCAGGGGGCACCTCTGAAACATTCCAAATTTCCTAAACGTTTTGGATGGTTTCATTTTGTTTCAGAGATGTTTTGGAGCCTTCCGTTTAATTTCAGATTCAGTGTTTTGGGTGCCGAAACGGGCTGAAACACCTCTGAAATGAAATGGCTGCCGAAATTTCGCACATCCCTTCATAGCATCTAAAAATAACCATGCGCCAGTAAAGCAAGTACTAAATGACTGCGCCGTAGCAAATGCAGAGTCAGAGGCGTGTGGAAGCGCATCCTCTGGGCATTAATGAAATCTGCTAACTTTCATTAGCATAATTTAATGCACATTACGGGCATGCATCTATACATGCATGGCCTTATTGCACATTAAAAATAGTGCAATTAGGCTAATCATGCCTAAATTTGATACCTGTAAATGCAAGTATCAAATTTAGGCACAATTAGTTAAAGCGCATTAATGCATGTGTAGACTTGACCCAGCACTAACTTTAGTGCTGGGTCTGCCCAGCCACTAGGGGCACATGGTAGGGCTGCAGAGACTTGGCACTAAGTTTAATGCCAAGTCCCTTCATGTGTAGGCACCTGCCAAAAATCACTTAACGTCCATTAGTTTAACGTGCATTAAATTGCATTACACTTAAATGCACGTGTATACACTCCCTCTGTGTATGAAATGGGGAGTGCATACTGGAGACATGTAAGAAAGAAAGGGAGTCAGTGGTATTAGTGGATTATAGGATGACCATAAGCTGCTAGTGTGATGCAGTTGTGAAAAGGCCAATGCAGTCCTAGGGCACAATATATGCAGAAGAAACAAGGACTATACCAGGCTTTGGGAAAACCTAATTTAGAATGCTGTATGCAGTTCTGATAACCAGTATTCAAAAAAGATGAAATCAAACTGGAATGGGTTCAAAGAAAAGCTATTATTAATGTGCTTGAGGGAATAGAGGACTTTTCTTATGACAGAGAGTTAAAGGAACTTGGCTTGTTTAGTTCAGCAAAAAGGAAATTAAGTAGGGATATGATCACTTTACAAACAGATTTGTGGGTGAATATTAGGGAAGGAGATGAGCTTTTTAGGCTGAAAAACATCACCAGCACAAGATGAAATGGCTACAGGTTGAAATGAGAAGATTGATCTTAGAGGAATAAAGTGCTGAAATTCTCTTCCAAGCAAATTGGTGAGAGTAAAGAATCTGAATCGCATTTAAGACTGACCTGGATAAGTTTATGAAAGGGATAGTATCATAGAATAGGGAGTTCTGGTTTAGCAAGCTGTGTGAACTGGCCTCACACTGGAGTAACACATTTGTGGTCCTCAGATTAAGGCATAGAAACTCTTTTGTAGTATGTAAGGTGTCTAGAATTCCCATCCTTTGGGGGCTTTGCTGTTGGGGCCAGGAAGGATTTTTTTCTCCTCATGAATGCTGCTGGTGTCTGAGGATTTTTTTTTCACTTTTCTCTAAAGCACTGCAATATTGGCCATAACTTAGATTGGAGGTTTTGACTAGGGTGAGCTGATGCTTCTGCCAGTATTTAGAAAACCCAGAAGTTTCTGGCTAGAGGGTCTTTTTCTTCCACTCAGGGTTATACTGGCTGTGTCTACACAACACACTGACTATGCAGTAGTACATTACTACTGTGCAGTAGCGTTGCATAGCATGAAGCATGATACTATGCTACTGCACAATAGTAACGAGCTACTGAGCAATTAGCATCACCTAAAAAGCCATTTGGCGATGCTGCTGCACAGAAACTCTGGTTACTGCACAGTCATTTAATACTTGTGTATGTGGATACTAAATGACTGTGCAGTTAGTGTCTCATGTAAACACAGCCACTGATTATCAAATTAGGTGTCAGTAAGGACTTTTACTCCAAAGTCATGAATTGTGGGACACTTTGCTACTTTCTGTAGCATGGAGCATGGTCCTTTTCCTAGGATCTTTTTTAAGCATACAATAACAAACTATATCTTTGTTTCTGCTGTGAAAGAGCATTGTCAGTGACTTTCCTTGCTTTTACCTATAGTATACCTATTGTATATAATAAACTATTCTTGGTGTTTGGGGTATTGTTGCTGTGTGTGAGGATATGTAGTGGACATTTTGGGGATTCCTTTGGTAAGTGGTTGCCTGTGAATGGAGGGGACAGGACTTGATGGCCCACAAAACATCTGCCACCACTGTTTTCTTACAGGTAGTTACACAAAATAGATCAGCTAATACCTGTAAGCCTGTTCGTGTGCCTTCATGTTTGCAGAATCAGGGCACACACTGTATAAGCAGCCTCATCTTCTTTCTCACTCCTTTTGCATTACTAATGCAAAAGGAGATTTCTGCTTGCAAAATAACAAACGTTTCAGAGGACAGATTCTCAGCTGGTGTGAATCATCATGCCAGATGATTGCAAGATTCAGCTTATTAGCCAGATTCAATTCCTGTTGAAGTCAATGGAAGCCTCTGACATTATCTATGCTTAAGTGCTTCAGTGAATGAGGATGGACTTAAGCATCTTCTGGGTGAAGCACATACACACATGCTTTGGTGAATGAGGCCCAAAAACCCAAATTCAGTTCCCTATTAAAATCAATGGTAAGATTTA
Organism: Alligator sinensis; assembly: GCF_000455745.1. Taxonomy (NCBI): domain Eukaryota; kingdom Metazoa; phylum Chordata; order Crocodylia; family Alligatoridae; genus Alligator; species Alligator sinensis. The sequence goes on from NW_005841836.1 coordinate 2,704,643, forward strand.
ATTCACTGGGATCTGTGAACAGAAGAAGTACTATCTACATGTGCTTTTATCTGCATATATGTGTGTGTATTGAAAAACAGAAGAAAGCATTGCAAGCACAACAGCTGTTAGATGTTAGATATGTTTTCTGGAAAGTTGGGAATTCAACGGAAAACTGTATCTGGATTTTCAGTGGAGCCTGACACGCTGTTGGAAAGAAAATATAGTTGGTATAGCATCTGTCATAGCATGGGCGACTGGTGCCTCTTGAGTTGGGGGGGGCACATGGGGGAGGTCCCCTGGCAGCGAATCTCACTTACCGGGGGGGAAGGGCCTGTGGCCGATCTCACTCACCAAAAAGCAGTTGCACCACTCTTCCAGAAGTCCCGTGGCCACTTCTGGAAGTGGCATGGCCACTTTTGCTGGTGGCCCTGCTCCCTGGCCGGTGCTCTTGGGGGGGACATTGATGCTCCTGCCTGCTCCCCTGCCCATCATCTAAACAGGTAGCATGGCCTTACAGGGGATGCACCACTGTTCTCAAGGGCTACACCACTATATCATAGAATTCCACTTTTTCTTGTTCTTATATGTTTAATTTTGCAATTTTCTTTGATAACTGTCTATTGATAGGAGAAGTTCAGTTTGAAACACAATTGCACTAAATGCCAATCTGTTCCAAAATAATGAAAACTTCGTACATTAAATCTTATTTATCTGATTAATTTTTTGTTTTGCAATTTGGGAAAGGGAAAGGTGTTACTTTTTGTTACAGAACTACAAACTACCATTTTGGTTGCAATTTTTGGTTATTAGGTTCTCAGGTTCCATGAAGAATCAAACATAATTAATGAAATCAGCCATTTCTAGAAAAACTTGTAATTTAATCAAAATTTCAATTTTTCATTACACATAGCTTTTAGAGCGGTGCAAAATTTCACCGGCTGTTTCGTTTTGATGCTGTGCCAACTCATTTTGAGCTTGAAACATCAAAATCAAAATGAAATGAAAGCCTTCAAAACAGTCTTCAAATGAAACGAGGGTAGTTGAAATGTTTCAAAAGTTTTGAAACATTTTGAGTTTTGAAGCTTAAGCTAGGCTTGCCTGCAGGGAAACAGAAAGTAAGGAGATGGAAGGGGAAGGTGGGGCAAGGACTGCTCTCATGTTGACTGTGCAGCTGGCCCATGACTGATCCTTCTCTGAGGTCCCTTCCAATCCCAGTGCTCTAGGGGATGGATGGAAAAACAGCATAGAAGGCAAAATTGTTTGAACTGTCTTGCTTTCTGCCTTGGGGTCTGACAGTTACTGAGCTGTGTCTTCCAGCAGCTCAGAAGGATTAGAAAATGAAGGCTACTACTAGCATTGATCTGAATGATTTCCTGCTTGCCAGACAGCCTAGCAAGTGGGATTCCAGAATACCTTTTTCTTTATTCTAGTTCCTTTTATTTTATTATTACATTCATTGATTTATTCTTTTAAATTTTAAAATTATATTGGATATTACAATATAGAATTTAATTTATATAGGAAGGGAGATACATTTATATTTTATTTCTAAGCATTTATACCTTGTGGCATAGACTACATATCTTATAGAATTTATATAGGAACGTGGATACATTTATATATTTGTATTAAAGCAAGACACTATGAAACACACCATGAAGCCTGGTGGAAAGGCAGCTGGCAAGCTTTCAGGGAGGGGCAGAAGACCGGGTAGAGGGAGAGGTGTAAGTCCTGTCCCCGCCCCCCCCAAAACTGAGATGCAGCCTCGTTCCTACAACTAGAGCATTTATACCTTGTGGCATAGACTACATATCTTATAGAATTTATATAGGAACGTGGATACATTTATATATTTGTATTAAAGCAAGACACTATGAAACACACCATGAAGCCTGGTGGAAAGGCAGCTGGCAAGCTTTCAGGGAGGGGCAGAAGACCGGGTAGAGGGAGAGGTGTAAGTCCTGTCCCCGCCCCCCCCAAAACTGAGATGCAGCCTCGTTCCTACAACTAGCAGGGATGAAGCTTTCACAAGCAGCAAGGAGAGGGGAGCAGTGCCACTGCCTGTGCCTGAGACTGTATCTCCTCTGAGAGCACCAGCCATAACCTCCCCTACCACCATTATGACAACAAACTGCAGCACCAGCACCAGCATGACAGTCTCCTCCACCCCCATTTCACTTCCCATGCTGAGTCTTCCAGTCCCAGAAGGAGAGATGGAGCTAGATCCATCTGGATCTGAGTGCCCTAGCAAGGGAAATTCTGGGGAAGGAGGGGGAATCGGCTGAGTTTGTGCGCCACATGCCTCAAGTTTCCCCAAGAGCCAGGTCTACTTCCCCAGAAAGCACTTCAGAGGAGGCTGAGGTAGATGTTGCGGAGGCAAGTGACTCAGCTGAGTCTGCTCCTCTTGTTGCTGTGCCTCTGCCTGCTGAGGAGGGTGAAATTGGAGCATCCACACATGCACCCACACCCCAGAAGTGAGCAAGGAGTGTGGTCTGGGAGTATTTTGAGCTGGCAGATGATCCCATGTATGCTATCTGCCTGCACTGCCAAGCCAAAACCAGCCAGGGCAAGGGAACAAAACACATGAGCACCACAGGGATGCTGATGCATCTCTGCAGGCACCATCCCCTTGCCCTTGCTCATCCTCAGCCTGGCACCAGTGGGAGTATGCCCAAAGGGAAGTCCCCCTCTTTCTCCAAAGCTCCCATCCCCTCAAAGCAGAGGCAGGCCACCCTGGAACAGTGGGAAAAAGGCGGACAGAAAGGGTGAGAGAGATCACCCAGAGCATTGGGGAGATGCTTGCTGTCAATGGCCAGCCCTTCTCCTTAGTTGAGTGGCCAGGGTTCAGGTGCCTCATGGTGCTTGTGGCCCCATACTACCAAGTGCCTGCATGCACCACCTTTAGCAGGACAGTGGGGCCCTCCCTGCATGAGGCATGCAAGGAGTACTTGAGGGAGGGTCTGTGCAAGGCAGGGCCACAGGTTTACACTTCACCTCAGAGCGGAGCAGTTGGGGTGGAGATCATGCCTACCTCCCTCTCACAGGGCACTGGTGTGACCAGTTTGGCCATTGGTGGGCTCTCCTTCAAGCTGAGGTGATGGATGAGTCTCACACGGCAACCAAGATCACACGGGCCATGAACCACTTGGTGCAGGAGTGGCTCGGTGGGCAGGGCAAGCTCACCCATGGGTTCATGGTCACTGACAATGAGACTAATATGGTCAAAGTGGTCCATGATGCCAACTTTGTTAGCATCCACTGTGTGGCACACAAGTTCCGCCTCATTGTCAGGCACATCTTGGAGGGGGACAGGACTGCCGGTGATGGAGCCAGCACCACCAGCAAGCTCATTTCCAAATGCAGGAAGGTGGCAGGCTACTTCCACCAGAGCAGCAAGGGGGCAAGATCCTGTGGGACAAACAAAAAGAGCTGAACATCCTGCAGCACAAAATCATGCAGGATGTGGAGACTCGGTGAAACTCTACATACCTGATGCTCAAGAGGCTGGTGGAGCAACAGAAGACCATCCATGAGATGGCCTTGCTTGGGGAGATTGGGATCAGCAGCCCTCTGAACAGAGCTGACTGGGATACCATTTTCCAGATCTTGGTGGTCCTCAAGCCCATCCTTGAGGCCACTGAGACCCTCAGCACTGGTGATGCCCTCCTTAGCCAGGTAATCCCTGTAGTTAGGGAACTTCGAAGCCAAATGGAGAACTTCCAGGGGTTCAATGTTCCTGGCTCGGGCAAGCCACTGTCACCAGACATCCAAGCACTGGTGAGGCAGCTGAAGGAGGGCATCAGGAAACGGCTTGATCCCTTGCAGTCTAGTATGGTCCACGTGCTGGCTGCCATGTATGGCTTGAGGGTGAAGGGTAGCGTATGCAGCAGCCAAACCCTGAATCAGTAGACAGAGGTGCTGGTGAAGAGAATCAGGAAGGCAGAATGGCAGATGCAGGGGCATGTGGAAGAGGGGGATCCACTGTTCCATGCTGTCATGCCATCCACGAGTCAGTCTCCTCCTCCACCACAGGTGCTGCCAAAGTGGGCCAAGGGCATGGCTTCTATGGTGGGGTCCAGAGGCACCAGACCTCACCATCAGGCAGATAGCACTCAGGCCTTGGTGACTGTGTATCTTGCTGAGGGCGTGGAGCCACCGCCGTGTGACCCCTTGGCCTACTGGGCAAGCTGTAGCCCGATCTGGCCACAGTTGCCTGTGAATGCCTGTCCTGTCCACCAACCAGTGTTCTTAGAGAGAGGGTGTTCAGTATCACTGGGGATGTAGTGACACCCCACTGCACCTGCTTGGATCCTGGTTTGGTGGAGCAGCTGGTGTTCCTCAAGGTGAACCTCCTGCTGCTGGGGTTCCCCAAGCTCCAGATGCAGATGGAGTGAATGCCAGCCTCCTCTCTCCTTCTGCACCTATTTCCATTTTTTCATTTTTTAAAAGCCATTTAATGCCCCACTCTCAGAGCTGGAGGGGGTACTCACTGTGCCACCAGCCCTCAAGGGAAGAACATGTCCCTGCTGAGCTTCCGTATCAGGATGAACTTGGAGGTACAAGCTGGGATTATGGGGAAGGAGGAGGCCCCAGGTCCTGGGCATGACCACTAAAACTGCACTGTCAGGGTCAGGTGGCCTGGTGGGACTGCCGGTGGCACAGTAGCCCCAGGAAATGCCAGGACCGAGGATTCCCCTGGTGAAAGGCGGGTAGGAGGCACCATAACCTCCAGCTACTACATGCACACACACAGTCTTGGCTGGGGAAAGCCCAGACCCATCATGTCTTTGACAGGCCTGAGGCTTTTTGGTTGCAGTGGAGTTGTGATGCTCCAGGTGAGCTCAGCTTAGCTACCAGGGATACCAGATTTCAGGTTGAAAAACCCTTTGTCAGGCTGAGGAAGCACCTGCAGTTGGTGTTTGTATGTGCTGCTCTTGGATGGAAGTAATAATAAAGAAGTCAGAGGCTGGCATGCAATGCAGGCAAGAAAGTCAGTCAGTGAAAGTGGAAATGGAGGCATTAGGGAGTTAGGGACAGGATGGGGTGGGAAGGGAGATGTAGCAGCGCAGGTAAAAGTGGAGAGATACTTGGAGAGTCAGATGTCCAGCAGGTCGCAGTGTGACAGAATTCCAATGTCTATATTGAGTCCATGAATTTCTGTACCTAGGGGGCTGATGAAGTGAAGTTCATAGACCCACCTCTGAAAAGTGGTTTGTAAATTCACTTTCAGGATCAGGCCTGAGAGACTGGAGACAGTGGGGTTTTTTGTGAGAAATGTACCCCCACAGGTAGTTGGGTATTCTTGTCTTTGATAAATTCTGGTGTGCAGTTTGTGGGGGTACTGGAGATTGTTGGCAGGTTTTGTGTTTTGAGCTGTAGGAAGTTGGCTTCTGGTGATGAGGTTAGGTACTTGTTTGAATGTACAAACCACTTTTCAGAGGTGGGTCTATGAACTTCACTTCATCAGCCCCCTAGGTACAGAAATTCATGGACTCAATATAGACATTGGATTTATGACACACTACAACCCGCTGGACATCTGACTCCCCAGGTATCTCTCCACTTTTACCTGCGCTGCTACATTCCCATTCCCCACCCAACCCCAGCCTGTCCCTCACCCCCTGACACCTCCATTTCCATTTTCATTGACTGACTTTCTTGCCTGCATTGCATGCCAGCCTCTGGCTTCTTTACTATTCCTTCCATCCAGGAACAGCACAGACCAAATGCAGGTGTTTCCTCAGCCTGACAAAGAGTTTTTCAACCTGAAAGTTTGCTAAAACATATTTCTGTAACTAACTATTCAGTTAGTCTGCTAAAACATACCAGATTAGATTGGCCCAAAGGAAAAGGACTTTGTCTGCCAGTGCCATGTCCTTAGACCAACACCTCTAATACCTGACTGGAAGGACGCAGGGCCCTGGGCACATCTAAGCCCCAGGGCTGGGGTTGGCAGGGAGAGTTCTCTGCCAGCTGCTGGAGAAGAAACTCCTGCAGGAAAGGAAAGAAAGGCTCTAGTCTTTGACAGTTTGGCTGCCTGAGATGCTGCCGGTGCTACTATACTGCTTACTAAGTTATTGCCTGTTGTCATTTAAAGTGGTGGATGGGACTGAGGCTGTAGGGGAGGAAGTGACCTCATTGGGGCATACTGTCCTGTCGTGTAGAGGCCCCAGCACCAGTGGGGGGCACGCCTTAACACACACTCACTTCATATAGCCATGAGTCCTTGAACACTCAACAAAGATTCATATAGTATTTCAGCAAAGTTTCTCTTTTCTTTTTTGAGTATATTACAGAGAACTCATCAATATTTTTGATGGAAAAGAACTTTTCCTAAATGAAAATTTTAATGGGAATTTTTTTAATACCATCAAAGTTTAAACAACCCCTTTTTTCTCTTTTTCCATCCCTTTCCACTCTTTTTTTCTCCTTTCCATTTCTCTCTTTTTCTAGAGGCAAAAGAAAAAACCCATCAAAATGAGAAAGGAAAAAAAGGGGCTTGGAAAAGGAGAGAGAATGTGGGTACAACAGAAAATCCTTTCATTTAAAACAGAAAAAAATTACATTTTCAATGAAAAAAATCCATCATATTTAAAGAAATATTTACAGAAAATTCCAGCACTAATTTTTATCCATTTGGAATCAATATCATTGAGATGGGTGTGATGCACTCTCTACTGCTGTCTGCTATGGCAGTGTTCCCCTGCCGTTTCCATCTCTCATCTCTTTCTTACAAGAAAATTAATCTGCAGTCCCGCTCCCATTAGTTCAGCAACTTCCTCCCAATCTATTCACAAAGAATCAACAAGCGGTTATGATACCCTGAATCTTGTTTTACTTTCATTGTCCTAATTTGGTCTGGTTGTTTTCAACTGGAGGATGAGTTCCATTCTCCAGTGCTGCCAGGAAGTTCCACATGATTAGCATGTGTAGCACAGCAACAGCCCGAAGTAGCTCTGGAGCTGTAGAGCACTGTATTAATTTCTCTGTGATTGGAGAGATTAGGAAGCCAAAAGCTGACATATCATTCCGAGTTACATAGTACACTCAAAGCAAATGAATTAAAGGAAGATTTAATGTGCAGCAGCTCCATTCTTTGTCAGGAAGTTAGAGCAGCAACAGGTTAGGCTAAAAACAAAAAACAGAAACCAAAAAACTTTTCAAATTAAACGCTATTGTAAGAAACCTTCCCACCCCACTAAAAATAAAAACTGGCTAGAAGGTTTGGAAAGTGATATTGCATACTATTCTGTGGTTTTGCCTCTTTCCATCCCTGGTGTGAGCCATCACAGCAGTTTAACTGGTAAGTCTGTAGCTCCCACTGAACGTTAAAGACAACAGCTTGATTCTCATTGGGTCAGAAATGACAAAGAGAAATGGTCAGTAGGCATCCATCCAAGTTTCTTTAGAGAGGCAGAATTTAAGTGACTTTGCATGCTACATGCAACCTGATGAATGCCTGGCGAGGGGAGGCCTCAGTGCAGAATAAAAGTTCATAGTTCCTCTACTCGCTGTAATTGGAAATGCTATGCAAAAAATAAAATATGTCAACAGTTCTCTCTGCCTGCCTAACATCATGAAAGGCCAGTGGATCATTATATGTTAGCCCTGCAACTTAAAAGAATTACAACCCCAGTGGTTATTAGGAGAGCAGCTGGTTCATGAAGCTGCTATGGGTAGACCTGTCAGAGTTCATGAGTAAACAGAATGTGAGCACAGGCGCTGTACTGCAGGGGGAAATCAATTGCGTTTTCTCCAAAATAAAAGGAAGAGTTTTGCTCTGGGCAATGTAGAATATAATGTGCAACTGTTCCACATTAGCTGCAACATTCTTCTTTTTACCACCCAATTTTCCTTTTATTCTACAGTGAACAGTTGAGGTTCTCTGTTGCACATTGGGAGTATCCAAACTGGAAATAATTAAAATATATATTTCATTTATAGTGGACCTTATGTGAGTGGAAGGAAAGATTGCCACAGCTTCCTGAGTATATGATTTAATGATGTGTTCTGCATTTTCTTAATTTTCCACATTTTAACAGCCTCTGTTCTCTATTTAGAGGAGAGATTCTTTCAGAGGCACAGCGGACAGATTTCCTAGAAACCTAAAATTCAAAGTGTATAGCAAACAGCAGCTATGTGTGTGCCTGAGGAGAGCTGAGTTGTTTGGATTATTGACTCATTTTTTAGTGCATGTCATGAGTTTACATGACAGACACAGCAAAACACTTTAATGTACAAGAAAAAATACTCATAAATTTGAAATAATGTAATGTAAAAAAAAAAAAAAAAATCCAGGACCCTAAAAAATGATCTTATGGGTAAGGATCTTATGATGGAGGTGGAGGAGTCGTTAGTTTGATCATCAGCTTTGCCACTGACCTGCTGTATGTGATCCTTAGCAAATCACTCTCATCCAAAGACCATAACAGCCTTTCCACTGACTTTGGATGAGGCCCTCTGTGCTTCAGTTTCCTGCCTGACAAATACTGATAATATTTCCCTCTCTTACTCTCAGTGAATATTTGTGAAGTGTTTGGAGGCCATGGTGACAGAGGCCAGATACAAACAAAGACTAGTTTCAACTCAAAAGGAAAGACTTTGGATTGGGCCCCTAGGGGGTTTTACACGTGCTCCCTATGCCGCACTGGGCACTTTTAATTAGTGAGTTGCACTAATTAAAAGCACCTGCGCATCACATATATCAGTGGCACAGTGCATCCCTGCACTGAGAAAATGGTGTGGTGCACTCTGAACTAAAGCACATCGAACATGTTTTATTTCAAAGTGTGACAGAACACCCTTTAGGATGTCTGTCACTTTAAGGGTTGAAGCAAGGAGTGGCCAGGTGGCTAATGAGAGCAGCCATTTTGGAGAGTGGCCATTTTGGGAGAGCTCTGTTATAAAAGTAGAGCATTTTTGAGATCAGGGAGATGGGAATAACATTGCCTGGCGGAGCTCCCTCTCCAGGAATTTCTTGGAGGTAATGGTGAGGCTATGGGGAAGGAGGAGGCCTTATTGGACCTGGGCATGATTTGAAACTGCACCCTGCTGGGGAAGGGTGACCTGGCGTGGAAACTTCCAGGAAATGCCAGGCCAGTTACCTCCCTGGTGAAAGGCGAGGAGGGGCTCCTTAACCCAAGCCCCCATCTTCAGGTGGGTTACCAAGGGAGAGTGGGCCAGGTAAGCTCATTGAGAAGTGCCTGAGTCCTATGGGGTGTTGGACCCTGGAGGTGGGCCAGGCACGCTCAAAGAGAAGCACCTGAGTTCAAGGGGGTGCAAGACCCTGGGCCCTGAGAGTGACGGGGCTGAGTAGTGGGGCCAGTTAAGCTGAGAGAGGAGTGGCTGAGCCCCAAGGGGGTGTTCAACCCTGGGCCTTAATAGGAGGGGCAGTGTGTTACCCCAAGGGGGTGGGAGTAAGGAATAGCCCGGTGAGGGGCTAGGGCTGAGAGACCCTGGAGTGGGGTGAATCAGAGGTCACCACCCAGATGAGGGGCACAGAGGACCCAAAAGGATGGGCCAGGGCTGGCTGAAGTATGAGTGGACAAGCTTGAGGATCTCTCTGGAGTAGGGCAGTGTGAGTGTGGCCTGGATAGGCAGCATGTAAGAGGCCCTTGTGAGAAGGGGGCAGAGTGCGTGAGACCCTCATGTGAGGGGTGCAGTAAGAGAGAGGCCCAAATAGGGTGGTATGTGAGCGGCCTTACAAGGAGCTATGTTCAACCTGGCTGTAAGCCAGAGCTGTTTATGTCTACAGAATGACATCAGTGAGGCATGGGACACGTGTAG
>NW_005841836.1:2714420-2798602 GCF_000455745.1 Alligator sinensis
TGTATTGACCGTCTGTGGTCATTTGGAGCGCATGAAGGGTAGCCTCCCACCTAACTGACATCATAATCATTTACCAACAAGGTGTGGCAGGGGAGCAAAGCGGGAGGTTTGCCCAGAGATAAGGGCGAGGTTTTAATAGTATCAGGCCTGGAAGGTGCCTTTGTCACACAAAGCACACTGCTGCCATTTTCTCAGCATGAAGATGCACTGTCGCTGATATACATGATGTGCTGCATTGCTGATATACGTGACGTGCGAGGCTTCCAGAGTGCATCAATTTATATGCTCCAGCAGACTCAATTGAGTCTGCTACGATGCGCTGGATTTCCATCGGAGCAGGCTCCTCACGTGTGTGTAAGTGCCCCTAATTATTAGACACAGGTCTTCTGAGCACTTAGTTCACGTTCTTTAGTAGCTAAAGTTTTAAAGTGGTAGGCTTTAAGAGTAGTCTCAATTCCAGCACATTTTCTTTCAAATTGTTTTTTTTTTTTTGTTCTCATGAATTAAATACTGATAACAAAATATTGTCCATACTGAAGACAGAGGAAAAGAGTTCTTGTATGGATAATCATTTCAATTCAATCGGAAAGATTAAAAAAAAATCCCCAGGGAAAATAAGCATGTTGAAAATCTGAAAATTAATAATATATTATGAAAGAAAAAAAAAGTAATCCAGGAGTGGGTTCAGCATAGTATGTGTGTCTGTTCTGTATAACTTGAATTTATATCCATGGCAGAATGAAATCATCACTTAAAGTAAAGTCAAATGTCCATTTTTCAGATTTAATTAAGACATCGTTTTGATGGCGGCTAAGCTAACGTAAACAAGCCGAGAAAGGCAATATGAAGAATGAACTGCATGTAAAACCTGGAGCTCGTTTGTATGCTTGAGTTGCATGACTGAAGCAAAAAACTGTAAGTGTCTTACATTGAGTTACAAGTGTTCTTTGCCGTGGTTAAATGTAAGAAGGGTAAATATAAAAGGCATTTTTCAAAATAACTGGAGGAATGAGTTCTGGGGGCTGGATTTATAGACTTTTACCTCAGTAGATTTTGATTCTGGAGCACGGTACCCTACAGAATGAGCAAAGTCAGCAGAATCTGGACTTGGAATGGAGGCTAGATAAGCCCAGAAGGCATAAATATATTTATTTAAATTTACAAAATAATGTGCAAAGCTTTCTTCATCACTGGACTAAAGAGATGAGAACAGCAGTGAATAGCAGCTCTTTGTCAGCCAGCTCAGTTCTGCCAAATTTCCCCTGACTCCTCTCTCTGGCTAGTCATCCCAGAAGCAGCAACTTCAGCAGAGGAACATTTAAGTTAAGCCAGGCCTCAATGGCCTCTCACCAGAACCACTGGGACCCATTTCGAGCACCACTTCAGAAGCTGCCTTCTAGCTCTACTCACTTGACTCTATGGGGTGATCATTTTTGCTGAGAGAGTGAGCTATATGGCACATGATCCACGGCTAGCTGCTCCAGCATGTCATAACGAGTAAGTGGAGGTCTCACTAGGTCTTGCTTCCTCCTGTCAGGCCCAGCAGTAGGCACTCAGGACATCTGTCTGCTGGCATCTACCCTCTTTCTCTCTTGGATTCCATGTGACAGCAGGAGTCAGGGATAGAGACTGCAGGAGCTAACTCTTTAGGCTGTCAGAGGGGCAGGCTGACTTGCTGAAAAGTTCTGCAGTAGGGATGTGAAAGGTAAATATTAATCATTTAACTGATAAGCCCAGCAATAACTGGTTAGCTTACTGGTTATAATTTAGTGCAGGGTGGGACACGGTCCAGCAGGGAAAGCCGCATGGTGCCCCAGCAGAAACCCTCCCAGCCCCTGGCTTGATGTGGACTGTTGTCTGATGGGGCTAGGACCTTGGAACGAGTTCCCAGCAGCAGCTGCAATGAGCTGTTGTGTTATCAGTTAACTGTTTAATTGATATGATTAGAGGAAGTTAAATCGATCATTTTTTAAAATGATATTTACACCCCTGTTTTGTGGTACACTGCACTCTGCCTATTTCCTAGGCACCCCTCAAAGATGTCTGCAATGCCAGCATATATAGAGATAATCAAGGTGAAGAGCTCAGTACTGGCTGAAGAGTCCCTTAGACCAAAGGAATCCTCAGCTGCCGGTTTAGGATAGCTTTATGTCCTCGATGTGCTGCTAGAATGGTACAAAGGGGATTTAGCACCGTCTAGGGGCTGATACAGCTGCATATGCTATAAGGCAGCAAAGAAAGGTCCTGTGCAGAAAAGAGGAAGGACTGCTTTAATCTAAACATGAAGGCAAAGTCACAGGGCTGCTGCCTTCCACGCCCTCTATATTTAAACCTCTAGAAATTGATAATATATTCTTCTTGGCATATGCCCCTGACTTCCAGCTTCTTCAGAGCTCTGAGATAACACATCTCTATGGGATAGTCATTAAGGGAAGACCCCAGTGTTTCAACTCTTCCCTGTTTCCTGAAGACAGAGACCTGAAAGACATTCCTTCTTGGATTCTATCAGATAATGATGTTTCTAACACTGTATTTGGTGTTGGTACCAATGCTACTGGAATGCACTGCCTGATTGTGGCATCCACAGTTCAGAACTTATGTTGACAAACTGGAAAAGGGTCAGAGGAGAGTGCCAAGAAAAGTTAAAGTCTGAGAACACATGACTTGCTGTGAAAGGTTTAGATCTATTGAAATGTTCCATCTATTTAGATTTTCCAAAAAAGGATTAAGAAATGGCTTCACTGCAGTCTGTAAGTACCCACATAAGGAAAATAGATTTAATAACTGAGGGCTCTTCATTCCATCAGACAAATATATGATGAGCTCTAAGTGGCTGGGAGTTGAAAAGGGGGAGAAGTTTAAATTAATGTAATAAACCTTCTTTCTAGAAATGGTAATTAACCATTGGAACAAGCTACCAAGGGCTGTGCTAGATTGTCCACCACTGGAAATATTTAACTCAGGTTCAGATATTATTTGAAGATCTAGTTCAAATAGGAATTAATTCAAGGAAGTCCTATAGCCAGGGTTGGATAGGACATAGACTAGATGATCACAGTGGTGCTCCTGGCCTTATAATCTAAGAATATATCATGTGCATCAGACTTGGATACTGAAGCTCTTGTACTGGAACATCTATTACAGCTCAGTCTTTCTCAGTTCTTGCACAACCAAGACTCCCATTGACTTATGCTGGTGTTTCAGATGTCCTGGTGTTGCCAAAGAAATCAAGCAGCAAGAAACTATTTCGCTTCTTGTTGCTTGCATGTTAACAAAACAACATGTATCCAACCCCCACCCCAGCTCCTGACACTGAAAAAAAACAACCCCTGACTCACTGGGTGCTGGCGGGCAGGCAGGTGATGCCTGCTGTCCCTCTGTGCCCCATGCTGCCCGGGGGGCTCTCCATAAGCCCCCCAACCCTCCCCACTGTCCCAGCCCCTCCCACAGATGCCCTGCCCACCCCTGCTCTGGCCCTTTAAGGAAAAAAAAAAACCCAAACCTTAAACTCCCCGGTTCCTGCCTGGCCGGGGGGGGCGGGGTTAGGGGGGGTTGCTCTGTGCCCCACCCAGCTGCCCTGCGCCACGTGAAGGGCTCTTCCATGAGACTCCCAAAGCTCCGAGGCTGCTGCAGGAGCTGGTGAGTGTGGGTTTTTTTCAGTTCTTCTTTTCTTAAAGGGCCAGAGCTGGGGCAGGTGGACAGCCATACAGGGGGCTGGGGGGACAGACAGGATGGTGCCTGGCAGGGGTCCCCCATGGTCCCCTCCCCCTTCTTCCAGCTCCTCCTCCCCCACCCCCTGCTTACCAGCTCCGAGTCCAGCTCCCTGCTGCATCAGGCAGGGACTGCCTGAATCATCAACACTCTCCGAATCTTTTCCGAAGATTTGGAGAGCTTCACATTGATTTGGACTTTTGTATTGGTCCACTGATTCAATTTGGATTTGGAGATTCTGCCACCGAATTGCTCCAAATCTCCTCCGAATTGAATCAGCACCTGAAGTTTCGCATACCCCTAATGGAAAGAGAAGTTGCTGTATATTTCATCATCTAAAACAGTCGACTTCCAAAAAATTCATCAAGCACCTTAGCTGAAAAATGGGGGGGAGCCTTGCAGAAATGTCATTGACATATCTTTTTCCAATTTTAAATTTGATCAGAATTAATTTAATCAAAATTTTGAATTTTAAAACATGTCCACCCAGCAATGCCTTTTTTGTATAATTCAAAAGCTCCTCAGGGATCCAATGGAAGCTAGGACTAAGCAGGTGATTCACAGTAATCTGTAGGACACCAATCTGAGTAGCAGTACAGCCCTTTACAGTCCTGGTGAGTGAAAGGGATTTGTGGCAGGTCCTGTCACAGTGGTCATACTCCTAAACTACCTCTCTAGGATCAATTTGGTGAAAAGCAAGGGAGCACTTTGGACACAGACAGAGGTTATATTCATTGCACAGTTGGCCCCTTGAACGTGCTTTACAGACATGCCCCAACAGAAGTGCATGGCTGCAGAGCACTTTAGAAGTCCCTGATCACGTGACAAATTAACCCTCATTATATGAGGGTTCAGATGAAGATGCTCCAAAGTGTAGTGCCTTCATTAACTCTTGGATGCTCAGGCAGCTGGGCTGATGCAGCCCAGCCCCATCCCCAGTACTGGGTCACAAGGGTCCATCTAACTCATGGTGCTTTCTGTGAAGCACCATGAGTTAGACCATAGAGCTCCACATCTGTCAGCACCCTTTGTTGTCATCCCTTTTGGTGGCAGTCATGTATAATTTGCTACATATATTTGTAGTTCATTATTTAGCCACTAGGTGTGCCTGTGTGCTGATAGGTATAGTATACAAGTGATGGGGGTGAGGTCCTGGTAAATGAGAGAGACAAAGCAGGAACTCAAACTTTGCAGAGACATATTTGTTTGATTGTAGATGCTTTCTTTAATGAATGCCTCCTGTTTGAAAGGAACTGTGGTTCCATGTATCCTGATACCCACCCCCACCTCCAAATTCTTGCAGCTGTTGCTAATTCTTATTGTATTTGAATGGATTATCCTGTCCTCTATAATAGTCTCACTCTTAGTCTCTCTCTTGCCTCCCCATCCATCTCTCATCTCTCAAAGAGAATCTTTCCCATTGAGGCACTCTTGCAAGCATTTATTTGCACTAGTAGCTTCAAGGGGTTTGTGTTGCAGATGCAGTTGTTGGTAAAACTTGCATGGCCAATGTTTGCTCCTTCTTAGGGCTGTGGCTTATTCTCACAAATTAGCTGCAAAGTCTATGAGGCCAAATTCATTCATGGTCTGATTCAAATAAAACTAGTGAATTCATACTAGGGATAAATTTGGCCTGTTCAGTCTGCTCTCTCACCTCATGCACATAAGTGCTAATGAACAGCAAATGCATTTTTCATTGATGGAAAAATATATTCAATTTTTTATTGTTCTTTAGCCTTTCACAACCACCAATGGCTACCACCAGTCAGACACCATCTTCTTTGGGCATAGATAGTAAATGGAAACCATTCTACTAACTTAAATATTATATGCTTGGTGACCATATATTTCAAACATTACTTCAAACCCCTCCACTTACATGTTTTGGTGGTGTCTACAGAAATAGGGTCTACATTTCATGAAACATGCCTGCTAATGCAAGCCCATCTAATGGCTGCTTAGGGCTGAGGAAGACATCTCTTTTTCTTTCCCTTCCATTTTGGATTTAAAGGACATATGCAGATTTGCTTTACTCATACCACTTAGCTGACAGGGATAGAATGAGGGGAAGTTCTGTGGTTAAGTTAGATAAAAAGAACTGGTATCTACCCTTGGCTGGGCTGTAGGCAACCTGAAGTTATGTCTAGTGAATCTTTAAGGTACAGAGGCAGCTTTCAGAACTACATGTGTGGTTAGGGAGGAGATGGGATGGGAGAGGAAAAATGAGGCAGGGGCACATGGTATAAGTTTAATGAAGTTATACACAGTAAAGGACAAGTATTAAACCATTGCAGTACTTGATCTGTGTACTTAGCTGCCTCATTTTTGGCTGGGGAACTTGGGCATTTCAGGAGGGATGTGCAGATACCTACTTCAATTGCTGTTTCCTGTGTTAATTCCAGTCACTCACTGTAGCTTTCTTCCTCTTTGTAGAGGTGCTTGACTAAATAGAGAACCCAGTGATTCCACATCCTGAGCTAACAGGCATGGGTATTTTAGCTCGGGCAGTAGAGGCTTGTGTAGTCAGATCCACAGGTGTTGAATTCAATCCCAAGCGCTGACCACCCAGCTGAGGCATTGTGTTACATGCATGAAACGTTGCTTTGGTGCAGGTGCTGTGGCTTGGATACAGTGTTAGACTCCCAAAGCTGCATATGGTAGAACTGGCTGGGAATTGTTCAACAAAATATTTTTTTTCCAGCAGAAAATGGCAGTTCATTGAAACTTTTCAAGGGAAATGGCCAATTTCTAAATTTGAACATTTTTTAAAAATATGTAAAAACAACTTTGAGATTGCTAAAGTATTCAAGTTTAAAAAAATCTGGCTTTCCACTTTTTGCAATGAAATTGGTACATTTACTACTACAGAGTACTGCAATTACTACATATGTTTGAAATCAAAACAAAGTGCTTCAAAATATCTGCCCCTCCCCCTTGATTTACTCAATCTTTTTCAGACATTAGTTCTGCAGTTTATTTTTCTGAGATTTCAACTTTTCACCGTGATTTCAGATGGGCTAATTTTTAAATGATCAAATATTTTGCCTAGATGCAATTCTCCCCCCTCCCTGCCAAAAAACCCCCCCAAAACAACACCCCTCCCCCATTTCTTCCACAGCTCTAATATTGCAGTATTTGATTTTCAGAAGTATTGAGCCATCATGATTCAGCTGGAATGTCTGGGAGCTTGGAACTTTTTGAAAATGTATCTGTTTTCCCACCTGTCCTATCTGGAATTAATTAATATGCATAGCTTTCTTCTGGTGTCTTTTAACTAGCATGGCCCAGCAAACTTGTATGCTGCAACTTCACAGAGGTGCAAGTACAGTAGCTTATATAACCCTGCCTTTGGGAATAACAGGGAAGCCTTGTAGAAATGGCAAAAACACATACTTTCCTCTTCCAAACATGTGTTCTTATTTAATAAACCCTCATAGAATCTAAATAGGCTGCAGTGCATATTTTGTGCAGTTTGGACAGGTAATGGATGCTGTCATGTAAAGAACTACCATTTTCCCTCTTTAAAAAAATCCAAGGTTGCAATAAAACTAACAGCGACTTATTTTATTGAGTGTGAACCAATAAACCAGTGCCATTAGATTATAAAAGTTACTTTTCCTATAGGAGCTAATGGAGTGCAATTAGGCTAATTATTTTTCAATCCTCAGGTGTTATTTTAAAGCATTTCTGATACATTCACACAGATGTTAGGCATAACTCTACCCTCAATTATAGCTAAGGTACTCCAATTAAATTACTTAATGGGGTAATTGTGGTTGCATCTGAACAACAGAGCCCTTACCAAGCCTTTTAAAGGCAGTGCTAGACTTCAGTGTAGGTTGGATCAGGTCTGCAGAGATCCCAGTATGTGGAGATATCATGGGGTTTTTTTCATCCATGAATCAAAAAAGTTAGGGACAAGAGATGCAAGTTTTGGAAGCCAAAAGAGTCCATTATCTAGTCCGACTTCCTGAATAACACAGGCCAAAGAACCTCACCAAGTCAGTCCTGCATAAAGTCCATAACTTCTGTCGAACTACAGTGGTGGTCCCCAATCATTGCTAGACCATAGGCAACAATACTAAGCAAGTGACTCATTGTGGGCAACAACATACTTTGCTCCCTCTGTCAAGCTGAGGTAATATACATGTGGAAAGAAAAATGCCTCATTCCTGTGAGCAACACTGCAGTTTCACAGGCAACATGTTACCCACAAACTACTGAGCTCTAATTTGTCTATAGTAAAAGGGCTGCTATTTTTCAACAGAACTATAGTCTTTCTCAGTACCTAGTCTCTGACGCTGCAGAAGTTCGGAAGAAATTCACAATGAACAATTCTGGAAAAACTTGTGAAGTTGTTTCTTTTATCCCTGTCAGTTTCTGAAAGGCTGATGCTCTGAAGTAAGAAAATCAATATACCTTTTATATGAACTAAGCTGTTCCATAAAAACACTTTTATTTGCTCTAATGGGAATGTTCTCATCATCCCTGTAAACAGGAAAACCCTTTTTAATCGTAGTAGTCTTTTTGCCTCAATGACAACTTGTGGCCATGAGTTCTGCAGGTTAAGTATCAATTGCATAGAAAACTATTTCTTTTTTTCCCCCCAGTTTTGAATTTGCTGTCTTGCAGTTTAATTGCATGTCCCCTTGTTCTTGCTTCTTCAGAAGATGACTAGGAGCCTTTCTCCACTGACTTTCTGCATACCATGCACTATTGTGTCTATTCCATGGGAAGTAATGTGTAGTGGTTAGAGTACTGACGTCAGATGATGTAAATTCTAGGCCTCTCTGTACCAATGGCCTACTGGTTACCTTGGATGAGTTGCTTCCCTTCTTTGTACCTCCATTTCCCCAGCTGGAGAACAGCAAGAATGATAATGAACTTTTTAAAAGGTCTTTGAGATGCACTGATGTAAAATACCATAAAAAAGCTGTGTGTTATTATTACTCATCTCCTCTCTGAATTAAACCCTCCTCAGTCTCCTCCATGTGTCCAAATGCATACATCTTTCCATCCACCTAATCATGAGAAATGCCTTCTGCATTTTTTTGAGATGCACATACAATTCAGCAGAGTGGTTTTTAAAGGCATCATGCTTACTATGGGTCTGAGATATATGGTTGTGTGGTCTCACATTAGATTCAGCACTACATGCCTGGGTATCTGTTACCAGCATACAGGGTCAAGTGTGTACAACCTTATTCATACAAATACTCCTTACTTATCTGAGTGGGGATTACTCACCAGAGCAAGAGTTTTCTGCATTATCTCTTCATCCTTCATTTCTTTTAGAAAGAAGAATTGTGTCATGGCCTCTTCTGAGTAAGTTGGCTCAATCCATGTAAGCAGCTTTCAGACAAAGGCAGGGACTGGAGAAGGATAGTTGAGATCACCCAAGTTGTCCAACCAAGATCACTACTACACCCATGAACTGCAGTCAACACGTCATTCTGCCTCGTTGATCCATGCATTCTGTAGTGGCAGGTCAGGCACCTGTCATTCTTTCCATCCACCAACCCTCCATCCACTGCTAGAAAGAACCAGGATTCAAACTACCCTTCTGTGCAGCTTTCTGCTTCCTGGTTTCTTTATTATGTAACTATAATAGTTCTACTGCAGTTTGTTCTTGTAATGGCCATGGCAGGAGTGAGCAGATTTTACCCTGATCATTGCCAGAGAACACACAAGTTTTAAAATATGCATACTAATATCCTGCCTGGTGCTACCGAGACTTATGATATATGATCTATTACTTAGTCTTATCATTCCACTCTCTATGGTCCTCCTCAACATTTTTAACACAGCTGGGGTTGCATTTTAAATGGTTAAGATGCTCTCAGGCAACTGTGATGAACACCAGTCAGACATACTGGTGGCTTGATGAAGCAGGGCCGATGCCAAAGCGGAAAGATGAACTCATAGCACATACGTCTGGTTTTCCATTCCCTCGATTATCTTCATTTATTTCTCAGCACATCTCTGACAGCTGCCAGTATTTTCATTATGAATTGCCACAAGTATCAGTGTGTTTTATATGAATGTTCTAAAACACTCCAACACTTTTAAAAAATTTGATCTTAGCAGATGTGATATAAATACAAAATAGCAAGCAGCAATATAAATCTACAAGAGCAGAACATCTGGGCACCTTATCAGTCTGACTTCTTTATTTTTAGCTGTTTTTGTTGTCCATTTCTGACACACTTTATTTCCCTCCAATGTATTTTTCCAGTACTAAGAACGATGCTTTTTTAAAATCCTACCTAGAAAATTTTTGGTTACATCATTTGCACAAATATGTTGTTGTTAACATTGAAAAACCTCTTTGCTTGCAGTTGTATATTTTATTTGGCTAAAAATGTGCTCATGCCTAATACATCACATGTCCTCTGGTGATACTATTTAAGCTAGAAATTCCAAAACTCACAAATACCGAATAGCCAAATGTTCCAAAGCTGTACTCGTATACTAAACATGTAATATATCTCCTCCTTCTCCAAACAGAAATAGATTTCTCTCTGATTTGTTTGATAAATTTGACCCAAGATTTCCATTTGGAGTTATTGGAGTTCCTACTGTTTTTCTGTGTGTTGGTGGGCCAACCCCTAATCACCCAGGTCTCCCAAGGAGGCCATAAATTACAGCGATGAGATGGTGCTTTGTATTCCTGCTGCTCCAGAATCAGGCAAATTCTCAGCAGCGTATTTTGACAGGCATGAATTTAATTCATTGTTTTATGACAGATGGGAAAAGTGTACATGTTCATAGTAGAGATTTATGATCATTTGGGTCTGGAGGATTCTATAATTTGCAAGTAATGTGAAAACAGATGGATAGACAGACACCAAAGTGTAGGCTGACCTGTATATTCTCACCACTAGATACAAATGGGATCCATATGCTTACAAGTCTTTTTCAGTGAGATCTTCATTAGCACAGACTTCCCGATTTTCATAAAGTACAGCTCATGTTTTGTTTCACGAGTAAGTTACTGAAAGTCAAATTTCTGAAGCCTTTATTACAGTTATATTGTTTTTTTAAGTGTTAATACAGAACCTTCTGAATGTCAAATGTGATTAAGATCTGCATTCAAGTGGCAGTAACATTAAAATAACCACTTTCTGATTTCTAATCTGCTTTCGAAATGGCATCTTCAGTTATTTAGTCTGAGTCAAGTGAATCAAATGTTTTTAGCTGTTTGATTTTTATCTCAGCTGACATAGTTAATATTGGCATTTGTTCAGATTAATGTATATTTCTCGTGCTTTATATTTCTTTACATATATTTATAAGTATATGTTTCAGAGATTGCTTGGTAATAAAATATATTTTTATGCATTGCTGTAACAAATAAAATAGAATGTCTAAAAAATGTGTACATTTATTTAAGATCTTCCAGACCTGACATGTATTTTTGTTTTCCAGTAAAAGAGGAAGGTAGATATTCTATGTTCTTTATTACTATTGATGTTGTAATACTTAGAAAAATGTTTTAAAGATTTTTTTGGAATAAACAGATGCATGATGCAAAGTAGACAGAATATATATCTAGTAGAACTCAGCTGGTAAAAACTCTGGTATGAATTACTATGATTGAAAACCTCCTCTGTTTATTGCATTATTGCATTGTCTTATATTAGGAAGCAATTTAAAATGTTGCAATTTTATTCTTAAAAAAGAAATATATTGTCATATCTGTAAGTAACAGACTTCATTTGGTTTTAGCAAAATTCACAGGTTTAAGGTCTGGGATTATCACTACAATTGGTATGGGAATTTCAGACTCAGAAAAAATGCACTGAAATTATTTATGAATGTTGCAAACTTACTTCAGGAAATCATTATGCTGGTCCTTAGAGTGGAGGACTTCTTTTCATTGTTTTACTAAAATCATATCAGATTTAATCTGGCAGAAAGTTTGACTAGTGGAAAGATACCAAACTGCTTTACAAAGCGATCTCAGCAATAATTAAAGAACAGCTGCTTCTCCTTCTGACCTACTTAACACCATGTGTAGTTTGCAACTGAACAAAATCACAAGAAATTACAGTATAAATCGATGTTGTAGTCTCTGTATTTTTGGCTTAGGTGTTTTTTTTTTAATATTGTACATTAAGAAAGTGCCCTTGGTCAATCATTCATGCATGTGACAGAGAAGCCAATATTTATTCTTTGACTGACAGTAATGTGTTTGATATACTAACTGAGCAATAATTATTTATGTCAAAGCTATTAAACTTGTATCTTTATTTAGAGTTGGATCCTATCACCTTTTCCTATTAAGTAGTGCCTGATCCCAGAGGGGTATGCCCACTGAAATCAATTGGACCACTTGTTAAGTAAAGTACTACTTATAGTAGCAGTGGCTGAACTGGAGAAGCAAATATATTTGAATTATCATTGCTGACCTGATACACAGCCCTGAGAATCATTTTCATATAGCTTCTCCCTACTGAGTCAGGCCCTGGTATTTATCTATTCTCCAAGACTTATCTATAAGTCTTCCTGCACGCAGAATCTCTCTTTTCTTCATTTGGTATTTCACCAAAACCAGGGCTGAAGGTCAAATCTACAACTGTTGAGATACTGGCACCATTCCATTAAATTCACTAATTAAAATGAAGTCACACTGATTCTAGCCACTTGCGAATCTGCTCCTCAGTAAGCAATAGTGTGTCAGACTTACAGATATGATTCTACCCACTTGAGTGTTATTTGCCTCAGGGTAACTTATCCCCCTTACATATTCAACCATGCTGAAGTTCTACAGTTTGCTGTTATACTTTTTCCATACGACACAACCAAAATGTGGCATTGCCACAGGATAACTTTACTAGTATTAAAGATGTTATGATATTATCTTGTGGCCCCCACTGAAATTAGGGCTGCATTGTGCCAGTTGTTATACATATAAAGCAGAGCAGGCTGGAATAGTTGCTTTGTGAGAAATGTCAATATTTTGAAAATAAAAATCATTCTGAAAAGTGACAAAACATCAACTTTTTTATGTTCTTATTAAAGTAGAAACTCTAAAAAATGTGACTTTGGAAACATTGAAATGATTCTTTTCAAAAGTATCAGATTGTTTAGCTTAGATAATGTTGAAGATTTGTCTTGGGAAGGTAAAAATAGTTTGTTTTAGTAAATATATAATATAATACAAAATATTAAATATAAATAATATAACATGAACTACTGCAATTATTATGAAAAGTCTGACAAAATGAAGTAATATAATGAAGTTGAAAGAAATAATTACATTTTTTTCCATCTAAAATTTCATTGAAAGCGGTACATTCCTGTGAAATGTTTAGATTTTGACAGAACTACATTTTCCAATGGAAAATGATTACATCAACCAGTAAGTTGACCCCAGTCACACAACAGAGGCAGGACAAAACCTCCAGCCTACATGAGCCTTAGACCTGTGCCCTAGCCATTGGATCATTCTGAGTTATCTTATGAGGTATTCCAGCATACATTATTGCAAAGTAAGTTTACTGTACTCATCACAAGAACTGGAGATTGTGGCATGACATATGATATGACCTATGTTGACCTGAAAATAAACTCATGCTATGGAAGTATCTGTTAGCTCCTGCTAGTTCTCTGAATGTAATCTGTTATGTGAATACCTATTCAAACCTGCATTGCTTAGTAGTGTGTCATGTGCTTTCAATGATTGTAGCTGTGTTACACCTCCCTGATCCCTCACAGACTTAGTGGCTTATCCAGAGTTAGAGCAGATTATCTCCTGTCCCTACTAAGTAGTTTAATCTTAGGAGAGTTTTCAGGTGTTAATCTTCCCTTGGTCTTCCTCTTGCCAGAATTGCAGATGTCTCCTAGGAGTCATTACTGCTTTCATCCCATAGAATCCCAGACATTTATCACAGTTGCAATCCATGTGGCTCTAGGTTCACTGGGTTCTGCTGTAATAGTTACCAGTTGTACCCACCCTTTGCCTTTGGCTTTGGGGAGCTGTTCAGATCCTGTTAACAATAAAGCCTCACACATTAACCTCTGCCATACAAAGACACAGGGTAGTTTCTGTAAGAAGGTTAATTACTTCGTTCATTTCAAGGCCAGATCAGTGCCATCACAGAGCAAATGTCATGAGGAGGAGGTCTTTGTGTTCATCCCCTCATGAAGACTTCTACCCCCACATACCACCTGTTTTGGTTTGCTTCTTCATGTAAAACAGTCTGCCCAGCCTCATAGATCTGTCAGAAACCATTGGCACCTATCCACTTCCAGCCCTACTGAGTCTCAACCCCTTCCTGCTCTTCTGTTCAGGGTCATACTGACTGTCAAATATGGGCTCAGGAAGGAGTTATTCCCCTAGGGCCGATTGACAAGGACTGTGGGGTATGATATGCCTCATACTATCTTCTTCCATACTATGATGTGTGATCCCCTCCTAAGCATCCTTCAAACACCTAATAACCAACTGCTTCTCTGTCACTGCTGTAGAAAGGCAATGGTAGTACTCTTGTCTCTTATAGCATGCTCCTGATGTTCTGGTTCTCTGTATTCTAGCTATGTATAAAGTTTTGAATTGGTGATTTGGGTATATCCGCTGGTAAATCATAGAATCACAGAAAAGTAAGGCTAGAAGGGGTCTCTAGAGGTCATTTACCCCAACTCATGGCAGGACTCTCTCTCTCTAAATCATCTCATTCAAGTATGTGCCTAGCCTGCTCTTAAGAACTTCACAAATGGTTATCTGGGAAGTGAGGGAACTGTACTTGAAGGCCCAGGAGGCCCCTTGCATTACATTGTTCATATGTTCCTTCTCCTAGAATAGATGCCATGTTCAGACAATGCCTCACTCAAGACCTGAAGGAACGGGGAAGAATGGCAGTGGCTGGGCCTCCTCCTGCATAGAAGGACACAGATATGTTTATGGAATTTCCCCTCCATGCTAGAAGTGGAAATGGGAAATGGTTCAAAACATGACTGGCTTAACAGTCACTCTACTAATAAACTGCACAAAGTTCTCTCTTGCCAATATGTAATAGTCTCCATGACAGGTCAACACACAGCCCATTAATAAGAATACTCAGCTGTTGGCTATTTTCACTCCTGAACCATAGCCTTTTTATGTTTGTGAATTAATCTGCCAGTGATTCTTCTTTGCATAGGCTCTGGAATCACTTCATTTAGTTGAATTAACACCTGTGCCTTGTGGTACCATTTGTTTTGCAACAAAACAGGTTAAGAATGGGCATATCTACACATTTTTGTATGCGGATAAACTTAATGCTCATGTGCCTAATGTGCATTCAGGAAATTTAGGTGCACATCTACATGTGCATGCACATGTGCGCATTATCGCAGTGTGAGGACTGACTTGGGACTAAAGTTAGTCTTTTGCAGATATCAAATTTAGGCACAAATAGCCTAAAATCACCATTTTTAAGGTTCATTAAGGGCACATGTGTAGACCCACACCTGTAATGCATCTTAAAAATGGTTAATGTGCCTTAAATTGGCACGTGTAGATGGGCCCAATAAGTTCCTCCTAAAACACAAGTTACCTGTGGAAGGGCCAAAACAATTCCCATGCTAGTTGCTAAAAAATGGTGGGAAAAATGCTAATTCTTATCACAAAACTAAACCTTTGGGTAACTTAATCAGATTTCCTCATAAGAGAGGGCTCTGAAGAATCTGAAGGCAAAAATTCTCAATATCTTACTGATACTTTTAGGACATTCCTTGTAAAAGAAATCATCTTTAATTTGTGCCTGTATAAGAAAACCGGAGGAGCAGATGTGAGACTCCAGTATGTTTCACAGATAAATGTCTAGAAACAAACATTAAAAAACTAAAGGAAAGGCTTGAAAAACACCCAAGGAACAACACAAACAACATAAGTATGCTCCTGTGGTACCTGTTCACTAGCACCTTAAAACAGAACACCTGAAAAGCTTTCCTGAGATTAAAGTATTTAGTAGGAACAGGAGATAATCTGCTTTAAGATCACTGCATGAATAAATGCAAAGTGAAAGAGAAGACCAAGTTTAGAGGCAAAAGTATAACTGACCAACAATAAAGAATCTTTTCCTATAAGAGAACGTAAATTATTTAGTTGTCTAAGTCCCATGTATATGGATGCTCAAATGATTAAGTGGGTGCATCTACACATGCATTTAATTTAAAGCAATAAACTCTCGAGAAGTTTGAACCAGAGTAAACTACTCCCGGGTGCAGTGTTTACGTGTGTGCCCAGGACAGCAGCAATTTGAGCAAAGGTAGAGGAGTTTACACCAGGACCGCTCCTGCTCTGCACTGCCCTGGCCTCTGAGTGGCAGCGTCAGGCAGTAGAGGGACTGGATGGGGCAAGAGGGTGCTGAAAGTACAGAGCCATGTGGCTACGTGGAGGGCAGGAGTCTGGCCCCTGCTGGCTGGGCTGACTGGCCATAATTTACGCTTACGGTCAGCA
This sequence comes from Alligator sinensis, assembly GCF_000455745.1. NCBI lineage: Eukaryota > Metazoa > Chordata > Crocodylia > Alligatoridae > Alligator > Alligator sinensis. The sequence goes on from NW_005841836.1 coordinate 2,730,577, forward strand.
TCTACACATGCATCTAATTGCAGTAAATTACACCGGTGATTACAGTACTACCTTACAGTGACATCAATTAGTTTACTGCAGCCTACTAACATCACACATGTAGATGGTGATGCTTTACTCTGCAGCTAATTAGTTTACTCTGCAGTAAAGCACGCCTTTAGACATGGCCAGTGGGCACATCTACACGAGATGCTTTACTATGCATTAAACTAATCTAATCTAATCTAATGCACAGTAAAGTGTCACCATTTACATATGCATGGACCTTACTGCACAGTAAATTATGCTAATGGAACATTTGCTAGTACCAGGAAATACAGGTACTAGTTTAATGGCGCATTAGTTGCTTCACAGTAACACACATGTAGATGCCAACCAAGAGCAATTTTCTCCCAGTCAGCCCAGGAAGCAGGGGCCCCATTGATGTGTTGCTAAACACTCATGTTGGGGAGAGCTGTGTCGCCTGCAGGGGTAGCTGTCTCCCCACCACATGGGGATCAGGACCCATTGCTATCCACATGTGGCTGGGAGAGCTGTCCTGGTAGTCAGGACTGCTACAGCCCAGCCACATGGAGACTGGGTCTCTGGACCTGATCTTCATGTGGCTGGGGTGCAGCAGTCCCAGCTGCCAGGACAGCTGTACCTTGCCCTGTGGAGATCAGGACTAGCCCCTGTACCCCTATCTAGCCCCCTGACTAGCACCCAGGGGAACCTAGAGATCCCCCTGGCTGCTGCCGGGGGGGGGGGGGGGGGGGGGGGGGGGGGGGGGGAGGGGGTGTGCAAAGCAGAGCAGGAGCAGCTGTGGAGTTAACTGCAAAGCAAATTCTGGCACACTAATTGCATGTGTAGATATGCCCACTATGTTCAAAAACAAGAATTAAGTCTCTGGGGCACCTATACATGTGCTTAATGCCTGCTCAGATACTGCTGGAGCATTCTAATTAGAACATGTTGGAGCAGACTGGATTAATTAATTAATTGAGTCTGCTGAACACTCCAGCAGTATGTAGAAGTACTACTGGATATCCAGGGGTCAAAAACACCTGTGGGGAAAAAATGGACCAGTGCATGCACGGGCAGCATGCCCTTGCAGCTCCAAGAACACCTCAGTTTGCGGTATATGGCCCTGCAGATGTGTTTGCGGCACCACATACTGCACAGCCGCACTTGTCTGGATGCGCTGTATGATTGCTTCCAAGTAAACCTATTGGCCACAATAGCCAGGTTATTGCAAAATTATGGGAGTTTTAATTCCCATACAGCTAGGATCTAGCAGTAGAGTCAAATAAAGCTCTTTTATGGGTGTAGTTCCACTGCTTATTTCTTTCTACATCCAGGACTCAGTGTAGTTTTGTTATATGGCACAAACCTAGAACTTTTTTGTTTGGAGGACAAAGGGATGCTGCAACAGCCATGCAGAGACAACTGTAAGAGATATTTTTACTGAATTACATCTCCAGCCCTTAAATACTCTGACAGCATGAAAACAGTATGGAGGAATAGGGTAAAGTTCATCACAGGGGCACAGAAGGGAATTGGTGAGGTTTTATTCACCAAGGCCCCCCCGGGGGTTACAAGAAATAATGGCCACAAGCTAGCAGAGAGCAGATTTAGACTGGATATTAGGAAGAACTTCTTCACAGTTAGAGTGGCCAAAATCGGGAATGGGCTCCCAAGGGAGGTGGTGCTCTCCCCTACCCTGGGGGTCTTCAAGAGGAGGTTGGATATGCATCTAGCTGGGGTCATCTAGACCCAGCCCTCTTTCCTGCCTATGCAGGGGGTCGGACAGGATGATCTATTGAGGTCCCTTCCGACCCTAACATCCATGAATCTATGGAAGTTAACTAAAAGTAAACCCCAGGTGACATATCCTAGCAGTGGATAAGGAGTTTTGGACTGAAGGTTCATAAATAAAAGTCCAGATTTCTTACAGCACTGTGTCCTGGCAGTGCAAAGGGAGGGCAAATGCTCAGCCAGGAGTTTCTCAAGTGAGAACAGAGGCACTGTGCTATAAGGAAGTTGGAGCCAGGTCTGCATTTGCCACCTTCCTTTCTAGTTCTATGCTGAGAGCAGGCATATCAGAGCTCTGGTACAACAATCCTCCTCCATTAAAGATCCTATGCCAGTGACAGGCTTTACCAGCTATTTCTGTAAGCACAGCTGAGGTCAGAATTGCCTCTGGAGCAGGAAGCCATAACCAGGCCCCCTGAGGCCCCAACACCCTTGCCAAATAGAGCCCTGATGCAGGAAAAAATCAAGTTCAGTCTGCTCATATTGTGATCTAGACATCTGAGTTTGGGTGGTCGGTTACTGTTGGTATGTGTAGTAAGCCTGACTATGCCAATAACACTTATTTAGTACTGTGAATTAAAGCATCTGTAACTGTGCTAATACCTCATTATGCTAATGACCCTTTTTGCAAGGATCATTTGCTAGGCTTCTTTTGAAAGGATCTTTTTGCCTTTACATTGCCTTCTGTGTCTAATGGTGAACTTGAGGAATTTTACCTGTCTTCATTTCCTATGTCCTGGAAACTTTCATTCATTAGAAAATGACCTCAAATTCATCCTCACAAGTGTAAGAACAATACTTTGCTGTGGCATTGAAACTCTCACTGCTATTGCTTTGAAAATGGTCTGTAGGAACTGCCGCATGGGAAGAGATGAATGGTTGGTTAAGGTGGAAATTTTTTTCCAACACTATTCAGTGTCAAATGCCTTAGAGGAAGGTGTTTGGTCTTGATAATACACCTATACAATTCTATATCATAGAAGAGAGGGAGGACATTCCTTGGAAGAAATATTTTCCATAATCTCAGCTGGTGTTCAGATTATGACAAGAAGCCCAAGATGTATCTACACATTTAATCACAAAGTGGGTGAACAACTCCTGAAACAGAGAAGAGATCAAAAAGGTTGCTGGCTATATCTAGGCTGCAATCAGGTATGATGGAAGTACATACAGATATCAGCCAAATCAGATCTTTGTTTAATTCTGCTGTTTTCGATACTAATATCCCTGTATCTGTGATGATACAGGCTTCAGTTCAGATTGCACAAGTACCCCTGCACCCCTGCATATGTATTTGGTGGCTGAAACTTATACTGCGATAGCCACAATGCTGTTTCTGTTTGTAGCTAGCTGGGATAAAGCTAGCTCAGCTATGTTTACATGTGCTGCGTTCATGCCTCTGGTGGCTGTGTAAACGAGTTCACTGTCTCTCTTTGTGCACTATGTGCAAGATGAAATGTCTCATATGCAGAAATCTTTTGCCCAAATGTTGCTCAGGATTGGAAGGTATTGGGTCATATGACCATGCCTCTTACCCAATCAGATTCTTCTCAGTCAGCATGTCTGCTTTAATGCACAGTAGCCTATTTTACTGCGAAATAAAGTGTTGTGTAAAAAAAGTGCAGCTACGCTAATGTGTGGTAAATTAGGCTACTGCACATTAAGTATCACTAAAAAAGCATGCACTTTCACTACTGCGCATTGCCTCACATTGGAGGTACTAAATTTAATGTGCATTAGGAAAAGCACATTAATTCATGTGTAGATGCGCCCACTGATTCCAATGTGAACTTTGTGTATCCTGTGTGTGCAGGTTGGGGGATAGGAGAGAGATTGGGAATAATGGTTGATGCTCTCTTCCCAAGCTCAACCCATAATTCCAGAGTAGGTTTCTGCTAAACTAATCAACAGTAACATAAATACCAGTGTTGACATTTACAATACTTTTAGGATTTGGGACCAACCTTTTACTGAGATGAATGGGTCACTTAACACCTTCACAGGTTGGGGCTATGGGCCAAATCTAAAAACCACCAGACTCAATAGAAGTCTTGACTGCAATGGACTTTGGATCAGGCACTAGCTGCAGACATTAAGTACCTGATTTTCAAAAGTACTAAATCCCAGCAGATCCAATTGAAACCCTTGGGACCTATAGGTACTCATCAAGTCTGAAAATCAGGCAACCTGGCTTTGGCTCATATTTAGCAGATTTTCTTTGCTGCCAAAAGGTCTAGACATTTTTTCTAAATTGTGCAGAGATAAACATGGCCATCTGTGAGATGCAATATAGTGACCGGTAATCATACTGGGGATCCCTGATCAGGTGGTACATTACTTTGGATTGAGTTTAGCCCAACATGCAGGCAATCATCATGTCTCTGAAACAGTTCAGACCCCATATCTCACATTTTTCTTCCAGCAATGAATTAAAAATAATAATAAAAACCCCTCAGACTGAGTGAAAGCCCTAATGCAAACCTCACAAGGCTCAAGTAGTCTGGCTACTATTAAACTGAGGTTTAGCAGTCTCAACAAATACTTATGAACCTGACAGTGATGGCCTTAAGATTCACGCTCAAACCTACAGTCTTACGTTAAAAAGAGTCCCATTAACTTTAGTAGGTGCTTTGCCTGAAGAATGAAGTGCTTTCTTAATAAAGGAGTCACTGCCAGTAGAAAGGGTACTGGTCTAGGACTCCAAAGACCTAAGGTGAAATCCTGGGTCTGTTCGCAGCCCTGACACATTTTACCCTATGTGCTATTCCCAGTTCTGTGATTGCCTTTCTGTATGGCTTTTGAGCAAGTCAGTTCCCATCTCTTTAACTCAGTTTTAATTTCAGCCCTTTATCTGTCTGAAACCAGAGTCTTTTATTATGTGTTTGTATAATGCTTACTTCAGTTGGGGACTGTGTGATACTGTGTGATATTATAATAATAATAACAGTAGCTGCTTTTAAGGTGGACTAGTAATTGCATTTTTTTCATTAAATAATAAACTGGCTTAGACAGCATAAAATGACCATCCTGACATAAAAATTGTTACCAAGAAGACAATGATGTATGTAGAAGTACTACTGGGAATCAGCCGGTAGTGAGGTGCTGATTAGCTGGTGAAATGACATTATCCCCTGAATATCAGAGGAAATACTCTGTTTTGGAAAATGGCATCACACTGCTGACTCTCTCTCTGTTGATGAGTGCACTGGTATTTGGGGAGTTCCAGTGTTCATTGGAGGTGACAGGTATTTTTCATCTGACTCACCTGTAATTCTCAGTAACGTTATGGCTCTCTCTCTTTCATATGGCGTCTGATTGCCTTAGTACTGAATTCTAGTTTCACTTTATAGCTACTCTTGGAAGGCACCACGAGAAGGTAGTCACTATCGCTCCACATTATGGCTGAGAAGACATTTGTCCTATTGTTTACTCATCAGCTCCCTCTTTAACATGCACCTCACTAGACTCTCTCAAAGACAACATTTTTCTCCCTTTTTATAGGAATTTGTCCCTTTTAGGAATCTTCAGTGGGTTCTAACTAAAAACATTAATAGAAAATATTGCTAGGAAACTTGTGACTTTTTCTTTGTAGTACAGATATTGACTTATTTGGCAAAATAAGCAACACTGACGTGAACAGGATGTAAGCACTTGCTGAAAACTAAGCATATATTCCAGTGTTTTGCTGACTAAGGGCCAAACAGCAGAGCTATGATCTTTAGGAATTTGGCACAGCTCTATGCTAACAGATCAAAGAATTGAAGTTAAGCAGAAAGAAATGAATTTTGTCCTTTAAAAAAAAAACACAACCCAACAATTACATTAAATTCAGGAGAAATCTTTTTATTCTCCTGATGCAGGGTCAATTCCTCATCCCTTAAAAGGCAACAAAAAATTGACAGTGGATAAAATTTTTCTTACATTATTTAGTAATGGGCCTAATGTGACCTCTCTCTCCTTCACCAGTGTTTCATTTCACCACAAATATTGGAAGTGATTCTGTTTCTTTACCACTGATTTTGCAACTTTTGTTTTCTAGCCAAACTGAGGGCATTTTGATCTGTCATGAGTTAAACATGGCAAAAATACAATACTGCAATCAACAGTAGTCTTCATAAACAGGCAAAGGCCTGAATAAACTTTCAAAAGTTCTGTCGCCCTCGAACCTGGATCTTTCACGTTCTGATTAACATGCTGGGGATGGAAGCAGCATTCCTTTGGCTTCTAGACTTCCTCTAAATAAAGATTAATTTCCCATGCATTCACTGAGTCTCATTTATCTACCCATGTTATCAGAGGCCCACCTTGTGCAGCTATATATTTAAGCAGAAATTTCATTCCCACTGACTTCAGTAGCCAAGTGTCTTGCTGAATCACAACCAGAACACCTAAAAATCCTCTCACTCATATTTATTATTACATCTTCAAATTTCATTTTTCTTCTAAAACTGTTACATTGTTATGTAGCCTCTGCAGAAGCTGCTGTATTTCAAATTACACCATCATGTCACTAACTGAGGAATAGAAGACTGTTAACTGTTAAAATGGCAGCATCATAGTCAAAGTGGAGTCAAAAAAGTTCTTCTTAATTTTCAGTTCTTTTCTTCAATTTCACCAAAAAAAAATTCAACCTACAGGGCTCTAACTCTGGGACCACAGTTAGTTATTTATTAGTCAATAAGAGTTCTTTTCCCCCTCATCCATTGTTCATCATCTAACATAATAGGTTCCTAGTTTATAACTGGGATTCTAACCACCAACAAAATGCTAATTATTTATTTCCTAGCATACTGACATTACAAAGGGAGGCACATTACAGGTAGGATCTTTCAAACAGCTCAGCTCCTAATTACATGCCCATCTGAAGGTAAGATTTTTCAAAACACTGCACCACGTTTGCCATCATGAGTATTACAATAGAACGTGATGGGTTCTGAGCCCGTTAGAAAATCTCAATATTATAAACCCCAAAGCATTAAAAAATCATAAGTGGGAGCCCCCAAAATCACGAGATTGTTTTTTTTTTAAATGAGATATTTTAAAAATAAATATTTTTTTGCCTTTTGTTTTTCTAAACTGCTAAAGTTTCTGTTTCCCATTGGGGGGGAGGGTTCTATAGCAGAAAATAAAAAGTGAAGTTCTTTTTCTTTTTTTTTAAAACATAATAAAAACATAATAAGTTGACTCCAGGAGCTGGGACTTTAAGAAAAAAATACAAGACTTGTAAGAAAATCATGAGAGTTGGCAACACTGAAATCTGACCCCTCTTAGGTACCCTTATAGTTATAGTGTTCTGAAAACCCCATCTCAATTCTGTGGTCTAAGAACTTGAAAGTTTGGTCCTGAGTGATTTGAAAACCTAGTCCAGTGTGAAAGATCCTTTTTATTGTGTTTGTTTAATTTCAATAGAAGAAACACAGCCAAGATTTTTGGTTAGTAGAACTCTGAAAAGATATGCCAATATCTGTTAACTCTGGAAAAAATAAGCTCATGAATAGATAAAAAAAAATCTGATTGGAAATAAATACTTAAAATTCTAGTATGGGAACTTGACACTTTACCTTATCCTAAGCCCACTGAAATGAGTGCAAATTCCCTTTGATTTCAATAGGCTTTGGATTGGGTCCTCAGATTTCATTTATCTTTGACATTGAGCAAAATCCACATTGTACTACATAAACACTATGTTATTTCAACATTGAAGGGAATGGCTTAAAACAGCAAAAGCCAGGAAATTCCGAGTTCTGGAAGAAATTTCACTCTAACCCAACCTTCCGTATTCCTAGGTAATGCAAAAAGTCTCTGCACCGTGGGTGAGCTTTTACTGCTTCACCCGTCAGCGCTGGAGAGCAAGGCATACAGCCTTATTTTTAACATCTCTGCCATTTGTTGTTTTAAGCTGGCGTGTTGAGGCTGAATATTTTCTTATTTTAACCTGAGAGGGGGAAAAAAGAGAAAATGGTAAAAACAATCCAGCAAGCTTCCTTCATCAAAGCAAAGACAAGTTGACACACTAAACCCTTCATGCCCAGTACATTCAATTGTGTGAATCTGTATTTAGATAATTTCTCTAAATAAATAAATACAAAAACTAAAGTAAAGGAATAATTTAAATGGACTATACATACATGTTTAGGCACTTTGTGTATTAAAATGTAGAATGTATCTGAATAAATTATAGGACATCAGCCTAATTATATACTAACACAAATGTTCATAATGTGTGGAATTTATTTACTATATCACATATTTTGATTAAATACATAGTGTGGTGTATGTCATGGTTTTTGAAAATACATACCCTTTTTTTGAATGGGTATATCTTCAGGAAACACATTTAAGAAATAAATACTGTAGATATTTTTCATAATTAAGTATCATTTTACTTGAAGTTTTTCTACTGTTCTAGGCAGTAGATAACTACATTTTGCCAAGTAAAGGCAGAGTAAAAGAAAGACGTAATGTGTCTCCATAACCTGTAGATATGAGTATTTGGTTCACCAGGATTGTGAGACAATATTTTTTCAAAGTCCATCATTAATGCCAAATAACAAACAATCATATTCTTTTTTATACAGATATCATTTGAATCAAGAGCTACTCTCAGCTGAATACTAACTAACTTAGTGAGCTATAAATCCTATCACAGCACATTCCTAACTGCATGGCTGTATGGGCCAACTGTCCATATCAGAGAGAAGAAAATGCTGGCTTCATTGTTATACTATTCTAGTATATGGTATTCTAATATTAAATTGCAAAGTAGTCAGGAAATACTAACTCATTTAGATTTCTAAAATTCTTTAATATTGGTTTGTACAAAAGAAAATTATACAAAGGCTGGGAGATGGACAGGAGTAATAATATATTTCTGTTATATGTTTGCTATAAATTTTTAACAAACATTTTTGAACAACAACAATAAAATTACCTCTCCCTCTAAAAGATATATACATTTTACTTGCAATTGTATACAACTTTGATGAAAAATATTTAAATTTTTCCCAAAAACACCCTAGAAAATTTCCCTGGAAATGTTTTCTAAAACAACATTTTACATTTATTTTTAGTTTTCCCATAGAAAATACTTGTCAATTCCAACTAGCTGTATCATGAAAGTAAATAAATGTAAGCTTTCTAAAAATGAGCCCACAGGACATTATATTTTATTTTTACATCGCAAACAATTTACTTTACAAACTGTATATATGCTGTGAAATTTGAACTTCATATGGTCAGCGGAAAACAGGTAATGCCTGCATTATATAATTCTTTTTCTTTTTTATGGTTCTTTGTTATGTCAGCTATTGAGGTATGCAATCGATAAAAAATGTCCAGCTATTGAAGTGTACAACAGCAACACTTATGTCAAGGTTACTCACAGGTACTGTGAAAAATAGGGCCAGGTTTTCAACTGGTGTACATTGGAACTATGCTGGTTTCACACCAGCTGAAGATCTGATTCAGGAGTGTTTCTGATCATGTGATGCCAATATATTATTCTCAATTGTTACACTAGAGATTAAATACCCAGGTCTGTTAATATCTGCCCAAACAGGTGTGTCAGTGGGGGTGGGAGGAGAACGTGCCAGCTGGGGAAAATAAGAGAGTGAAAGAGAGAGGAAAATAGACTCCTACAGGTTTAAAGCAAGTCACATGATTTGTTCCCTTGCAAGCATTTACTTCCATGTTTTGGAAAATCAAAACAAAGGCATTTGTGTTCCCTTCATTATTCTGTTACATACATTTCCCCAATTTAGTTCAACCGTTTCTTTAAGAATTTGCTTGAAGTCACCCACTTGAAAAAAATAACCAGAGAGTTGAAAAATGATTGGTCCCTTCTAAATCATAAAGAAAGTCTGATTTATAAAAGAACTATCCCTTTCTTTATAAGTGCCTGCAGATAACTGTACACCTGTTCTTCTTTGGGTTTAAGTTCAAATCTCTTTGTTTATGTGTAGTATATTTAAAGAAGGACACGTTTAGATTTGCTTGCCCTGGTAATACAATAACAAAAATTATGGAAGCTGTATACCGTACCAGCAAAGACACAGCAAGATGCAGGAGTAAAGAGACAAGGTTTCCATAGCTTTCAAACCTAGCTCTTTACTGACTGTCTAACTTATGAGTTTTATGGTTTTTCAGAACTCTAAGGGTCAGTCACACAACTATAATTAAGGGAACTCAGGTTTACTGAAGTCCTGAGTTCTCTTTGAGCTGTGCTATTTCTTTGAGCAGCTTTTCAGTCTTGCAGTTCAGTATATTGTTGAATGAGCCCCATTTTACTACCTGAAATACAGCGTTTTGACTTAAAAAAAAAAAAGACAGAACCCATTAGAAAAGTATCAGACACTTAAAACTATGAAGACACCTTTCTGTATGCTGGATTTTTTATTGCTCTTCACAGATGATATTTATAACTCAGCCATATGTGGTTATAAAGATTTATTATGAGTCTGTGGAATAAGCCCTGTTAATGTGTACAGTAAACGTCCAAGTTTTTGACATTGTAATCCTTGGAGATTTCTAATAATATGAAGCCATTCTGATAGTGGGCCAAGCGGTGTACAGTTGGAACAGTGCCTTGTATTGACAAAGGAGTTAGCTATGTGTTTAAGTCTATAGACACAGTGTGTGTGGTTTTGTTGAGAACTTTGGAAATAAAACCAGATTCTCTGTTTCTTTTTTCTCTCCCCATTTGAGCCATTCTAAGCAGTTGTGGAACATAATGATTTAAAGGTAAAAGTGCAAATTTAAATGCATGCAAATATTGACTGGCTTAAGTCTACATTTTTAGTTCAATTAGCCTAGCACATTCATCTGTATGGGAAATAAAGCCTGAAGTGTAGTGTATGCAATTGAAACAGCTTTGAGAGATTCTCAGCTTTAAGGGACTTCAAAACTTCCAAAAAAGTGCTTACATTTTACAAGCCAAAAAGCTCTACATTATATTTTCAGCTGAATTAGTCTAAGTTGAATAAAAATAATTGTGTTAGATAAAATTCATATGCAAGAAAGTAACAAGGGACTATTTTACCTGTTCAAACAAGCAAACAAACAAATATTAATTGAGCAACTTCAATTTACATTAACTGAAGACTGACTCATTCTATATAGAGCCTATTGTAAAGTTCTGATTAAAATATTTTTCATTGGGAAAAAAAAGTATTTCAGCAAAATCATCCACTTTCCCCCAAATGTTATAGATTTGAAGGGGTGTAGGTTGTAGCCATGTTGGTCTAAGGACATAGGCAGACAAGGTTCTTTGGGTAAATCTGATATCTTTTATTAGACTGTGACAGGGGGCATGCTCGGAGCTGGGTGTCAAGTTGGCCTGCCCACCTGTCTATGGGGCAGTCCACTCAGGCTTGCTTGCCATGACTTAGCTGTAACAAACTGGTGGTAAATGTAGGTGACTGCCCATTACATGCCCCAATGCCAGGGAGTGCTATCCACAGCTCCATCCCATCCCTACACCATGGCCCATGCCTCGCAGATTGCATCATATGTTCTTAATGACTCTGGCCCCACACTGGACCCCATTACACTCTAGGCTGGACCCCAACTAGATCCCTCCTAATCAGGCAGTCTACTCCACCTTCATCAGGCAGCCAAGCTCCCTGACCCCTTCTCCCTCTCGGGTGTGGCCACCCCAGGACCTTTAGCCACTCAGGCCCTAGTCTCACCTCCAAGGCCAGTCATAAGCCCAGGCCCCCAGCTCTGGGCATCCCTCATGCTGGGCCCCTGGCCCTTTGACCATCCTGGTCCTGGCCCCAGCATGGAGCAGTTAAGGGTACCTTGGGTGAAGTCCAAGCTGCTCACCCCCTCTCTCCTACAGGTCCACCTTCTGGGGCCCTACTATAGGGTTACCCACCTGGTTGTGGAGGCTGGGGTTTTAAGGTTCCTCTCCTCGCCTTTCACCAGGGTGGTAACTGGGTTGGCATTTCTTGGGGGCTGCCCCACCATGAACCACCCCACCAGGCCACCCATCCCTGGCAGGGTGCAGTTTCAGGTCATGCCCAGGACCAGGAGCCTCCAAACCATCCTCATAGCTCCTGCCCTTACTTCCAGGATGCTCCACACTGCAAGGGAGAAGCATGGTGCTGCTCCCTTGGCTGCAAGCGGCCAACTGCTGGCACTGCCTGGCTGACCTTTGTTTGAAAATGGCCACCTTAATTGGGCACCTGTTGGCTGCCTGCTCCAGCCCTTAAAGTGGCAAGCACCAAAGGTACACTGCCACATAGAGCAACTAAATAGTTGGAAAAAAGATACCACTGAATTTGCACTGAGGAGAACACCTGGGATTGCCACCTCAGAAATATTTAAAAGGCTTTCATGCAACAAGGACTCTCCTCCAGAGAGATCACACATTTGAGAGAGCCACCTGGATATCATGTGAAGAATTGCTACAGGACAGAAGGAAAATACCCACAAATCGCACAATGCTGGTTATGACATATAACCCCTTCCTCAAACCTATACGGAAAATCCTCAAACACTTGCAACCCATACTAGAAGGAGGCCCAGTTCTTAACGAGATCTTCCCAGAACCCCCCCCCCTAGCCTGTAAACAAGCACCAAAGCTTGCTAACCTCATCACCAGAACCAAACTTCCTATGGCCCAAAGCACATCGAATGGATCCAGACCATGCCATGACAAGATATGCAAAACCTGCCAACATATCTTCACCACCCCACAACAGAACCATCAACATTCCTGAATCTTATAGCTACACCTCCAAAAATGTAATATATTTCATCCAGTGCATCAAATGCCCTGATGCAAAATACATAGGAGAGACCAGACAACAATTGTGCACCAGAGTGAATGCACATTGGAAATCTATTCAAGACAAGAATACCCAGTTACTGGTGGGAGCACATTTCTCACAAGAAAACCACTCTCTCTCCAATCTCTCAATTCTGATCCTCAAAGGGAATTTACAAAACACTTTTCACAGATGAGCCTGTGAACTTCACTTTATTAACCTCCTGGATACAAAAAATCATGGACTAAATTGTAGACATTGGATTATAACCTGCTTGACATCCAACTCCCCAAGTACCTCTCCACTATTTACCTGCTACATTCATCCCCCTTCCCCTAGCCTGTCTCTTACCCACTGGCTCCTCAATTTACATTTCCACTGACTGGCTTTCTTGCATGCATACCAGCTTCTGGCTTCTTTACGATTCATTCCATCCAGGAAGAGCACACACCAACTGCAGATGCTTCCTCAGCCTGATGAAAGGTTTTTAAACCTGAAAGCTTGCAAAGAATTTTTTTTCTAAATAGTTGACCTAATAAAAGATATCAGATTTAGCCAAAGAATCTTGTCTGCCTATAGATTTGAAGGAATGCTCCAGGTGGGGGAGTGGGGAGGTGGGGGAGGAGAAAATTTTGAAGTAAAACATTTTGATTTTGAGAACAACTGAGATGCACACATTTCAAAATGCAAAAAATAAAAATGTAACCATTTATTTTAATTCTATTTCAAACATCATTTTAAGTATTTTTTTTTTTCATTCTGTTTCAGAATCAGAAATTTTGAAACACTCAGATTTCCTACCAGACAAAAATTCTGAGTCTGGACCAGCAGTGATTTTAAATAGATATCTTATTGTGATATTGCTCAGTGATGTTCTGTACACTTGATAGAGGGTCAGTTCTGTAGTTCAATGAGTTTAAGCACAGGTCTAACTCTACTGTTTTCTAGAGAGGTACTCCTGGTTTAGTAAGACCTCTTTTTGTTCCATATTCCTTTCAGTTCCATTCCCCTCCCTTACACTTCTCCATCTGTTCCCAGATATCTCACTGTCCTCACGGAAATCTTAGACCATTTCCGTTGTTCCAGCCTCTAGAAAAATTAAGCAGAAGTAGACAGTCAGAATCAGGATTAGATTTTAAAGAGTGATCATAGAGCCCTGATCCTCTACAACTACAAAGGACTAGGAAGAAAATAATAAAGTCATACAGCCCTTGCAGGGGGGTCAGATTACAGTCCACAGCATGACTTCACCTCTCTCTCTCTCTCTCTCTCTCTCTCTCTCGCTCTACTTTACACTACAGACCTTAACTAGATTCTTATGCTTGTCCATATTTATATATTCCCATCACTGGAGTATCTGAATGTTACTGTCTTCTTACCTTGTTATAATCTGGATTAATTCCACTGAATCCAGGAACCCTATCCTAGTATAAAAACTTACTGAGAAGTGAATTATTCAGGTTTTAGGGGTCCTTTGTATAGTTCTGTGCAAAAGAGCTGAAAGTGAGACACCCTTGGTCACCCTTGCTGTGAGGGAATCCCCAGGGGCTATAAAGCTGGTATTGCTGTCTCTATGCTACCAGCTCCTGGCCTCCTACGATGGGGAGATGTGTGTGGTCACAGCACCTTGCACTGTGGCAATCCTTGGATGGTAGAATGGCTGCTACAGGACTGCTATTGCTTATATAATTTCTATTAGCTCTTATGTTGCTCTAAATTGGTATCATAGGATCAAGAGCTCGCTTAGCAAATTTGCAGATGATACTAAATTTGATGGAGCTGCAGACACTCTGGATGGCAGGTCCAGGATGCAGAATAACCAGGGTAGACTGGGAAAAGGGTCAGGAATCAAGCAGATGAAATTCAACAAGAACAAGTGCAAAATCCTGCCCTTGGAAAGGAATAATTGCATGCACAAATGCAGATTGAGGAATGACCGGCTAGGCTGCAGTACTGCTGAGAAGGTCTGAGAGGTTACAGCTGAATATGAGCCAATAGTGTGCTCTTGTTGCACAAAAGTATACTGGGTTGTATTAGCAGAAGTGTCACTTGCAAATCAAGAGAAATGTTCTATTCAGGACTGGTGAGGCCTCACCTGGAGTACTGTGTCCAGTTTTGGGCCCCACACTTCAAGAAGGATGTGGACAGGTTAGAAAGAGTCCAGCAGAGAGGAACAAAAATGATTAGAGGCCTGGAAAGCAGGATTTATAAGGAAAAGATGAAAGAACTAGGGTTATTTAATCTGAAGAAGAGAAGACTGAGGGAGGATTTAATAACAGTCTTTAAATACCTGGGGGACAGTTACATAGAGGATGCTTTTCTCTCCAGCAATGGGGGACAAAGCTAGGAGCTATGGCCTGAAGTTGCAGCAGAGGAAATCTAGTCCAGAGGAAATTAGAAGGAATTTCCTGACTGTGAGGGTAGTCAAGAATTGAAACAGGCTGCCTAGAAAAGTTGTGGAATCTCCTTGGAAATGTTCAAGAGCAGGTAGGACAGACATTTGGCTGGATGGTTTAGTCAGGGGTGATTCTGCCTTGAGCAGGGGGTTGGACTAGAAGATCCCATAAGGTCTCTTCCAGCCCTGTTTTCCTATGATCCTAAGTTATAACGGCTGCATCCACACATTCATGAATGTGCTACTGCGCATTAAATTTAGTACATCTAATGTGAGGTACTAGCTAAATGCATATTAGCCTGCCCTAATGCACAGTAGCAAATGCGCATACTTTTTTAGTGATGCTTAATGTGCAGTAGCTTAATTTTACTGTGCATCAGCGTATTAGCCTGTTTTTTTCCATGACACTGTAATGCACAGTGAAATAGGCTACTGCACATTAAAGAGAACAGGTAAACACACCCACTGTGTCCCAAACCACACCCTAGCTAGCTTTAGAACTAAGGAAAAAAGTGACTTTGAAGCACTATTTTCTCCCTTTCTGTCCTAAATAGATGAAAGTTCAGTCCAAGACAATGATCTCACCGTATATCATTATCTTCCAGATAATCTTCTCCTTCCTCCCTGGTCACTGCCTCATTCCTCTGTATTGCATATGCCCTTTTCTCTCATTTAGGTCATGCTTACTTTTATATTTCCCCTGACAGCTCCTTACATCTCAACCTCTCTGTGATCTAATCTGTTTCTAATGCATCTGACACTGTAGTAGCCAGATACCGATGTCATCCTAACTCATCAGAACCACAATTCTGCACTGATTCTTTAGGAAAGAGGGCTGGTTGGTTGTTATTACACTATCCTTGGACTTAAACAGCAAATGTTCAATTCCCTACTCTGCTATAGACTTCTTGTGTGAATTTGGGTGAGTCACTTAGCTTATCTGAGCCATTCATCAAAGAGAATAGTGCTTCCGTACCTCACAGTGCTGTAGTAAGGATAACAAAGAACATTAAAGTAATGGGGTATCGTCTTCACACTAAGAAGGAGTTTTCTGAGAGGCATGCATAGTGTGCTGCTACCAGAATATGTAGCAATACCTTTGGAACCTAATTCCCCTCCTGAAGGGTATGAATAACTCCCTCTGAACACCCTTAGAGTTACTTAAGTTGGACACAAAGGGAAGAATTGAGTTCTATTCGTGCAAAAGCCCTAAATCTAACAGACTCTTCAAAGAACTGAGCTCCACCCTAGAGGTGGGCTCCACCAAGTTTCAAATCTACTCTTCTGCATTTCCCAACATCTAATTACATACGGTTCCATTTATACTCATAGGGTTAAATCACAGCCTGAACTATATTGGCTAAATGAACTACCTTGAAAGAAAATAAATGACATATGCAGTCTCCTGAACTTGGAGTCCATCTCAGTTTACAATGTGGGTCTCTAAAAGGACATTAAAAAGAATATACAACACTAAAAAACCATTTACTTAGCTATTTACCTTCCAGTTTCCACCCCCATGTCCCCAGACCATAAGTGTAATAAATGCAAAAAATGAACTGATGTGGTATTTTTTGTAATACTTTGGGAGATGTGTGACTTAAATTCTTGAAAATTTTGAAAATGGACCACATTCTGCTAAGCACAGCTAGATCTTAAAGCCAAAGCCAAGATATGAATTAGAGTTTATAAGGCTGAAGAGAGAATACCAAAGAATTAAAAGAAAAACATTTCAGCTTGAGTAGGAAAAATCTCTGTATTCTATTTTACAGCCAACCATAACTTACACAAAATGAATTATGCTTTCTGTTATTGGCATATTTTTCAAGTTAAATAAAAACTATGTTTTGCATGAGAGGTACTAGTGAAACTTGCATTCTGACCTGCTGTGTTAACTTTCCTGAAGTACGATTTCTCCTAGGTCAGTGGCTTTTTGGTGCAACCCAGTTCTAAATACACAAACAAACAAAAGTGTGTTTGGGTTTACACGGCATCTGCATTAAATCACTGTAAAAATTAAGTGTCTGGGATATTTTTTCCTAGGGACTTTTCAAAGTCTGCAGTTCCTTCAAAATGGACATCCAAGCCTTGATATTATAATATTGTTGGGGGAGGGGAACCTCCTGGGTTTTGAATGCCTTAGGTTTTTTTACCTACATTGCAATCACAGGGGGACTGCAGTGTAGTGTGTGGACATGGTCTGACCATCTTACGCTTGCTAGCTTGCTGGTATAGATGCAGTAGCCCAGAGCTCAGAGTGGGTTGTGAACCCACTGAGAAGGCTACCCTTAGTCAGCAGCATAACTAGGGCAGGGTGAAAGGGGTACCAACCCCAGGTGCTGACTATGATTAGGCACCATTCCCTGCACCTCAGGAGGCTTTGCCATGGCTGGGGTAGTACTGCACTGCTCCTCTTGGCTATAGGAGAATCCCCATACCCATCGGTGTGTCTAGGGGAGTAGGGGTGAGTGGGATGAGTAGAAAGTCGCTACTGTCCCCACCTCCACTTTGCCAGTGTAGGCATAATCCTGTGCCCAATAGAGTTTCTGGGGTGTGTGTGGAGCAAAGCAAACAGAATGGACTCCCAGGGGGCTCACACCATGTGGCTTCTGCTCCTGCAACAACAGTGGCAGTGGCAGTAGTGGCAGCTGCCTTTAGTCTGCAGAATGCCTGAGCAGGTAAGACTTCTCTTCACCTCATCCTAGCACCCGTTTCCACCTGGTGCTCAATGACTTTGCTATGCCTCTGCCTCTAATGGTTCCAACTGTAAATGGGTGCCTGGTCATTTGGGCTGTTGAAGTCTCAGGCAGTGAGATGTAGATGCTAGCTACCTCACTCCCGTGTGGGCCACTGGTGTGCCTACAGAAACTGGTGTGCCTTTTCCATGATAGCTTGATGGACCACGTAAACTCAGGCAGAACTTTGGTCTTGACTTTTATGCTTGAAATTAAGTAGGTGGAATTGCTGGATCAGAGCTGTTTTCTTACCTCATCTCCCACTGGACCAGGCCCTTACAAACAGAGAGCAGCTTTGCAAGTGACCCAGCCAAGACAGGAAAAACAAATGTCATTCATGCTCTATAATTTGCCCAACTCTGGTTTTATGTCATTCCATTGATGGAGACATGTCGTTTGACATGTTAAGCCTATGTCCTGAATATTAAGGGTCCCATGGCTCTTTTCATAAGGTTAGGGTAACTGATCTGCAGGCCAGATTCAAATGAAGATTATTAAATATCCAAGGTTAGTCAATTAATGTAAATATTGTGGAGCATAAACTTTCCAAGAGTTTAAAATGTGATCCTTCTTTTATGGAAAATATAAGTAATAGCATCCCAATTATCAAGCCTTTGTAAACACTGTTAGGTGTCTACACTTATTTTAGCATTTAACTTAAATTGAAATTTAAAATGTTTTTACTTTTTATTTTAAAGATTTATGTATATTCAGTGTTTCATGTAAAAATAGTTGAATATAATATATTTTATTATTTAAAGTTTAAACAGAACATTTCCCGTGAAGTCTATTATGATATTTCTTAACAATAGCATTGGTCGAAAACTTTCTTGACAAAAACATTTTTCACTTGAAAATGCACCTTCCTCAAAATCAGAATTTTCCACTGGAAAATGCTGAATTTAACTATTTAAAAAAAAATTTCCAAACAAAGTTTGAAAATGAAACATTTCATTTAGTAATGCCATTTCAATTTGAATTTAATTTTTTTTATTTTGAAAAAAATCTATTTTTATTTTGTTTATTTCCATTTGGAAAATATCTTAATTTAACATGCCCGACTGGAAATGTTTTTGATCTTTTGTTCCTCCTAAAAATGTTGTAGTTTGATTGTTTATTCAATTTGGGAAGAAAAAAATTAAATATATATTTTTGGTGGCTGAAATTTTCTGACCACATCTACTTATTACATCTAAGTTATATTATTATTTTTTCTTCAGAATAACAACATGGTACTTTCTTTTATTTCCTTATTTGTTCTGATGAACAGAAAAGTAATTCACAATGTGAAATATTCTATTTAGTGTCTGAGTTAGCACTGATTAAAATGAACAGGGACTTATACATCAAAGCTTTTGCTTCAGACTCCCTGAAAACGCAGGCAAATCTCCTTATGTAGGTTTTACCTGCTTTGTGTTTTGAAGATTTTCTTTAAAACCATAAAAAGACAACAGGCCTTAGTCTTGCATACCTGAGGCCCATTTCAAGGTATGCCTTGAAATAGGGGTGAAGTACAAAACAATCTTAGCTTGCTTAGCTCACAGAACACCATAGAAGTGTTTGTACAACACTAGGAAACACTGATATGCTGTCTTTAATTGTAACTCTAAAATTAGCTGAATATATGATTTGATGAAATCTATATACCCAGTATATAGTGCTGACCAAATAATAGAAATAGAATGCCTCTGCGTCCTTCTTTCTTAGATAATCCAAGAAATAACATTGGACAACTACTTGTCTGCTCTGAGGGGTTCTTTCATGAAGCCATTCCAATCCAACATGTGTATCTTGGTTGTACATAGAAATGTTAGAAGGATCAGGGTGGAGACATGATTTGTGGTATCTAGAATGTGCTTACACTTAATTTTTAGCTACACAGCATTCTACCTGGACAATGCAGTTATGCAATTTACCTACCCAATGTTATATAGAAATGGGGCTCTGGATAATGGTTAACTGGATGAGATTCATTAGGGCTGTGTAAAGCTTCGGTCCCTGATTTGATTCAGCAGAGATTCGTCCCGATTTGGTGGCCGAATCTCTGAATCTGAATCGAATCAGGAGACCCTTTAATCTCTCCAAATCAAATCACAACCCTTCAAATCAATTTGGAGAGATTCAGAAAGATTCAGAGATTTGGATATAGACATAGCTTTAAATGTTTTTTTTTACATAGCTTTAAGTACCAGGGAGCTCGTGAATGCTGCGATGAAGCATCCCACAGGAGTGCAGCAGGCTTCCCAGTGCACTGAGCAGCAGACCCGGAAGTGGACCAGAAGCATTTCTGGTCCACTTCCGGGTCCACCGGGAAACGCGCTGGGAGCCCTGCGCTGCACCCCCCTGGCTTGGCAACTGGTGCCTCCTGGGTCTGGGGGTGCACCCAGGGTCCTCTTGTGGCCAATTGCCGAGCTGGGGGAGATGGGTGGGGGGCCTCCAGCGCACTCCCTGGTGGACCTGCAAGTGGACTGGAAGTACTTCTGGTCCACTGCCGGGTTCACTGCCAAGCACATGGTGGCCCCGCCCCCTGCCCTGCTCCTGTGGGACGCTCCATGTGCCCTAGCATCGCAGCACTCACAAGCTATCCTGTTACCTCGAGGTATGTAGAAAAAACATTTAAAGCTGTGTCTATGTCCAAATCGCTGATTCTCCAACTCAGCATCGAAGCTTCAGATTTGGATTTGGCCAAATCAAATCAGGGAGAGTGATTCAAATCAACAAATTGAATCACCGTCCCTGACTTGGGCCAAATCTGAATCCAAATCGAATAGGGCCCACTTCACACACCCCTAGGATTTATGTCAGATAGGATAGAGAATGTGCTAGACCAGAGCACCCAAAGAAAGAGAGGTGATACTACCTCCCTAACCAGAGGAGATACGACCATGAATGGCACATTCCCCCAGCAGCTGGGGGGCACGGCTGTGGTGGCGGGAGCCCAGTGGTGGTGAGTGGGAAGCTCCTGCAGATGCCACCAGCACTGTTGGCGGTGAGGAGGTGGAGGGGGTGGCGAGCACCCACAGACACCGCCGGCAGTGTTGGCAATGGCCAGGGCTAATCATGGACCGCCTGCATGGCGGGGTGGCAAGCGGCAACCACCCTTGGGCACCACCAGCAACGATGGTGGTGGCCAGGGGCGATCATGGACTGCCTGCAGATGCTGCTGGCACTGGGCGGGGTGGCGAGTGACGACCACCCACAGCGCCTTTTTGCAGGGGGTGCACCACCACACACAGGGGTTGCATGTGCATTTGGCATAATGGTGGCAACTCTTCTTTCCTTGCATATGGCCCAATGTTTCAAGCAATGTGCTGTGAAGTGACCATGGGTGGAAATGACAAAAAACAACCCTTCCAGCATACTTTCCACTTCTGTTAAATCCACTTTTGTTAGACTAAAAGAAACCCTTTACTTCCTTCAGTTCAGGTACTTTGCAGCCAGATGAACATCTCCTGTGAACACCCTTTGTCTCTTGTAGGCAGAAAAAAAAATCATGCTCTTATTTAAATTTGCATCTTCCTTACAGATACAGTTCACAAATGATGAAGGCTGCTATGCAGCCTTCTTTTCTGTGAATACAGTGGTTCAAGGGAAAGTTTGATTATGTGGATTCCAAAAAAAAAATCTCTTGGAAAACTCAGATGCTCTACTGTGACATATGCTTAATCTTTCAAGGTCTGCCGGACACTGTGAGCCAGTTCCTACCTATCTCAAGCATGGTCCTTATGTCATTAGCAGGAGAGCAGTTTTCTAGGAAATAAAATATCCCTGGACCATTCTTATGTCCATATCTGAAATCCACTTTCCTTTCCTGTTCTACCAATAGCTCTTTGGCTTATTATACCTTTTGACTGCACTGAGCTTGTTTGCTCAAGATGAAAAAACTCAAATATATCAGTATATGTGTATTTTGCCACAGTCTGGATTAACCATTTCTTCTGACTTCTTGACAAAGATTATACTCTCTGTTATAGAAGTGTAGCCGCTGAAGTGTGTAGGGCTTTGGGTCCCACTGCAAAAAAAAGTCTTGCTTGACTGCTTGCAAACCCTTCAGACAAGGGTAGGAAAACCAGCAAAGCAAGAGCTTTGATCCATGCATGTGCATGCTCGAAGAGAACAAATTCATAAGCAGAGAAATCAGCCCTTTTATTTCTATGATGTGTACTGTTCTTCACATAACAGTTTTCTCCTGATCCAGGATTCATAGAAAAATCCCTTGATCATTCTTTTTATACTCATATCACTATAGAAACAGAACACTGAGCTGCATTGGAATCAGTGTTTGTTTCAAGCCATTTTGTCAGCCAGACTTGTACCCCAAATTTCCATTGGGTTCAATGGAAATTCTTCTCTTCAAGGGAAGCAGGGCAGAGTAGAGCACATGTACACCAAAGAATGGGTGTGCTCCAGCTGTGTGTGATCATGACTTATGGACTAAATGCCTGATGAGTAAGTAGATATTTGTAAAGCAGTCATGATGAGCCAGGCACACAATAGGAGGCACAAAGGGAGGTGGTTCTTCATCAGCACTACAGAAGCCAATGTGCAGGCTGCTGAAGTGCAAGGGACCCTAGAGATAATATATCACCATTCATTTTTATCATCTCTCCCCTATTAGACAGCAAAGGTCTCCATAGATATCACTTGGTCTTGACAGGAGTAACAAAAGTTGTAAAGAGAGTTGATGCCAAGTGGTCAGCTGCAGAGACTGATATATGACTTCTGGTCCACAGAGATGATGCCACAGTGACATCAACTCCTTTGAAAAATCTCAGTGTGGTGTGTCCAGATCAAACAGCTATGCTAGGAAGCATTTCCATTCACACTACAGCCCTGGAAGAGATACAACATAGCTACTGTAGATCAATGCTGGATGTCCACTGATAAATGTTCCCCAGAGAGTGAGTGTATTGGCCTGAACCGAACACCACACTATGATAGTTGCGCTACATCCATGCCAGGGTGTAGCACATGTGTAACAGGCATGCCAGACTTCAGGGCAGCACTCCCCAGCATAGTCCTTTAGTGGTGAAAACATGGTCTTTGTGTTCTCTGCTTGTACAGGCCCAGGACAAAGGGGACCTTGTCCAGGAAAAGGACACCTTGATACTATAATTATACGACTTTTAACATATTATTTATTACAATAATATACTTGTATCACCATAATTATAATAGTAACAATATGACCACTCTCTGTGTATCATCATCTTCACCATCATCAGGGAATTATCACTTTGAACACAACACAACAGTTATTCATAGCATTATATATAATATAATGAATTATCAGATGAATGCAACTATTACTAATAGCAATAACAACAACAGTAAATTTGATGTAAGTATTATATTGGACAGTGTGGATTTAGACTGTCTACATTCCCTGACTACAATCCTGTGCTTTATCAGGAGAGATCTGCTTTTCAAATTTAAGGCAGAGTCATTCCAAGCCCACAGAGCAAGGATACATTTTTCCCTGAAAGCAAATGGCCTTGAGGAATGCTCAGTATTATTATATTTAATAATGCAAAGGTTGGGACCCAAACCAACGAAAGCCAGTGGGCCAGTTTCTTTTATTTGGGTGTAGCTCTATTTATTTCCATAGCATTATTCTTGATTTCCTCCCAAGCCCAAGCTTGAGTTTAACTAACTTTGTTGTTACTTAATGAAGTATCAGAATGTTGTCCGATGAAAATGAACATGGCCCTGTTGATTTCAGTGGGGATATTCTGATTTACACCAGCTGGGCATCTGGCCCCAATAACTTAAGTGAAGGGGAATTTGGCCCCATGGACTTCAATGATACTACATCAGTTTATACCAGCTGAGGGCCCTGCCCTATTATCTTTAATAAGCAATTTTCCCCTAAGACAATTGTGTTTTGTAACTTCAAGAAGTTGAGATGTAACATGATGTTTGGGACACAGAGACATAAAAAACAAACAAAAAATGCTGCAAGCACATTATTGGAAGCCTAGAACCTATATTAGTGGGTGTAATATGCTACTTTACCTTTAACAGAGCAGCCTATATGAGACACAGGTACATATTGGAATGTTTAAGGGTGAAAGGTATTTTGATATAGCTGACATTTAGACACAAGGCAATTAAGGAGATATATTAGAACACTTGGCCTCTTAGCCT
The DNA here is from genome assembly GCF_000455745.1 of Alligator sinensis. NCBI lineage: Eukaryota > Metazoa > Chordata > Crocodylia > Alligatoridae > Alligator > Alligator sinensis. Next base: position 2,754,414 of record NW_005841836.1, read on the forward strand.
TAATGAAATCTATATAATCAGACTTAGCAATGCTATCCCTGAATAAATACATTTTTTAAAATAAAGGGACAGATCAGTTTCTGAACCAACCCAGCCCCAAACGCCATATATTCCCACACTCCTGACAGTATTGCACGGATCTGAGAGGGTTCAGCAAAGATCATAGGGTCAGGGGTTGGAAGAGACCTTAAGGGTTATCAAATCAAAATGCACTGTTCCTAAACCATCCCAGATGTCTATCCAGGCTCTCCTTGATAATCCTCAGCAAAGAAGATTCCACAGATGGGACACGTGACAGAAGGAGGGACAGTTTGCAAAGGAGCTAAGGGTATGGGACAGAGAGAGATGAACTGTAAGACAGAGGGGATATTTTCAAAGTTGGAGGAAAGCCACTTGCAATGCAGATCCACATGAAAGAAGGAGGAGACAACTTTGAGGGGGAGGACCCATTTGCAAAGGGCCAGAGAACGCAAGAGGCAGAGGCTCTTTGCTGTGGGAAAAGGGGTGCAGGCACAGTGGAGGCCACTGCAGTCAAGAAATAAAGGCCTTCACAAGATTATCATGACCACCAGTGTTAACATCTTGTGAGGGATTGGAGCTACTTCCCACTGCTCCTTACATGGGCCAGCAGAGCTGCCTATGGACAGAACTGAGCGTACGCTACAGTTCTGTAAAAGGTGGTGTGATGGCTGCCCCTAGGAGCATCAGCAAGTATTTTGCCTGTCATGCCTCATGGAGCACTTCAGCAGAAACTCCAGTCCACAGCTGTCCCTTACTGACAAAGGATAACTCAAAATGCCATCTTGATTTGACAAGACTATGAAGTACTGTCATTGCAGAAAACATGGGCTTTGATGACAGCAAAGTATATTAATGTACTAGAGGAAGGCACAAAAGTGTGTGTGTGTGTGTGTGTGTGTGTGCGTGTGTGTGAAGGGTTATTATGGAAAATGTCAATCTTTCATCAATCCCCCTCCCCACCCCACAAATGGTTGTTTGTGCAACCATATTTGTTGGTTTTCTTATGAAAAATTGAAAAGTTCTTTGGAAAGCAAACACTGTCCAAATGCAATCACTTAGTCAAAATCCATTTCTGGCTTTAAACATGTGCTTGAGGCCACTCCAAGATTTGGTGTACACTGAGCTGGTAGAAGTAAGCGGGACATGCTGCGGGTCTGCAGTTCCAGGCCTGGCCCACATGTGATATAGTCAAGACTCCTGATTGAGCCTCTGTCCTCAATCCAGGTTGAGATCTTAATCTTGCTTGCATATAGAGTATAAGTCATACATTCTTAATTGTTTATTTTTCTTCCAATATCCAAAAACGTAGAATCTAAAATGTGATTTATGAGCATTATCTATTGGGCTGAACAAGAATCAGCTGAAGCATGTAGTAGAAACCAGATCATCTAATCTTTTTTTTTCCAGTGAAAAACAGAGTTCCTTTATAAATCTTTATTGCAGCTTCTTTTACTATCATAGCAAATGATGCGTGTGAATTGAACAGCACCGGCATGATGTATGTGATGTATGTGGAGTACTGTATTTATCCTAATAGCATTTGAACTGGTCCCAAATTCACTAAACTCAAGCTTGTCACATTGGTTTAGTATACTCAGGAGTCATGATCAAATCGCTTTCCCTTGCCATTCACTAACATTAGGATTTACAGTCTGTGGGCCAATTTCTACCTCAGTAACACACAACCAGCCCTTACTGACTTGAGCAGCATAGGTGCACACTTACACCTAGGGGCAGATTCAGAGCTTGTGAACCCTGTCATTTTCAGATTGGCTCATCAGAATTGAAAAAAAGAGACAGTGACAAAAAGGGGTTTCCTGACTAAACCCCCATATATTGGTTGTGGAGACTGGGGTTCTCTGGGGATATATGTATCAGGTGTCATTAAAGGATATGGTGGATGTACAAGGATGTGGCAAGAAAGAATTCTGCCCCAAGAATGCGCAGTCTGAATAATTAAGAAGTATGGGAGGGCCAAGAAAAGCACAGTGGAGAGGGAATACTTGCCCACACTCTCCCAGGAGGTCAATGGTAAAGGTGGGAATGGAAGCCACGTCTCCCAAGCCTTAGCTCAGGACACAATCTACTAAGCCATGAGGCCTCCGAACAAAGCAACAAGGTAAACCTCCCATCTCCATCCATCATGTGGTGCTTGCATGTTTGGTATCATTTGTGAGTATGCGCTTAGATGACATGATAGTATTCCTTTATAAATGTAACTCGGGTTTTTGTGCCACGGATTTGAGGGCAGGACGTAGATTTGAGAATGGGTGGTTGTCCTACGCCTCTGTCTGCTTGGAGCCCACCCAGCACTACCCCCAAGAGTTTGCATCACTTGTAGCAAAGTGCCACCCCTGAGGGCATGTCCCCTACACTAGGACACACCTTATGCAGGAGGCACCATATTTTGTTCCATTTCTATACAAATCTGCCCAAAGAGGCAAGGAGAAGAGGTGCAAAGCTGAAATGCCTTTAACTCACTTTGGGGCCTTCCAAATTCTGGAGTGTGCCCCAGAGCGAAAGTAACCTTTAGTGTAAATTAGACAATTCTGGGAGGCCATATAAGCTTGGGCAATGTGCTTTGACTTTGCTCTAAACACATCTCTTTCTAAACTTTGAAAAAGGGTCCACAGAGAAGACAATGAAATTCTACCTTAATACCTACACCCCATGGTAAATAAATTCTCTCTTGTAAAGTATAGAGCTATTTTATATAGCTCCAGCCCTTTCATTCTATGTAAAGCATCCAGAGTCATGATGAGAATCGCAAACCACAAGTACAATTCAGTGGTGACTATGACAGTAGAAAACCAAGATATTCATAACAGAAAATGAAAATGGGCCAAAATTTATTTCAGCAGGTGGGTAAAATGAGTACTCACCCAAGTACCCCCACTGTGAGAGTACTTAGGCACCTAAATGCATTTTTATTCCAACCATACAAGTCTCTGAGAAACCATTAATGAATCTGTATTTGTAACATCCCATCTTCTGATAATTAAGAATAAGTCACAAGACAGTAGTGAGGAGAAGAGCCCACATGTCTTTTGCATTAAATATTTTTTAAGAACTTGTAGAACAGAATTGCACTTAGGCACTTAAATCTACATATGCACCTAATAGATGAAATAGAATCTGACTCAATGAAATTATCTTTAGGATCTGACCTAGCAAGGTTTTTCCATTCACTGGTACTGCAGAGGACTAGCAAGATCTGCTCCTTAATTGTCAAGGTTAGTTTGTTTAAAATGTACATTATGGCAAACATTGCCTTATTCCTTTTGACATCTGGATGTGTCTCATCCTTTACTACTCCTCCACCCTCCTGCTGCTGTGGAAGTTGGCCAGCACACAGTTCACTATTCAACATTTAGAAACATTCAAACCTTCATATATTTTGCAACTGTGGCATTTCTTTTCCAAATGGGCACCTTACAAACATGTGGAAAGTGGATAAACAAATCATAAAGCAGATAGTATATCAGGCATATATATGCTCTTACACAGCTGGCAAGTTAATTAATTACAGACTAAGTACCTGCCTGCTTCTCCACAGGGAATAGTGGACAAAAATTGGGCTTAAAATATACCATGTTCTTTTTCATGATGGAGATCTTATGAAGTAAGTACATTACAACCCCATGCTTGCTGTGGTGTATAGTATAAACCAATTGATCTATAACTTTTATTACAAAGGGGCCTCTTCATTGAGAAGGACATGGAGATATAGTTTCCCCTTGATCTTTATCCAGTAGAAAGAGAAGAGTTTGTCTACAATTCATCAAAGCTCTTAAGCACATTGTGAACATTAAAGGTGAATAGCCCTGTTGAAACAATGGTCCTGAAACACTACTGGAAACTCTGGCTATTAAAACCTCATGAGTCAGGCCCATCCAAATCATAAGATTGACTTAAAATCATGAGATAAATAAAAAGAACCCCAAAGTGATTATGATATCTTTGGCCTTCTAGGTTTTAAGTTTATAATCTTTCAAATTATTCCATAGTATGAGGGGCATGTCTACACGAGACGCTATGCACAGAAGACTAATTCTATTGTGCATTAGCACAGCAGGCAAAGCCTGTGCTAATGCATTAATGCACAGTAGATTTAGTCTAATGCTCATTAACATCACTAAAAAAAAGTTCATCTGTGCTAATGCACCTAGTGCCGACTATGGTGCATTAAGTTATTACCTGTCATTACAGGTACTAAATTTAATGCACCATAGTTACAGCTATGGTGCCTTAATGAACATGTAGATGTGCCCAAGGAACAGAAGCTCCAGGAGTCAGGTTTTAAAGGAAAATGCCAAATATAAGATGAAACCATCAGAGCTAGCAATACTGTCTAAGCTACCAACATGCATTTGTGAGATCAAAGCTATGTAATGAGCAGACTTTACAAGTTACATTTTCAAAAGCAGCCTTTAAAATTCTGGGCTACAAAGGATCAACTTTTCTTATTGAATATACAAATATACACTCATGACACACAGCACACTTACTTGTAGAGGTTCCTTGTATAAATTGTGGCCATATATACTGGACCTTTGTGCAGACTTTATTCTTGGGGCTTTGTTCATATAATCTATGTATATATCAGTTATGCAGTTGCTCAGCTTTGCTGCTTGCAGTGATTCCTACTTGCACAGTCTGAAGCATTTGGACATTTTAAGAAAATGATAATTGAAATGAACATACTGAAACAGTATAAATCCTACTGAAGCCAGTGGGAAGTTTGCCACCAACTTCAATGGGGCCAAGGTTTCACCCTTTGTAACACACAAAAAAGTGAGCCCTATGCTGGGACTACTTTAGACTTTAGTGTAGCAATGGGGATATCCAATAAGTACTGCTTGTGAATACACCAAACAGGAAAAAAAATAAAGAACAGATTATGTTTTTGTCCATTAGCCTTAATGAAGGACTAAGTTGGTAAATTGAAAGTTTAATAGACAGCTTTGTAAGAGTAATATCCATTTTTATTTGAGTTGTTTTCAAATCTCTTGCCAGACTTGCACTTTCTTCAAGTTCCTTTTTTTTTCATACCACAGCCTCTTGGGCCTCTTAAGCAGTTTTGTAAAGCAACTACCTCCATTTCAGTGGTTTAAATAATAGAAGAAACCTTTATGAATCCAACTGAATAAAACTGTGCAAGCTGCCAGAAAAGAGGTTTCCTACCAGGCAGCAGAATTGCAGCCACCCCTAATCCCACCTCATGGAATTCAATGCATTCCATTTTTGTCAGTGGGGAGGGTCCAATTTCCCCCATATAATGACTAGCTGCCCTTTGGCTAATGAACAGCTATCAAAAAATTGGGCATCTGAAACTATAAGTACAAAATACATCTCAAAAGCATGATGCAAACTTTGTCCAAACATAAAGAGAGAGAAACTTAGAATTGAAGGAACTTGAGTTTTTGGGGGGGAAATCTATAGTTTTGAACAACATGATGGGTTTTTTTCTTTTCTATGCACGCTCCAATTCTCTTGCATTCATTTTTTTTTTTTTTTTTGTCTAGGACATTAATTGCCTGCAAGTTATTAAGAACAAAAAAAAAATACAATGAACAAATTCATCTGGGAATGGGAAAAAAAAGCCCAAACAACCTAGAACATTATGTGCACATAAATTACAAAAGTGTGTGTGGGGAGCTTGTTTAGGAATCCTGAGCTTGGTCCAGTAAAAGACTTAGGTGCATAAAAGTAAGTCTGTTAGGTGCCTGGCGTGGAATCCAGAACCCTGGGTTAGATGACTGGGCTCCCTGTACAGTACATGTGGAGATTTAAGCACCCTGGAATAAGTTCCCTAATAGCCAGCACGCTGAACATACCACCATTTGAGATAGCTCATGGAAAATACAGAGCACAGGGGTTTGTGGACATCCCATTCTCTCCATAGATTAGATGCCTGATCAAGCAGGCACCTCCAGCCATTTGGTATCCAAAGTCCAGCTTCCTTTCCTGATTGTTGTTTTTTTTTAATAAAAATGATGTTGGCTATAGAAACATCATTTTGACCAAAATTAAAATGTTAGATCAAATGAAAACCAAAAAGAAATGTCAAATCATAGTAAGAGTTTTGTTTTTCTTGGTCATTTTTTGTCAATTTTGTTTCCAGAATGAAAAAAAAATTGATTTGGGGTTTCATTTCTTTAATTGGAAAAAAAAATTGCAGTTTTAATTAAATCTAATTTTTTTCTTCATGAAAAATAATTGATATTTTTCAACTAGTATTAATGAGGATGCTTGCCTATTTTGTAATTCATTCCCTTTCAAAGTTCACACGGGATATATAACTCAAAGCACTTAATAACGGCTCCGTAGATAGATTGCTGGTCCTTGCAATAGACATTTGTCATAACCTTCTTTTTCATAATCTGTGCAAAGCTATAGAATTGTATTTACTGAGGAGGACAGGAAAATGCAGGGCAAAGGGGAGAGTCTTATGACCATGGATATATATAGAGTCACCCATGGGAAAACATCTGACCTCTCTAATATTGTTATAGTTTAGGGCTTCAGGTCAGGTTGGTGATTGCCTGCTCTTGATGTCTGCAAAGCATAGCAGGATCCCTCATGTCTAATAGCTTGGTGTGGAAAGGATTATTGGATGATAGTGGTGTGTTTTATTTCCCTTTTGTCCAGAGCAGCATTAGCAAGAGGTTACTATTACAACAACATGGGCTGGAAAGAGGAATTATTGAGGACCTGTCTACATTACAGAGCAGCTGCCCCTCTAGCTTGTCCAGCATAGTTAATAATAGTAGAGGCCTTTACTGGGATCATGGCCTATGCTGGGGGACACACCACTTCCTTAAATAACAGAAACTAAGCCAGTAGAAGCCTTATTATGTCAGCAGAGCGGTCCCCAAATTAAGATGTGCCAATTTAACCGTGTCATGGAAGGGAAGAAATGGAGGGCAATGTGTTCTTACTCCTAGCTATCATAGTTATGTTGACAACACTTTGTAGCAAACCTGAATGAGGCTGGCTTCCTGGTCTGAGTCACCTAGGAGGTCAACCCTTTTGGTCTTCAAATTTATGAATACTTGTAGAGTCTATTTTAATTCTTTTTAATAGCAAGATATTTTCTGGTCTGCAGTCAAAGCAAGCTTCTGAGAGCTCTGGTCTTATGAAAAATCCAGTCCTTGATTTAAGACCCTAAATAAGGATTTAGGAGACTGGCTTTGAAACTTTAATTTTGAAACTCCTGTTCCTTATTAAGATTAATCAGCTTTTATATATTGCTTCATAGGTATTGCCAACCTCAAATGGTAAAATAAAAAAAAAAAAAAAAATTAAAAATGGTCAAACACCAAGAAGAAACCATGCAACTGGCTCCCAAACAAGATGCTATTGTGTTTGCAGTCTGTCTTTTGATTTTTAAATTCCTTTGACCTGCATATGTGCATGTGCAAATTAGATTCTCTAGCCCTCCCAAGTGTGAAAAATAAAGAGATTTTGGCTACCCCTGTTGAAGATCTCATCCACACATCTGTTCTCCCTTGTCCAACAACTAATTCTAATTCTGTCCCACATAAACCAATCCCAACTCCCTCAGGCTCCACCAATCTCCTCCACCAGTTCTACCACCTTAACCAGCACTCAGTGGAAAAGTTCTGTTCCTGCCTCCTAAACTTCACCTCTGCTTCTTCTGGAGTTTTCTACCCTCCTCACCCAGAGCTGGTGGGTGCATTTGCAATATGGTGCTTTTTTACCCCTTTGAGGCTTGGAATAGGAGGAAAGGGTAGCCCACATGTGTGAGTAGATAGTTTGGGGGGGGGGTAACCTTTGTGGCAGGTATGCTACAAATTAGCCCCATGCCCTCTCTGAGTTCCACTCTGTTCCCTTTCCCCTGCCTGATTTGTTGCTCTGCTTCCTGCCTTATCTTCCACAGTGCTGTCTGTCCTATCCCTAATCGGCCGTATGTTACACAGGGACTGCCAATGCCACTTCTCACACACATACTGCAGGTTGGCTGTCCCTGACAGATTAATGAACAAATTATATTGAGTTAAAGGGGAGTGGGGACTTAATGCATTGTCTGCTGTTCCATGGTAAGTGTATGCTTTTACCCTATGGTAAATGAAAGCTAAATCGGAGCATCTAAACCCACTTTTATTAAGGGATAAGTTACCACAGTTTAGTTTTTGCTACTACCAGATAAGTACACGCACAGAGATAATTACCAAAGAACAGCTAATATGTAGTAAATCACTGCCCCCTTTTACATCCCTTTAATTTATCCAGAACCTGAGACAGGAAATGGTAAGTATTTATCATTTCACTTCTTGTGCCATCTTTAGTACAAGTATTACGCATGTTATCTGTCTTTTTTCCATTGTTACTTTCAATTTGCTTTTTGTCCCTAAAAAAAGTAAACTCTACAATACAGAGCCCATGACTATGATAAAGAGTAAGGCAAACCTACTGGGAAGTCTCAAGGGCTAAGTGTTGGTGTTGGTGTCAAAGGCAGCTGGGTTCTGAAAAGCAATAGTAAGAGCATGTCAGCACTAAGGAAGTACACCAGAGAGGGAAAAGCCAGAGAACGTTACTGGAGCCTATTGAGACTCAAGAGAGATTTTAAAAAGTTAGACCAGCCTGTAAGTTCAAACTCAGCAACCTGGTGAGTGTCCAGTAAGGGGTGCTTGACCAGGATTCTACCAACATCATAGAAAACAGGGCAGGAAAGGACCTTAAGGCTAGGTACAGACAGTCAGAAAGCCCAAGGCTGGATTGATTCAGTCTTTGCAGGTTAGTCTCAGCTACTAAGTTTGAACCAATAAGCAAATGAACAGACATGCACTTTTGATTCAGGAAATGCAACCACATGACTGCAGTGGCTCAAGCCTGAAGCTGAGGGGTGCTACAGCCTGGCACTCTGGCAAGTAGCCAGCATAGGCTGAGTGTTTACTTCAAGCCGAGAACAAAAGTACCAGAATAAGGCAAGGAAAGCTGTTCTGATAGTATTTCCAGCCCAGGAAACCTCAGAAATGGCACAACAAAGCCTATTCTTACATAATTCCCAGCCACACACAGCAGATCTGAGCAGTTTTGAGAAGGTACAGCTAAAACTCCCCAAATGTTTTGAGGCTAACATTGTTGACAACCACTTTAAAAAGCAAATTACTTATTGAAGTACCTAGAAATAGATTTAGGAGCTTCACTATAGAAACTCAGAGCCAAAACTTCAGCTGGTATTAATCAATGTAGCTTTGGTCAATACGCTTTGCAAGTGTAGGTCTGGACTAAGCCTAGTGGGGCATACTAGTAACTGATTATTATGAGAAATTAAATATGAGTTATTTAGATTCACATCGTAAGAACTCTTCTACTATTTTCATTCAATTTAAAAAAGTAAAACATACAACAACAAAAATAGTGTTTACCTTAAGAATTTTTAAGTCAAAACCTGCACTTAGACATAGGCATATATCTTCCAACATTCTCCACTGAAGAATATACTCCACTGGAAGGCAGTGGGAGTCTTTCCACTGACTTTAGTAGGTACTGTATCAAACTCAGTACCGCAGCAGGTAGGGATTTTTGTGTCAAAGCTGGTGAAAGAGGAGGCTTCTCTGACAGAAGATTAAGGTTTTGTGAAAATTTAAATTTTCTGCCAGTAACATTTTGATTTTACAAAATACTTTTGATTGTCCTGCTGCAGAAATCAAAACAAAAGATTTAGTTTGGGGTCAAATGATCTAAACTGAAACATTTTGATTCGACTGAATGGCTTTTTTGCATCATGGAAGTCATGACCTCTATTTATAATGGAAAAAAAGTAGTTTGATCAGGGAGACAAGCCCATAGAGGAGAATGGGAGTGTGAAGCATCAGAACTATACCTCCCACAACCCTGCACAGCAGCTCAGGAGGACACAGGTTAGCAACCAACCAAGATGTAACAAAATGGTATTTTAAAGTTCAATACACCAAAATTAAACAATTCTATTGGGAACATTAAAAACCTTCCTTTTTCATCTAATATGGCAAAACAAAACGATTGGAAATGTCCAAATTTATTTATTTTTCTTATTAGTTAGTGTTCCGTGAAAAAAATATCACATGATATCTTTTTGTTTTGATAAGATGAAAACAAATTGTTTAATATTAGAATTTCCCCATTGGATGGAAGCTCCAATTTGAGAACAGCTCTGTAGCATATACTATTCTACAGGGATCCTGGTTTTCTCCAATTTTAAAAAATCCCTAATTCTCAGTTTAAATAAAAAGTAACCCAAAATCCACATTTTTCCAGGATTAAAATGAAACACCACTAATATATAGATATTATTTATATTAGTAGTGTTTCATTTTAATCCTGGGAAAATGTGGATTTTGAGTTACTTTTTTAAACTGAAAATTGGAGATTTCTTTAAATAGGAGAAAATCAGGATCCCTGCTTATCTGAAATTAGAATATACCTTTCTGGCACAGAATGAGTGAGTTGATATAAGCCATACTTCCTTCTTCTGTGTTGAGTCTAAACATTTTATTGATATATGAACAAATATAAAAACATATTGTCCAATATTGTTTAGTTTCCATATACAAGAACAGAAAGGCCAATGTTTCCCAGATCTCAATCTCAAATGAAGTTAATAAAACCCATGGGCCCTTAATGAAAGTTTATACTTGCATGTATGTCTTAATATTTATGTCAACCAATACGTCATGGGAACTCAGAGATTTCTGTGGGAATGTCCAAGTTCAGTAGTAAGAAAGACTGTAATTCTTAGGTATGCGAATACAGTATAAAGCACATTCTAATCATTCAGTGGAAAAGGGTGAATGCTAATACAGTGAGGGCAGAACTCCTTAGTGAGCATTTCTTTTTTGTTTTATTATTATTAATAATGGGCCTTGTGACCAAGCAATTCTCATACTATGGAAACCTGGAGGGAACATTCTTGTTTATTTTATTTCATTTTCTTTTGTTGTTGTTCAGTTTTGCAGTGATTATTTATGTTATTCTGGATCTCAGGGAGTTGCAGAACAGGGAAATAAAATTCAAGCGCTAGGTCCCATTTTGTTCACATTGAACTGACTCGTTGATTTGCTACTGGTTTCACTGGGAGCAGAATCACACACACTAGGCTGGAATATTCTCTTGGTGCAAAGGTTTCAACGGGTGTTTCATCAGGAGCTCCAACTGAGGCTTGACATTAGGTAAATGTATTTGAGTCCATGTGATTCAGCTCTAGTTCCACGGAGAATTCCCAACATATTAGAACCCTATTCTCCATTGCCTACTTCTAGTAAAAAGAGGCAAGGTAGTGTTAGGGTCAAGATGAGGAGAAGTAGAGTTCCAAATATTCTTATCATCCACTAATATAAACCCACCAGAGGTTTTGATACAATTACAGCAAAAGTTCCAAAGCAGATTTATCTTACACAGGACCTGACAGCCTGGGAAAGGAGGAGTTTACTATCAACATAGCTGAGCCAACTCAGGTGGGATATAGAATCAAACCCACAGAGTTTTCAGCAGCCTATGGTTATCACCTTGGCTAGATTTTGACACCAAATCAGCCATAGTATATAACACTGGAGCTTTGTGACAAGTTTTGACACATACATAGAGTGCTACTATGGGTGTGTCTACAAACTGCCCCATGGCAACATTGTTACTGTGCCATGCTTTAGTATTTCCTTTTGGAAGTACTATAACACAGCACAGTTACCACCCATAATGCAACATATGTGTGGCCCACAGTTACTTTTAGCAGCTGCTTTGGCATAGCAGTACGCTATAATGGAGGAGTGAGCTGCTATAGTGAAGTAGCTGCTGGTCACATGTAGAAACTCATGAACGCTATGTTGCCTTAGCACGTCACTATGGTGATGTAGCATCATGTGTAGACATTTCCTATAGGTAGTAAAAAAATAAACAAACAAACAGAAAACATCATGTGTTTTTGTGTTTATTTCCAAGGAGAAATAGTTTTGTTATAGTTTCTACCTTAAGTAAATCCTCCCTGCCTCTTAGTACCTCACCCTTTCAGCAACCTGGAAAATCATGGCAAGAAAACCATTGTAGAATTCTTTTGAGAGAAGTGAGTCTCAGTGTGTTCAGTGCTGGGGATGCCAGTTTCCATAGTGGAATCCCCTCATGCTCCTTTCCATCCTTTCCCCCTCTCCTCTTTTGCAAGATGGGCAGAATACAAATGATTATCATTGGAGTATACATAAAATCCCAAACATACTCCTGTGGAAGAAGAAGTAATTAAGTCAGTGGAGATTTCCTTATTTGTACCAGGGGTGAATTTGGCTGGATGATGAGAAATTTGCCAAATTCAACTAAACTGGATGACATTTCAAATGCAAATTTCATGCAGTGTTTGAGCAATCTTTCCATTTCCCTCAAGAATTCTGTAAATGAATCACCAGAAGCTTCTTTAAGAAAAAAGGCATGGAGGAAGTTTTATGAATTGGAAGACTCTTTAGGTTAAAATGAGATCTTGTGACTTTAATGGTTTATGCTGCCTTGTGTAAGATGCAGGGTCACACCAGCCCAATGAGATCACAGGGAAGCTTGTGTCTTCAGTATGCACTATTTCTTCCTAGCAGCAACATATTTATGAAGAGGACCATAATCAGCAGCAGGAGAATGAAGTAGAGTTCCACAATTGGCTTTGTTATAGAAGAAAATTAAAGCAGCTGTGATAAGTTTATGGAGAGAATACAGAAACAGGAGTTTTGGCTCTCCAGTTAGAGCAGGGGTAGGCAATTATTTCAGCTGGAGGGCTGCTTACCAAGTGTTGTCAAGCTGTTGAGGGCTGCATGGATAGCCCTGCTCCTTGACAGGTGCCCTGCCCTCTGGTCACCATCTTGTGACTGGAAGTCCTGCCCCCAACCCCTGACCTTTGCTACCAGAAGTCCTTCCCCTTGCCCCAGGAAGTTCTCCTTTCAGCAGGGGTTTTGCCATCTCAGAGACAGAAAAATACCAAATTATATTGTAAAAAGCAAATATCTAAAACATTCATTAATTTGATTTAAAAAAATCTTTTGTCCTGGGTTACATGTGTTGGTGTAGTGTACACAGAGGTGATTGTATATAATAGCTTAAAATGAAGTCTTCTCTTCTCTATTGTGGAGAGGTGGGTATAGGTTTGTGAGGGACTGTGGGTATGTGGGTATGTGGGGTGTGGCGGGAGGGTGTGTGTGTGTTTGTGGGGGTAGATAAATGTGAGTGTGGGGTGAGGGAGCATGTGAGTGTGTGTGTGATATGTGGGGTGTGGGTGGGTATGGGGTTTATGGGGATTTGTGTGTGGGGAGAGGGTGGCTGGGATGTGCAAGGGGGTATGGGTGTGGGGGTCTACATGTATGGCAGTGCAAAGAGGGGTCCCCTTGTACGGTGGAGTGTGCATGTGGGACTCACCCTATGAACACACACACACCAGCTACTAGAGTGGCCCCATGCTCCCTGATCCACCAATGTAGCCAGGAGCCACATGGTGCTAGAGCAGTGCGGGGGCAGAAAGGCAGGGAACTGGCTGGCGATGAGGTGGGGGTGGGCTTCCACATCCTGCTACCAGCTCCCCCTGGGTCCTACTGCCCCTGTCTCCTGTCATCTTTGACAGGCAGCCAGGAACAGATAAATATTAATTTTCTAAATTTTAGGGGCCTTGCAGGCCTGATAGAATGTCCTAGTGGGCCAGATCTGGCTTGTGGGCTGTATTTTGGCCATCTCTGAGTTAGAGGGTATGATTTGTGCAGTTATGCTTGCTACCCCCAGATTGCAGAATAGCCCAGAGGGTGTTTGGTTTTCCCATGCTTCTAGGCTTTGTTGGTTGGTACATGGGGCTGGGAGGGAATTTTGCTTACACCCCCCCCCCACCTCCCTACTTCCCTGCTGTTGCTACAGGTGTTGGGGTTTTTTTCACTTTCTGTAGAAACACTGGATGTTGGCTGCAGCTACAGCTGGAAATTTTGACTGGGCTATGCCAGTGTTCTTTCTGGGACTAAAACCTTCAGGTTCCTGGTTATAGAGTCTCATTTGACCTCTCAGGGTTGGATCAATTGCCACATTTGGGATCAGAAAGAAATTTTGGGCCATGGTCAGATTGGTGTGGACTGTTGGGAGGGTTGCTTTCTTCTTTAGCAGGGGACAAGCCCCTTTTCCTTGCGTATCTTGAGTGTTGTTAACAACCCTTGCAGTGGCAAGAAAGTCAGGACCCTTGCAGTGGCAAGACAGTGGTTATAGTCCTCACCTCCTTGCTTTACCTGTGGCAGACTAGGGTGCTTTTGCAATTTTTTTGAGTAACATCCCTGCCATTTTGTGAAAGGTTTGACTGTGTAGTTTTAGGACTAGATTAGGCAAGGACTTGTATGAGATGGTTTGTATGGGGATGATCCTGCCTTGAGCAGTAGGTTGGACTAGGTGAACTCTTGAGGTCCCCTCCTGCCCTCTAGTCCTCTGATTCTATGACTATGAACCCACTGCATGCACTCCCTCCATAGCTGTTCAACTCTGTTGACTGATGCATGGAGAGAGAGAGATGGATCCTGGCAATACTGTTACCAGATTTGCCTGTCACTTTGGGGTGTGCTCATTTATTAGGGGTATGTTTCTGGGCTCTCTGTCACTCTATCAATGTGCTGCTTGTGTTACTTGTGTTTCTATATGGAGCTCTATCTCTCCCTTCTGCAAATCCTCACCCCCAGTGGAGCTATCTTGCAGGACTCAGGTTCAATGGGGCTGGGTTCCTCCAACCACCGAATCAATCAAACACATATACTCACATACACACACGGATTAACAAGGCACGCCTGAGCAGGGCTGGGTTATTCAGCATTGACAGGCTAACACCCCCATATGCCTTGAACTTAGTTCATCCCTTATTTCAGCAGGGCAATAATAAACAGCAGGACAATAATAAATACAATTAGTCACACATACACACACACTAACAGAATATGTCTGAACAGATTGGGTTTGATTAGCACATTCAGCTGATACCCTCAAGTGCCTCAAAACTCAGCACGTCCCAATCTTGTGTCACAATGGTCCTAGTGGTAACTCCCTTGATGAACAGACACCGCCATAGTTTTGTCTCCCACTGGATTTTCATTGTCTTTTGTAAGTCCTTCCTCTAATCAGTTCTTGTTCAGGCAGAGGTGGGGAGGGGGTGAGTCCTTTGTGAGTCAGACAGGCTGTGTACTATGCCAGAGTTCCCCAAGAGCACAGAACTGAGAGGTAACAATATCACCCCAGGCTTTTTTTAGCATTACCGAGCTGGTAAACTTAAACACTTCTACTCTGCTTCTCCCCCTACACAAGAGGTAGAGATGGAGAAGCTCTAGGGCTGATCATGACAGGAATGTCTATATTAAGATATGGTCCCAGGCCCATCGATTGGTCTATACATGCTGACCATCCACATTACAATGCATTCAGATCACCCTCTGGCATCAGTCTAGGAAGCTCTGGAAGTTTTCCTGAACATAAGAGGCTGAATTTGAGCTTCCCCCTAGTCTGAACCCCCAAGGTTTTCCTCAAAGCATGTTCTGAAGCCATCTTGGCTGAAAGTTGCAAGCACGGGAAGTCTTACGAACCATTCTATATGGTACTTCTTTTATCTGCTGACCCTTATCAGAACCAAGCATAGAAAGGGAAACTAGCACTGGGTGGATTCTTAGAAGGGCTCTTCTTCTGTACATGCTATGCTGCTACAGCAACCTAATGTAGAGTGGAAGGTGTAGTTCATTTGCTTGGCCTAGCTGAAGGTGATCCCTTAGGGTGACCCTGTATACCTTAAAAGGTAGCTAACCAAGGCATGTCTTCAATGGCAGTGTGCCCGAATGGAAAGGCCAATAGATGAAAAGTCAGGAGATCTGGGTTTTATTACCACTGCTGGATAGCTTCAGAGAAATTACTTCATGTTAATATTCCTTCCATTGCTCTCTTTACTTAGATTGTAACCTCTTTAGGGTAGAGATTCTTATTACCTATACTTACAATATGTAGCTTGCTGAGGCTTCTACCTGTTACCATATTAATATCCTACTAGAAAAGTTTCAAAGATATCAATGAACAGATCTGGAGAAAAAAAAAGAAGTCTCTATTGAGTCCATTGAACTTGTAGAACTCAACCTTTTTTAAGCACAGAAGCTTGTTATAGCAAAAATTATGTAATAAATGAGATTCATACATTAAACATGCAGCAATCTTTGCTAGATAGCAATATTTTTACAGACTCCTTCATGTCAAAACCTGGAAAAGCTTTGCTGAAAGGGCAGAGTGGGCAAAATTATAGTTATTTTGCAAAAAATAAACACAGGTTGTCCAGCTTATATAGGGACAGTTGACATAGTGGAGGAGTTTGTTTTTCATGGTTATGCCTTACAAAATAAAGTATTGTGGGTTTTTTTATTGCATTTCTGTCTGCTGCAGAAGGAAACTGAGGCATCAGATCTGTCTCTGTGAATTACTCATAGAGGAAATGGGAGATTTCGGAACCTGAAGCAGAAAGGTTACATTTTGTGACCTGCCTTTTCATAATGGCAAAATCCCAGAGCTGAGTGCAAACTGGGTATAATTATAAACTGTGGTACTATTATAAACTGAATTATGGGAATATGCACAGTTTTCCTGATCTCTCACATAAATGTGATCTTTAAATGAGGGTAAGCTACAGCATGTGCATCTTGGTTTCTGCCATGTCTGAGATCCAAGGCTGTACAATAAATGCAATTAATTATGCTAAAAAAAAATCACAGAATTTATGCCTGGTGTTTTTTATTGTGCAAGCATCTCTGTAGATTTGAGGCCAAATCTTGAGCTGATGCAAACTGATGTTACTAAGGTCTAATGGACCTCTATCAATTTATACTCCAGTGAACTGGCTTATGGCCAGGTCTTTTGCTAGAGAAAACAGGTTAAATTCAGAAAAGCTACATAAAAGGTTCAGATACATTTCCACAGACTGATTTGAACACCTGTACACTCAGTCACTTCCTCACCTTTGTTCTCCCCATGTAGGAATGAGAACAAGGAAATTGGAATTTAACGTATACCATTTTAGGAAGTGTTTCTGAATTTAGCCCCGTGTCTGAACCAGATTTTATGCCCTCTGCAGAATGATAGATTGTGAAGAGCTCAACTGACCTGAGAGCACTGAGACCAGGATCATAGAACTATTCATGAATTCTGAGTTAACAATGCAGGTCCCCACAGGCACCTGTCTGGCACATATCAGCTACTTCCTTCTGTTTCAGTTTAAATTGGTGTATTTGGCTCTGGTTTTTAATCTCCTTCCCAGTCTGTTTCCTCCTGAGTGTGGCATTAATAGTTTACTTTCACAAGCCCTTAATTCTGGTTGAACTGTCCATCAGGGATGGAGAAATTTTATAATATCCCAAACTGGAAAATTATCTGGATTCTGAAGCTTTGATATTTAGGTAATATTTTGACATCCACATCCAAAGGGAATAGCCTCAGCAGGCATAAATCAATGTAGCTGTATATGTCAGTAGAGCTCCATTGACTCCAGTGGCGGAATGCCAATTAACACCTGCTGAGAATCTCACTCCCACATATTACAGTGTTCACGCAACAGCTCTTTCCTGTGGATTTCATTCCGTCTCTCCCAGGCTCCCAAATCCGACTTCTTTGGAATCTGACTGCCCATTTCCTACCACAAGGTCTAACATCTCTTCCTGGGGGCATCACAAATTCCTGCTTTATTAGTAACAGGGGATGCAGCAGCAGGCATTTAATAGACAGGATCTGTGGCTCAGGTGGTAGAGGTGGCAGTGGCAGAGGCCAGACCAGTTACACCAGAGGCAGCAGCAGTAGCAGCTGCTGTTCTTGAACCCCTTTTATGTGGGCCTCTGAGACTGGTAGCCAGGTCACCCACCCCTCCTTAGGTTATTGTGTGGCTGGCAGGGAAACTTACAGGAAAGAGATCTCCATTAAGCATGCTGAGTGTCCCATGCCATGGTTGGAGGCTATCCCAGCTTCTGGTCCTAAGTCCCCACTGCCACCCCAATCTTGGCCCCTCCAAAACCTCCTTCTTCAGTTTCACTGTTTCCACTGCAATCCCCAAAATTTGTAAACCTGACTCAAAGCCCACTGAGGTCAGTGGGAGTCTTTTCAGTGACTTCAATGGATTTGGCCTTATGAGAAGAATCCTGAGGCTTGCAGAATGAGGCGGAGGACACAACTATTTGGAACCCAAATATCTGAGTGTGTGTTTGTGTGTGTGTGTGCACACGTGCCCCTCAAACAGACTAAGATTTGGCCTGATCCAATTTATTTTTAATTCAGGTTTTCCATCACTAATCAATTATTTCCCTCTGTTTGCTATTATATATATAAAGAGAAATGAAATTCATTTTTCACTGCAGCCATTCTTGCCAGTGCTTTTTCCCTGAGTTGCAATCAGCAGCAGCAGCACACACACACACACACGCGCACACACACACTCTGTGTCAGATTTTTCTGACAAAATATGTAAGGATGTATCTGCCTTGATCTCATGTTCTATCATTTCCCAGGGAATCATAGGCCTTAGTCACATTTAAGCTCTGAACTTAGTATTGCTTAATTAAATGTCTTAGTTAAAAGTAAAATTAAAAAAACCCCAAACCAACGGGCGAAGACCTGGAATCTCAGGTTACTGAAAACTCTCTGAGTGTGGTGGATGAAGACACCAGAGCCAAATGTAAATATCCCTGTGGGATGACTTTGGCTCAAGGACAGAGACCTAGGGGAAATCAGACATCAATTCCAGACCTGTTGCCTGCTGCTGCCCCCTACTGACAGATAGGAGCAGCTGCAGGGCTCTTGACTTTCAAAGAGCACTGCATCAGGAACTGGTTAGGCTTGTGGTTAGTTCTGCTGCTGTTATGAAGTGCAGCTTTCTTTGAAAAAGACAGCATTGATTTTTCTCATGATTAGAGGGCTCTTAAATAAGTGGGATGGGATAGACACTATGAGTCACACACAGATGAACTATGCCATAGATTTTTGGCTGAAATGATTTTAGAATGGTCAACACAGCAAAGACACAGGCAGACGCACACATGCTGGATGTCTGACCTTTGCTCACTCCACTGAGCCATGCAAATCATAGGTCATGAAACAAAAACAAAGGGAAGATTGAAAATGGGGCCCTATGTTCCCCCACTTCCTGTCCCCCACCTGGGTACTGTCAAGCTCTACCTGTATATTTTGTTGCCCTTTGACATGCCCGCACTTCAGTTTCCATGGTTGGTAGATGCCTGGTCCCTTTCTATGTTACTGATACCTCTTAGAATAGCCAGCATTTCTTGTTGAAGCCCCAGCTTCTGGACTCATGTGATTTATGTGCAATTGTCAACTTTCTTTATTTTTAAAGTAAGTTTCTCACAGTCATGTTAGCAGAGAAAAGCTTTACAACTTACCTTGGGAAGCTATTTTTGTTTTAAAAAGGGATCAATATTTCTTAATAAACTCTCAAGACTACATGAGTCTGAACACAGGATTTTTATACACTGCAGTGGAGGTAACACAGTTTCCAGAACTAAGGTCCTTTAGGAGCTACCAGCGGGCACGTCTACATGTGCACATTTACTGTGTGGTAACCAAAATTACTGTGTAGTATGGGCATGCATCTACACGTGCATGCCCATACTGCATAGTAAATATGGTGACTTATGCCAACTTGAGTGTAAATTTGATACCTGCATCATGCAGGTATCAAATTTACACCCAATTAGTTACTGCACAGTAATGCGCATGTGGATGCCTTACTGTGCAGTAACACTGTGGGTGTGAACTGACTTGGTACTAACTCTAGTCCCAAGTCAGCGCACACACAGCATCAATGTGTTTTAATACCTGCACATATAGACACTGGCCTAGTCCCACTTACAGTGCAGTAACTTATTGCACTGTAAATTTAAGCTGGCATAAATGCATGTGTAGACATACCCAGCTAGTCTCATTTCTTCACCCCTATCATGAAGGGGCCTTTTCCTTCCCCTTACCCCACTATATTAAGCACCATCTTTGGGGAGCTGCTACTGTTGATTGAATCTCTGTTTGCTTCATGTATTAGTAATTCATTCTAGAGGTTGGTATATTCCATGCAATGTACTATATGAGAAAGATAAGCAGCCAGCAAAGCACAAAGCCCTAAAATAGGAGAAAGAAGATGCCTGGGAAAGAGGGTCCCTGCTTATGGTTTTGGGTGGAAATATTAACAGCTTGGGATCAGGTTGTCTTTGGGTGATTTAGGTTTTTTCAAACCCAAGGAAACTCCAGAGTGAAGCTCAGAAACCAGAACTGCTGAGTTTTGTACAGCACTAGCTATATACTGAAAACTGCCAGTGTCTTAGTTCTGTGCTATAAGAAACACATTGTGTTGATGCTATAACATTACTAAACAACTTGGGCACATACACCATCGCTACTAAAGTGCCATGGCTGCATCTACAATAGAAAATGTGTCCACATCTAATAATAGGTTGGAACTTACTTTATATTAAAGAATCATTTAAGACCTAATGATAGATCAAGGCTCA
This sequence comes from Alligator sinensis, assembly GCF_000455745.1. Classification (NCBI taxonomy): domain Eukaryota; kingdom Metazoa; phylum Chordata; order Crocodylia; family Alligatoridae; genus Alligator; species Alligator sinensis. Next base: position 2,774,954 of record NW_005841836.1, read on the forward strand.
GTTGTGCAAGGCATTATACAAACATAAGAGCTCAAACAACCTTGCAAAAGAACTGCTAATGATTTCAGTGAACAGTGCTGACTACCTCTGAGAAGTACTTTGAAAAGTATTAAGAGAGTAATTATTATTTATTAACTAACGAGTTAAGTGCTTCAGAAAGAGAGGTGGATATTGTTCTGCCATTCATACAAAACAAAGTTAGCTAGTAAGGGGTTTGTCTACACTACATGTTTACTGTGCAGTTAACCAATTAGCTGCTCAGTAAACATCTCGGTGTCTACACCTGTGCCCCTATTAGACTGGAGTAAACTAATTTACTCTGAAGCAGGATAGTAGAAAATTCTGCAGCATGTGTGGATGCTGGAGGTGCTGGCTGGGGCATGAGGATGCTTCAATGCAGGGGCTGCCTGCTGGCTAACCCCCACACTGAAGCTCCCTTGTGCCCCAACCAGCCCCTCCACAATATGTTGAGTCAGAGGGATCATCCCTGGGCTGGCAGGCTGACCCCTGGGGCCACCTGCGGTTGCTCCAACCTGGCTCCATGTGCTGTGCATGAATAAATGCTGGAGCTTATTGCTCCAGAGTTAATTGCTCCTGGGTGCACATTCAAACAGCGCATGTGGGAGCAAGAAACTCTGAAACAATAAGTTCCAGAATTTATTCATACACAGTAATAGCACGTGTAGACATGCTCAAGGCATATGGAAAATAAATGGGGCCTGATTCACCGTGTTCATTACAGCACTACTTTTTATCAGTGGGTAAGACTCAGAGAATACTGGATTGCTGCAGTAATGAGACAGGACCCAGCAGACCCCAAGCAGCTTGTTGGATGTACTCTGTACAGTAATGTGTGAGCCAGTATTTAAGGCACTATGTGCTGTGTGTTGTGCATTCCCTCAATGAGCCTGGTTTACTAAAGTTACCCTGAGGTTGCTCCCATCTCTCCAGGACTGAATGCTTTAGTTCACACCAAGCCACTGTACTCTCTGCAGTTCTCTTTTCCCTTTGGTTCTTTATTTCCAGTGGCCAATCTGCTCACATTTAGTTCCTTGCCTTTTCCTCCATCTCAGGTACCCATCTGCTGCTTTGAAGCAGTGTCAAGCTTTTCCACTGCCAAGCCACATACTTCCATAGTCCTTTGTGTCCAGCTGCATTCACTGATTGCTATGAAGCTTTAAAGAATGTCTGCCTCCAGTGGAGCTATGCCAGCTTGCACCAGTTGAGAATGTTGTCCTCTTACTCTGTCCTATTGAGCATACAATCTGAAGGCTGCTTTGGAGGAAGGAGAGGAAGAGATGTAAGGCACCCAGATGAAAGATGAAATGGTGGAAAGATAGCTAAGGTCATGTGAAATGGAAGGGTTACCCCAGCACTATTTTTAATGGTAAAACAAAATACAGGATGTATGGATCGAAATTCATAGGTGCATGGTGTTAACCCCACTGGAAAAAAATGACCTCTAGCAGGCTGTTATGTTGCCAACCTTGAGTAATACATTAAAATCTCACCTACTATAATTTTTTTCTGGTTCATTTTGTTTCTGAGCCATGGGCATTGATTTACAATTACGCTCCTCAGAAGTGCTCTATTCAATATATACATACTGGTTCAGGATCCAGTTGGAGTTTATAGTGTTCCCTTCTAAATGCTCCTTTGAAGCCTGTGTAAATCTGGGTCAAAACGGACCTGTATATACATCAGAAATCGGAAAGGAGGGGACAAATTATTTTCCAGATACAGTTTTCTGAGATCTAGAGCCCAATTACTTTATCTGATCATTTTTCTTTTCTTCTGAGTTTTCACATGACAGAATTTTAGAGCTACCTGAGCCACATTGTCTAACTCTATATTGAGGCTGATCCTACTGGAACTTCTGAACAATCTTGATCTAAGTAAGGCAGGAGTCCTATTGTCTTTGTTGCCATTTGACTGTAGTAGATGCATGCACCACATTATTAACAGGACTTGGGTATTACTCTAATCTAAAACAGGGCAGATTTAGATCCTGTGTTTAGAGACTGGTATTTTCAAATGGTGTTTCACTAAATACTACTGAGTGGTTCATCTAACCCAGTTAGACATCTTTTAACATCCTAGTCCCTTGTTCAAATTATGCAGCTAGAGCAGTGACAGTCCCTAGCCACCCCCCCAACTGTCAAACATGTAACCAAAGCCAACCATGGAAAATGTTGTATTCATCTGGATTTGTTTGGTGTGGCCAGTTCAGTGCTATTATCTATGGGCTGCACTATGTGGTACTTAGTTCTTGAATGATGTGTCTAACCTGGGATCAGAGGGGATCTTGTTCAGTCCCTGGTTTGTCACAGACTTTATGGATCATTTGGGGCAAGCAACTCATGGCTTATCTACGCCATCAAAGGACAATGCCATGGTGAAGCACAGCATTTCTACACTGCATACTACACCTGGAAACAGAGGTCATGTAACTGCCTTAAGCCTTAAGGCAGTACTGCAGATGCACCAGTGAGCTGTCTTGGTAGAGGCTTATTGGAGCATGTGTTTCAGGGTGTGTGGCATGGATGCTGTCACAATTTGCAAGTTGGAATAGGAGTTGTGCAAGGGACAGTTTGGAGGGTGACACCAGGAAGCTCCATGTAGTTGGAGAATTTTGCAAGAGCTCCAAACACATATACCATGTGGCTCTAAGCATGAGCACAAAATATAGTGTGCTTAAATAAAGATCCAAGTTGTGGTTCAAGTGGAATCCCTTTATTGTTGCACAGTGCATGAAAGAGATGGGCTAGACTTTGCTCTGTGGCATGGTTCTCTGATAATGCAGATGCCCTGAAGGCCAGATTTTCCAAGGTATCTATACCTTGGAAGCACCTACATTTCTTTAAAAAGCTGTCCCTAAGCATCTCTGTACCTCAATTCCCAACCTAAATAAAACCTCCCTACCTCAGAAGCACTTTGTGAGGATGACTCCAATAGAATATTCTGAGGATCTCAGGCAAAACAGTGATGAGGGCCAATAAGGATCACAGCTACCCATGTAAAGGTAGCACTGTGTAGGTAACCTTTTCCAGGTAGTCTGTTGGATTAATCATGTTCAATAACCAGCAAAAGGAGCGTGCACCATAGCTAGACATGGTCTAAACTTCAGTACATACTTAAGTACTCTGCTAAGTCCATCCCTAATCAGCAATGCACATGCCCTGGGAATACTGAAGTAGGGCTTAAAGCCATATAGCTTCAGTAGCACAAAAATACAAAATGCCCTCCTATGCAATTGAATTGAACCACAGACCTTTAACTTTTTTTTAACCTAACACAATGTAGTGCTAAACCTTTTATTTCCCAAACCAGTGAGCATCATAAATTCAGGCCAAGATAAACCTTGATGGAATGAAAACGGGTTCCTCTGTATTTTATGTGGCTTGTGCAAAACAGTTACTCATTACCTCACCATAATTTTATCTTTCAACAGAGGAGCAACAGTTATGCCACGTTAGCCGTGTAGTTAAACAGATACCAATCACATCATGTAAAATCATTTGTTGGTAAAGGGTTTTCTTTTGTTGGTGACCACCCATGTGAAAGCTGAGTTTTGGCAACATTCCTACTGATGAGTTTTCCAAACCCCCATCAGTTAGTAGGTAGCTAAAATGATTTGCCTCTAAGCCTTGATTATTTTAATCCCTACGCGTGTGTGTGTCCATGTGTGTGCATGCACGCGCGTGTGTGATATACACATGTGCATGTTTATTCTTCTTTACCGTGATTCTTGAAAAAGTAAAAAATCTGATAATCAGGTCAAGTTTGAAGGAAATGACAATCCCAGCTGAAGATGGTGCATAGCCATGTTACTTTTAATGCTCTTGTTATAGCTTGCAAATGTTTCCTTTTTTGCATTAAAGACTCTTGTATTTAAAAAAAACAGGAGGGGAAAAACCATACGTTAAAAAACAGTGGACAGCAAGCAGCTTTGTGGCTTTAAACTGCTTTCATCTAGTTGAACTGAATAAAAAGGAAATCACAGTCACAGTAAATATAAAAAATTTGCTTTTCCAGAAAAGAGGTGTTCTTCATTGACACTGTTGTAAGGAATTTGATTTGTCCCATGCTTTTCCATTTTCAGTTTCTTGAAAGTAACATACTTCAAATGGCTTGGTGAGCAAAAACAAGGAAGATGCCTTTTTTGAACTCTGAACAAACAGATTAAAATCCCTCCCCTTCCCCCCCAGCTGTCTTGAAGTATCTGGTAGGAACTTTTAAAAAGAGCTTTAAAAAAAGCCCTCAACTTGTCTCATCTTTGAATAAGCAAGTCCAAACATTTGGTGTAGATGAAAGCTGGGTAGTCATATAAGCAAACAATTTCAGTGCCTGATAGCTGTATAATAAATGGCATGTGATTCCAAACAGTCTGTTATGTTATGTTGGTTAGCAATATATGCTTCAACTAAATAACCAAAATACACAATTTGATATAAAGTGAAACTTTTTCCACAGTTAATGAAAGGTTCCTGTTTGTGACTATTTGGCTTTGAAGTCCAAACCTCCCAGACAGAACCAGGAATTTACCAATGATTTATTACTATTTGGACAAGTGGTGAACAGAGAGTTACTATATGGAAATTCTGCATTCCATATCTGTCAAAGTGGGCTCTGCAGAACTCTGGGAGACAGTCTCCCCATTTTTTCCCTCCACTGTGGAAAAGTCAGGGTCTCTCAATCTATTCTGTGGTGGCCCCTGGTTTGAAAACACAACCAGTGCACTGAAAATATTAATCTGCATGATTGTGCGGAGAAATGCAGGTGTCTCAACAGGTTGGCTTTGAAAATAAGTATGAGCTGTCTTACATTATTTATGATCCCTTACGAGTCAGGTCAGATGAAGCAGCCTCAGGATCCCCTGAAGTGTTCTTTCTGCTGGGGTGCTTCCCCTTCCGCCCTGTGGGCTGTCACCCTAAATCTTAGAAAACTGTTAGGATAAGAAGAGTTTTCATTATATATGACTTGGTGGTGAGCTGCCTCATGGCACCATACAGAGTGATAAGGGGCATCAAGAGCTCCGTAACAGAATCCACATGCACTGCGGAGGCAGAGAGCAGTCACACAGGTGGGTGTGTGGACTGGCAGGAGTGAGAAGCAGGCACTGCCTTGGCTCTAACCCCAACAAAATACTACCGAGCCCCATTCTGGCAGCACCCAGCATATGTAACCTATGCCTGTTTTAAGGTGAGTGCAGGTTACTTCTCCCTGAGTTCAGAGAGTTTTCACCCCTGGCAATGCAACCATGCACCAACTCATACTCAAGGCATATGGTGACTCCAGGATCTACCCCACAGCCGTGGGGGAAATAGAAATATTGTTTTGGAGGAGGTCCAATGTGTCAGTAACCAATCAATAAATTTAAACTGAACCAGGGAATTTTTGGAAATGTATTTTTAATTAGCTTCCCTCTTTCTTTTTTATTCTTTTCCCTTCAGGGGCTCTTTAGTTACTGCTTTCCTGGAGTCTTGATCTGATTGTAGACAAAACATCAGGTACACTTTAATGACTTTATGAGCTGTTATCTTGAAATTCAATGACTGCCAATAAGGCACTATCAGTAGCTTGCCATCTCCCAAAAGGCTCTGTCAGTCTCTCTTCTCTCTCTCTCTTTCATATAGCATCAGATATCAACTTCCAAATCTATGAGCTACTAGGGATGATAGTGACTACCTTTTTGTGGTGCCTTCCATGGGTAGTTGTAAAGTGAAACTAAAAGTCACTACCAAGTCAATCGGACTTTTGATCTTTCCAATTTAGATATAGTATGCTTTCTGTCAGTCTCTGCTCCTGTTTATGTCATGACTGCTTGGGATCAGAGACTGTATATCAAGATGGTATGTCAGAGAATGTATATTCTGTCCCCCACTGCCCCACACCACATGGGTGGGCTCTTTCATGAGCCCCCTGAAGCCCCGAGGCCACTGCAGCAGCGGTGAGTCCAGGGGTTTTTCTCAGGGTTTTTTTTTCTTAAAGGGTCAGAGCTGCCCCACCTGGCAGCACTGGTGAGTGGGGCTTCTTTTTTAAAGCACCAGGAGCTGGGGTGGGTGGGGCAGCCATGGGGTGGCACTGGGGGAGCGGGTGGGGGTCGGGGAAGCTGGTGGAGCAGGCAGGGAATGGGGCCTGGCAGGGGTCCCCCCATGGTCCCCTCCCCTCTCCTCCAGTTCCCCCTCCCCTTCCCCTGCTTACCAGCTCCAAGTCCGGCTGCAGCTCCTTGCTGCAGCCATCGGCGACTGTCCAAAGCATTGAAGCTCTCTGAATCTTTTCGGAAGATCCGGAGAGCTTTGAATCAATTGAGACCTTTTAATTGGTCCCCTGATTCGATTCGGATTTGGAGATTTGGCTGCCGAATTGAGCCGAATCTCCTCTGAATCGAATCAGCACCCAAAGCTTCGCACAGCCCTACTGTGTATGGGCTGGAAGCCCATACACATTGAGATGCATGTTCTTGAAAAAGGCGTGATTTGGGGTTAGAGAAAGGCTGATGTGGGGATATGGAGAATAATGTTCAACTGGACAATGCCCAGAGCAACTTGCCATAAGACACATAGACAATTGCTGCTTAAGTTGATGCTGAATTGGACAGAGGGGACTGGACTCACTCCAGGAAGATAGGTCCATCTGTGGATATTAAATGTGATAAAGGTGCAACCACAAAATTAGGACTCTCTGGGCCTCTGAATGCTGGAAGGACAAGGGCAAGCAGGGTAGGGAGCAGATCATTTTCTTCCTCTTAATACCCATTTCAGGATAATGGCTTAGATGGACCTGGGATCTGACCCAGCATGGTATTCCTTTTGTTCGGGCACTTAGATAAGTATGGCAAACACAGTCCAGTTCAAAAGAAAAGAATTAGTTTGGAAATTCAGTGAACATTTACTGAGAAAAGTAATATATTATATCATGCCTGACAGAGAAAGATAGGGCTGTGCGAAGCTTTGGTCCCTGATTTGATACAGCAGAGATTTGGCCCAATTTGGTAGCCAAATCTCTGAATCTGAATCAAATCAGGAGATCCTTTAATATCTCTGAATCGAATTGGAACCCTCTGAATAGATTTGGAGAGATTCAGAAAGATTCAATGATTTGGATATAGACACAGCTTTAAATATTTTTTCTACATACCTCTAGGTAGCAGGCGTCTCATGAATGTTGTGATGGTGGGGTGGATGGAGCATCCCACAGGACCATGGGGTGCTCCCCAGTGTGTTTGGCAGCAGACCTGGAAAGCAGACCAGAAACACTTCTGGTCTACTTCCGGGTCTGCTGGGGAGCACGCTGTGGGGCCTCCCCACCCCCCTCCGGCTTGGCGACTGGTGCCTCCTGGGTCTGGGAGGGCACCCAGGGTCCCCCCGTGGCTGATCGCCGAGCTAGGGAGGAGCGCAGGGGGAGCCCCCACATGCTTGGCAGCGGGTCTAGAAGCATTGCCGAACATGTGGGGGACCCCCCCCCATGCTCCTGTGGGATGCTCCATCTGCTCCAGCATTGCAGTGTTCACAAGCCGTGCCTAGTACCTTGAGGTATGTAGAAAAAATATTTAAAGCTGTGTCCGTGGCCGAATCGCTGGTTCTCCAAATCAGCATCGAATCTTCAGTTTTGAATTTGGCCAAATTGAATCAGGGACAGTGATCTGAATCAACAAATCGAATCACTGTCTCTGATTCAGGCTGAATCTGAATCGAATATGGCCTGTTGATAGCACATGTTGCATTTTTCATGACTGAAGGAAAGATATATATAACACATGCAGTAGAAGAACTTTGATAACTTTTTAGGTGTTAAGATACTACTTGGACCCACGAATTGTGGTCTGAATATCACTGCCTAAGATACATAGAGGATGGATAGAATAATTTGCCTACCCCTTACTTAAACAATTCTCAAACACTTATGTCCACTTTATGTTTTCTTCTTCAACATGCTTGTACAGAAGCAAGATTTGTGAGACAAGCTGATATCTTTCTTGGACCAACTTATAAAGGCAGGAGAGGTATCAGACAAGTTTTTGGACATCATTCCTCCATCATCAGGTTTGGGAAAGAAGTAGGGTCCAAGCTACAGTACCATTCTGAGGGTGTTTGATGTCTGAAAGCTTGCCTGAAATCTGTTCCAAATATGCATGTTGGTCCAATTAAGATATTAAATCACCATGCTTCTTTGCTATCCCAGCCAAGATGACAAGACAATATGTTTCAAAGCAGCTGATGAAGAAATGCTGTGAGAAAAATTATTTTTTCAGGATTTTCAATGTTGCCAGAAAATGGACATTCTAGAAATTTCACAAAGGTGCTTTTGCAGGATTCCTAGCCCTATTTTTAAAGGGTACAAGCAGAAATCGTTCAGATAGTATAAATAAACATCTTAATTCTGGGTTGATGAATCCACTTTTGACATGGAGCATGGTGATGATTCTATTATGAAAACTTAGACTGAAATATTTAACTAGGCAGGTACCACCTTGCTACTTACTGCCATCCTGGGAAAAGTATTCTCTGATCAACTGGCTTCCTCTCTTTTTTCTTCCAGGCACTTAGCTATTTGTCTACATTGTCTGCCGCAACTGGTTTCTCTTTTTTTTTTCTCCAGAGACCACCTGCCTTCCTGCCTCAACTAAGCCCAGACTTTCCATTTATTTTTACTGAAAGTGCTTTCCTGACAGTCTATCGAAAGTCTTTGGGATGGGAGTCTGAACTCCTTCACACGTCATGTGGTTCTTTACACTTGGGCAAATAGACTCAGCAGGATGACCCTTCTGACTAGGTACCATTACTTGCTTATTGTAGGTGACAGCCACAAACCAACCTTTGTTCATTTGTGGGAGACCACCTAGGATGCCTTGTGATCTATTGTGATCATTTTAGGTGTTGAGGCTTTTCATTTTGGAGAGCCGCATGCCATAATGAACGTAAAGAAGTTGGTGGTGTGTGCGTGGAGCTTTTCCAAAGGTTTGCATCCGTTGGTTAATACCTTTTAAAGCCAAATATTTCCAGTGGTTTTGAAATACATTTCAGCACATTCTCCTATTCCTATATAACCCCAATTCCCCATCTCACTGCACCATTTTAGATGATTAAACAGTATTTTATCACATTTAATACATTTTACAATATTCACTTGGCATTACGTTTTAACTTAAAGGTAGGGCTAGCTGAATATTTTCCATTGACAATTTTTTGACAGATCATTGTTTTTTTTACGGAATAATTTTTGCTCACCTGGCAGAAAATACTTGCTTTTGACAGAAATTTGTGATTATTTGTTTACCCAAAGAACTGAATAGCAGAACAAAAATATTTCACACAGAACCAACTGGAGTGCCAGATTAGGTAATTCCTCCAGGCAACGGTGCAGAGGCTGTGCACCATTAGGGACACAGAACAGGAACTGGATGCCTACTTCCAGGCTCTCTAGCAAAAGAACAAAGTGGAAGAGGTAAGGATGGTTGGCAAAGCCAGGGCAGAAACAAAGAACTACCACAAAGTCCAGCCAGGGGTTGCCTGGATGAAGGTAGTCTCTGACCCAAGGACGCACTGCACCAGGGTTACCATTGCCCTGGAGCTGTGCAACTGGTTCGAACCCCTTACATCAGCAGAGCCAATCAAGTCGCTGGCTCCAGCATGTGAGGATGCAGGGCCTTCAGCATCCACACCCAGGAGAAGGCACAGAGTAATCGTGGTAGGTGACTCCTTCTTGAAGGGGACAAAGGGAGCAATCTGTCACCCTTACCCCTTAGCCCGTGAGGTCTTCTGCCTCCTGGGGGCTCGTGTCCAGGATGTAACTGAGGGGATCCCCAAACTCATCTGGCCCACAGACCACCACCCCATGCTACTCATCTATATGGGCACAAATGACACATCTTAGAACAGTCCTGGCCAAGTCATAGGTGACTACAGGGTTCTGGGAGCAGGGCTCAAGGGTCTGGGGGTAGTTTTTTCCTCAATCCTCCTAGTCATGGGTTGCAGACCTCGAAGGGAGAGATCAACAGAAGACTTCAGCAATGGTGACATTGCGAGGGGTTTAGCTTCTTTGACCATGGTCCACACTTCAGGGAGAGAGGCAGCAGCTTGTTGGGGAGGGATGGCCTCTACCTGACCCTGACATGAATGAAGCTCTTCTCAGCCAGGATGGCTGACCTACTTGACAGGGCTTTAAACTAGGATTGCCAAGGGATGGGTGGTCAGTAAACAGTTCTAGTCCAGGTCACAGCAAGCACAGTACTAACAGGTTAGGTAGTCCAAGGGAACCCAGTCTGAAAACAGCTCAAGGAAAGGTCACATCCCAGAGCACAGGGAAGCCCAGGGCTTCCCCTGGCAGGCTCAGCTGCCCGTACACAAACACCAGGAGTTTGGGAAACAAGCATGAGGAACTCGCCGTCCTCCTGAGTGACAATGATTATGATCCCGTAGGGATAACGGAGACCTGGTAGGACTCCACCTACGACTGCTCCATAGGTATAGAAGGCTATACCTTGTACAGGAGAGACCGTGTTGGGAAGAGGGGTGGGGATGTAGCTCTCTACATGAAGGAGCAGTACACTTCCCTTCAAACTGAGTTTAACAACCCAGGAGGGTGTCTTGAGACCCTTTGGGTTAAAATACGGGAGGTGCATGGGGAAGGGGATATAACTGTAATAGTCTATTACAGACCTCACAGCTAAGATGAAGAGCTGGATCAAGAGTTCACTGAGACTGTGTGCTCCCGATGCTTAATCATCATGGGGGACTTCAAACTCCCCGACATTTTGTGGGAAGAGCGCATGGCCAAATCTGACCATTCGTGTAGCTTCCTCGCTTGCATTGATGAGCTCTATCTAATGCAAGAGGTCTACGGGCTGACTAGGGGAGAGGCACTGCTGGATCTGGTTCTGGTGAAAAGGGATGATCTGGTGAGCAACCTGAGGATCGAGGGGAAGCTCGGTGACAGTGACCATGAACTGATTACTTTCTCTGTCCAATGCAAGGCGGGCAAATGTCTCAGCAAGACAGAAATCCTCAACTTTGGGAAGGCTGACTTTCAAAAACTCCAGAGAGTGGTCAGCCAGGCACTAAGAGACTATGTCCACTTAGAAAGGGGAGTCCATGAGGAATGCTTGTTCCTTGAAAGCACAATCCTCTAAGCACAATGAAGGTCCATTCTGTCCCACAGGAAATGCAGTTAGCAGGCTGGGGATTCCCTTTGGCTCAATAGAGAACTTTTGAACCTCCTGCAACTAAAAAAAGAAGCTTACACCAGATGGAAAATGAGAATTGTTACCAAGGAGAACTTCACAGCATTAGCCTGCACCTGTAGAGAGTGGACCAGAAAAGTCAAGGCAGAAACTGAACTCAGGCTAGCCACAGGAATCCAGGACAACAAAAAGTCCTTCTTCAGATATGTTGGAAGTCAGAGAAAAAAAAAAGGCAACATTAAACCCCTGCTAAACCAAATGGGGCAGTTGACGCCTGATGCTCAGGAAAAGACCAATCTCCTAAATGATTACTTTGCATTGGTCTTCCACCCATCCCAAGGGGTCACCCTGTCAGATAGGATGCAAAACATCCAGGGGGTAGGAGATGGGTCCACAATTGATGTAGAGCAAGTAAGGGAACACCTTGAGAGGCTCAACATCCACAAGTCTGCGGGCCCGGACAGAATGCACCCAAGAGTCTTGAAGGAGTTGGCGGACATAATAGCATGCCGTATGTTGAAGATATTTGAGAACTTGTAGCACTCAGAAGAGGTATGAGAGGGCTGGAAAAGAGCCAACATGGTCCCAATCTTCAAGAAAGGAAGGAGGGAAGACTCAGGGAATTACAGACCAATCAGTCTGACATCCATTCCTGGAAAGATCCTGAAGAAAATTATCAAGGGTTCCATCAGCAGTAGGCTAATGGAAGGCAACTTTCTGAATGCTAGCCAACATGGCTTTGTTGCTGGAGGGTCCTGCCTGACCAACCTCATCTCCTTCTATGACCAGGTGATGCATTGCCTGGACAAAGGAGATGAGTTTGATGTCCTTTATCTGGATTTTAAGAAGGGCTTTGACTTGGTTTCCCACAATGTCCTCATGGCTAGGCTGGAGAATTGTGGCCTTCATCATCTCATAGTCCGATGGCTGGGGAACTGGCTCTGGGGTCAGACCCAAAGAGTATTAGTGGATGGGAGCAAATCAAGGTGACCAGTGATATCCCTCAGGGCTCAGTGCTCAGGCCAATACTCTTCAACATCTTCATAAATAATCTGGATTTAGGCATCAAGTGTAGACCGGCAAAGTTTGCAGACAACACTAAACTATGGGGGAAAGCGGTCACGTTGGAAGATAGGCTGAGGATACAGCTTGACCTGGACAGGCCCACAAGGTAGGCAAATGAAAACCTGATGGCATTTAATGCAGAGAAGTGCAGGGTGCTCCACCGTGGGAGGAAGAACCAGCATCATATTTATAGGCTCGACATTGCTATACTTGCTAGCACCATGACTGAAAGAGACTTGGGGGTCCTGATTGACCACAAGATGAACATGAGCCACCAATGTGATGCCATAGCTAGCAAAACAAACCAAATGTTGGCATGCATCCACGGATGCATTTCAAGCAAAAGCAGGAACATCATCCTTCCACTCTACTTGGCCTTAGTGAGGCCTCAGTTACAGTACTGCATCCAGTTTTGGGCCCCCCACTTCAGGAGGGACGTGGATAAGCTTGAGAGAGTCCAAAGGACAGCCATCGGCATGATCAAAGGCCAAGAGAGCTAGCCTTATGAGGAGAGGCTGAGGGACATAGGGCTCTTCAGTCTGGAGAAGAGAAGGCTCAGGGAGGTCTTAGTGGCAGCCTATAAGTATATTAAGCGGGTGCACCAGGATCTGGGAGAACAGTTGTTCACCAGGGCTCTCCAAGGGATAACAAGGTGTAATGGCCACAAACTTCTGGAAAGCATACTTAGACTTGACATAAGGAAGAACTCCTTTACAGTCCGAGTCATGAACACCATGTACCCCAGGAGGCTGGAGTGGGGGGCACGGCAAGCTCCCACAGGTGGTGGTGTTGCTGTTGGTGGTGGGAGCATGGTGGTGACAAGTGGGGAGCTCCTGCAGGTGACTGTGGCACTGTCGGCGGTGGGGGGGTGGGGTGGCAACCACTCACAGAGAACATTTTTACAAATCCCCAGGGCTGTTCCTAGGGGGAGTGAATCGGGGTAATTGCCCTGGGTCCAATGCTTTGGGGGGGCCCCACAGACAGTGCCATACAGACCCCACCACAGCCCCACTGCCGCCGCCAGCTTCTGCAGGTGATCGCCACTCTCCCTCCCCCCTTCCCCTGGCTGCTGCTGCCGGCTTCTGCAGGCAGTCCCCACCCCCACCTCCCGGCCCCACACAGGCTGATATGCCCCGGCCCCCCAGGCCCCGCACACCCCTAGGGATGGCTCTGGAAATACCATATACCCAAACGTGGGTTAACCGAACAATAATAAATTAAACAGTGCCTGAAGGAAAGTCAGACTAAGCTCTTAATTTCATCTCAGTTCTGCTACAGGAAGCAAATTATGCTTCAACAAGCAGTTTCTAAAGTTTACTATAGTCACTTCTGGGAAGGAAGCAGTGAGCTGTAGTGGACAGTGAACTGGATTTTGACTTGTAGATGAAGATGAAGGTTCTCTTCCCAGCTATGCTACTGGCCAACTGGGTGAAACTGGGCCAGTCATTTCATCACTTTCTGCCTCAGTTTTCCCATGAGGATAATGAGATTATCTTTGTAAAGCATTAGCTAAGGGCTGAGTACTATGGTGGGAGAAGACTAGGACCTGACAAGGTGTACCATTTTCAGGAAAATATAGCTTCAGCTGGTGGTCATGGAAAAGAAAGATATCACACTCACTTGTATCACAAGCATGAGTGACTTGCCATGTTTCCCTAAGCATTACAGACTCGAGACCTGTGTCCCTTAGGTGCTTTCAGAAACATTTACCATGGCTTCTCACTCTATTACCATAACATTCAAAGCTCAGGGTTCCATTGTGCACACATAGCAAGAGACATTCCTTCTCCTTAAAGACCTTACAGTCTAAATAGGCAAGGCTGACTAAAGACAGAAGGTGAGGAAATTAAACCCCAAGAAAATGAGCATCAAGATGTCCTCAGTGTCACACAGGGATCCTGTGAGAAACCCAGAACCTGGATCCAGATCTTCTGGTTTTCAGTCCTGTATCTTACCCACAAAGCTTTGCATTCTAGCTACAGTTCTTATCTGGCCCCTCCACTGTCTTAGCACCTCAGAACCTTTACATGGATTTACCTGCAAGCCACCCCTATGAACCAGGGACTCTTGCTTCCTCTTTTTACAGGTGGAGAACTCAAGCACAGAGAAAAGAACACTTCTCTCCATTGTAATGACTTTAACAGCACCACTATGCCAGTACCGTCCCATAGTGGAGACCCAGTATGTGGGGATTCTTTTGCTGGCATAGCTATACCATTTTCTGAAACAATATTAACAGTACTTAAGTCTACTTAACAGGTTTAACCAGCATAGCTGTGTCCTTGTGAGGAGTATTTTTATTTGCCTAGCTGATATAGCTAATAGGGGCGTGTGAAGTGAGCCCTATTCGATTCAGATTCGGGCTGAATCAGGGGCAGTGATTCAATTTGTTGATTCGGATCACTGCCCCTGAATCAATTCAGCTGAATCTGAATCTGAAGATTTGATGCTGATTTGGAGAATCAACGATTCAGACACAGACACAGCTTTAAAAGTTTATTCTACATACCTTGAGGTAGCAGGCACAGCTCATGATCACTGCGATGCTGGGACACACGGAGTGTCCCACAGGAGTGCGGGGGGGCACCAGTACTTCTGGTCCTCTTCTGGGTCCACTGCTGAGTGTGCCAGGGTCCCCCCCAATGCTCCCCCAGCTCGGTGATTGGCCCCAGGGGGACCCTGGGTGCTGAAGGCACGTGCTCAATGCTGCTTTTTTCTGGCATGGTGTTAAAAAAAAAACAAATTAGCAGCATGGTGAATGCCTGCATGTGTGCTGCATGTGATTTGCAGCATTGCAGACAGGTCTGTGGTGCTGCAAACTGCATATGCATGCTCATCTGAATGCACTCAATGAATGTTAGGTGCCTGAGTGCCTTTGGAAATCCTACTACTGTATGTGACTATTTGCTTCTTTAGGTTTCTAGGTGCTTTCAAAATATGACTTGGGGTCCAGATTTTTTAAACGTATTTAGATGTTTACCTCCCATTGCTCTGTTCTATTTCACTTCAAACTAGAACATGGGTGTTTCTGAAAAGTTATAGTCAAACACTCAGCTGCAATACATAAACCCCAACTGAAATTTTCAAAGCTGCCACAGGGAATATGAGCACCTTATTCCAATTAATATTATTTGAAATTGGGGGAGACAAAGCAGTCTGAAGTTCTTCCAAAAATTAGGGACTGTGTCATTGCTGTCTTATTTTAAAATCCTAGTGAAGGTGAGATGCAGGAAGTTGTCCTTGCATTTTACCTAGGCAAGATCAGTATTGCCTCATATTGCAGTAAAACTATTACCTTACGTTGATTAGGTTTTCATAGTTGGATAGCCAGTCCACATTAGTTACCTCATTTTAAAAACTGACCTTTATTGGCAGTGAAAACAAAGCCAAAGGATATGGTGCTGCATAGACTTTACCTTGGCCTACTGAGGTATGGAATAATTACAAAACTGCCTTGTTTTCACTAGGATTTTATATACCACACCCAAAATCAAGCATTTGATATACTCTGCTGCTGTGGCAGGGTTCTGGTGGCTTCTGAAACAATGAAGACACTGAGGGCCAAAGTAGTTGAAAGGGATATTACTCTATCCTTGCATACTGCAGTATGGATTAACTGTAAGCTGCATTGTGCTACTAGGCCCAGCTCTGAAAAGAGGCAGCGCATTAACTGCCCTGTTCCTTAGGCCCCTGACACACATTCATTTAAAGGCACTATGGGATTTGAGTACTGACCCCAACAATCGCACCTCTTGCCATGCCACACTAACATGGCAGAAGACATGATTTGAGAATCAGGGATCATATCCGAAATCATGCCCTTTCTATTTTGCAGTGCAGGAAGAGCCCAGGATCATGAACCCAGCCACACCCTGCATGAGCAAATTGAAAGTTGGGTGCCTGCAACCTGGTGTGACCTGGTGTGGTCCCAAAACAAGTGCTAACAATCAGCTGATTGTCAGTCCTGGGTGGCCCTCTGGAGACCCTGGGCTGTCCTGGGACTGGGGCAAACAATTAGCTCATTGTCAGCACTGACTCTGGGGTAGCTCCAGACATGCCACACATTCAGTTTAATTTGCCATACAAAGCAGCCATAAAATGTTCTATGTTTATATTATATTTATACAATATAAGAGGGGCCCTTAGATGCTCTTCAGAGTTACAATTCTTTTCCATGCTCCAAGGGTGTAGCCATTTACTATGGTTCTGTACTACTAATCTATTGCCACTGCTCCCACACATCTCCCTCTCCATGCAGCATGGCAGCTGCAAAGACCTGAATAAGGATGAAAGTGCATAGTGGTAGTTCTTTCTCATGCAGGTGCACAGTCCACATCACTCTTTAGCCCCTTGCTATTGAAAGCAGGCAGAATGAGTTCATGTCTTCAGCTAGTTTTAATGATAAGCCTGGGGGGGAGGGGGTGGCTGTTGTTGTTTCAGCAGGGTTCCTTGCCAATTCTTATTGACACTCGATGCACATCAGCATCTTGAATTCCTCTTCAATGTGCGTTAGTTTGCGCGGGTGGGGGTGCTAAGGAGTGGCGGGAGAATGGAGAGGCACTGTTCTACCTACTACTTTAAGGCAGAGATTGTAGCAGCTCCCAATTTTTTGGTACCCTATCACCTTATTCCAGGGCTTGTGACTCAACTTCTCATCTGAAGTTATCTGGAGTAATGAATTGAGTGCAGGGCTCCCACCTCTGCTTGTAAGGGCTGAGACCATTTGGGGTCATGAATCCTAGTTTGTGAACCACTGCCATAGAGTCTAAGGTTGGCATGTTGCATAATACCCGCCAAACAAATTGTTATGAGGACAGGCTTCTGGCTTGATATATATTCCCACTTCCCCCCAAATATTTGATAGGAACCTCCTTCTGCATCTAGGACCTGCACTTAAATTTTAGAAGCAGTTCTGTGTTTGGTCAAAGCCAACACACATCTGGCATGCACCTGAAGAAACCTGAAAACTTTATTTTCCAGAATCATGTAAAATCTGCACCTTGCCTCCAGCCTATTAAATGCATAGCAACATCACCAACAACCACACAAGTATTTTTCTTATGAATTGGGTGGATTCCAACCGGGACTGTAGAAGGAACAGACAAGGAAACTGCTTCCTTGTTACTGTTTTGCTTGTCATTGAGGAGCCACCTCTCTCAATGGGCTACCATCAATGAAGAAGTCCAGTACCGGGTAAACTGCACCAGTGCCGCATTCTTCAAGCTGCAACAACATGTCTTTAAAAATAGAGACCTTCAGAAGTTGACAAAAGTCCTGGTTTACAAGTCTGTCGTGCTGACTACCCTTCTCTACTGCAGTGAAACCTGGACTGTCTACCAATACCACATTAAGACCCTCGAGAGCTTTCTCCAGTGGTGCTTCTGTCAAATCCTGGGGATCAAATGGGAGGACCACCAGACCAGTGCGAGCATCCTCCATGAAGCTGTGTCCACCAGTATCAAAGCCTTGCTTTTGAGAAATCAACTCCGATGGATGGGCCACTGTGTCTGGATGTTTGAGAATTGCCTCCCTTGCCAGATTCTCTTTTCTCAGCTCTCTGTTGGCCAATGCTCAAAGGGTGGCCAAAGGAAATGGTACAAAAACACACTCAGGGTCGCCCTCAAGCATGGAGGCATTGACACCACTGGCTGGGAGGAGCAGGCTGCTGACTGTTTGGTGTGGCACCACCTGGTCCACCAAAGCACGCACCACTTCAAGGCCCAACAACTTGATACCAAGGCAGAATGGCAGCGGCTGAGGAAAGAGGAGACCAACCCAGGGCTGCAAATCCCACTTCCACATGCTACAACATACCACCATTGCTGAAGTATATGTGTATCCAGAATCAGGCTCCACAGTCACCTGAGGACCCATCAAACCTGACAGACGTCATCCTTGACTCCAAGGGACTGCCGCTGCTGCCAACTGTTTTGCTTATCATTGAGGAGAACTGTTGAGCTGGAACTTTGCTACAAAGAACAATCCACACTTGCCTAGCCAATCTCCATGCAATCTATTTTAATAGCTTATGCCACCATCCATCACCACAGTATCTCCGCTCTTTCTATGTAAAAGAGTGAAGTCCTTAGTTGACTTCTCAGAGTCTCCAGTAATTCTTGTTTTATTTGGGGTTTGTTTGTTGGGGGGAGGGAAAAACGTTCTATTTAGGATAATGATGTGTTTGTTTTCTTTTTATTTATTAGTTTTTCCTTTGATTTTTGGGGGCCTGTTTTTCTTTCTGGTTGGTTGGTGCTCTTTTGCGGGGGAGGTTGTTTGTTGGGGATTTTGGAGTAACCTGGTATTGTGATGTCTACTCATCATTGGTTCCATTCTCCTCTCAGCTGTCTAGTCTGGTGGGCATTGAGCCTGGAAATACAGAAGGGGAAGAAGAGAGAACGAGAGGAGCATTCCAAGGGCTAGATTATGGTGTTACTATGATTAATGGGCAGTGAGCATGTCTACAGGTGTGATTAATGTGCATGAATAAATTCCGGTGCTTATTGCACGAGAGTTTTTTGCTCCTGGGCACTCCATCTGAACGTGTCCTGGGGAGCAAAAAGCTTCAGAGCTTATTGCTCTGGAGTTTATTCATGTGCAGCACATGGAGCATGGTCAGAGTAGCCTGGGCTGGCAAGGGACCTTGGGGGTCAGCTTTCCAGTCCAGAGCTGCTCCAACTGGGTTCCACATGCTGCGGAGGGGCTGGCTGGAGCACAGGGGGATTTCTTGGGGAGCTCCCCTAAGGTGGGGGGCTCCATTCCACCCTCACCACCCTCCAGTGCAGGCTGGGCAAACCCCAGCTCAAGCTCCCTCTCCATCCTTCTGCCCACTCCCATCCTGAAGAAAGCACTGGAGCTGGGGGTGATGGGGTGTGGAGAGAGGCTGTAGACATGCAGCCAGCTCTGAAGTGGAGTTTGATCCCCTCCCTTCCCTGCCACCCAACAGAGAACTTCTTTTGAGTGGGTGGGGATTGCTATAACTTAGGATGCTTTCTGTAAAGCACCACAACTTACAGTGGGGAGCTGCATGTCTGTCAGCACCCGTATTTACAAGTATTACCCTTCTGTGGAGTTTACATTTCATGCACCCTAACAGGGGGACATGTGGAGACACCAAGATGTTTACTGCACAGTTAATTAGTCAACTGCACAGTAAACATCTCACCCAGAGAGGACTTGGCTGCATTAGGAGAAAAGGGTAATAGATCC
Source organism: Alligator sinensis (assembly GCF_000455745.1). Classification (NCBI taxonomy): domain Eukaryota; kingdom Metazoa; phylum Chordata; order Crocodylia; family Alligatoridae; genus Alligator; species Alligator sinensis. Next base: position 2,794,407 of record NW_005841836.1, read on the forward strand.
CCTGTGCGTGTTACCCATCATAGGATTACCTGTTTAAAGAGAAGAGCATCCTTCACAGGGCAGCCATGTCCTGGTCTGAAGAAGAATGAAGGTGGGAAGGGAGAGGAACTGGTTGGAAGTTGGCAATGGTAGGTGTTGCCTTGGGGCAATGCACTGAAACCAGGTATGCGCTTGGCATGGGATACCTCCACCCCCAGAGTGAGGAAGAAACCAAGGTGGACTTAACATCAAGGAGTGTCACTAGTTGTCTCTTAGACATCAGTTGCTGTGTGTGTCCTGGCTTTTCGGTTTACAGCAGATCTTTGAATGCAGTACTGTGTTAGTTGGCTAATGTTAAAAATGTGGCACCACTGTGCATGAATTTAAAATTTCCTTCAGATAAAAAACACATGAAAATAAACCCCAGGGCAAGAAAAAAAATCAAAAAAAAAATCTAGTAAGTCCTTTTTTTTATTAATATAACTTTTCTCCCTATAGTGCCAGAACCCTGCATATACATACTATGTTAGTACTAACACCAATTAGATGCTTGTCAAGTAGTTGGTGATTCATGGGCTCTGCATTGGCTTAAAAATAAAGTAAGAAGTCCCTATACTCTAAAGACAAATAGAAATAAACAAGCATTAAGTATCCCAAAGAGGTAACAGTGCAATTCCACTTAAACAGGATGTACTGTTGCTTTGGCTGGTCTTGCTGCCCTCCATTAGGCCAGGGCTCCACTGAAGCCAGGCTGTAGAAATAAAGCTAACTCCCACAGCTGTTGGATGGGGCCTTGCAGCGAATGAACTTAACTCAGGCCCCACTCACCTGGCTAAAATCTTTCAAAATGTTAACTAAATTGTTTAACAAACGGGCTTGTGTGTCCCTTTTCTCAGTTGGCTCTAATTGTCATAGTTAGCAGGCTCTGCTGATTGCCGGTCCTTCATCATATGAGTACTTCATTAACGCATTTCCCCTTACAACTTGTTTGCTATGAATCAGAGATGCACAATTATTCCCATTGTACAGAGGAAGAAACTGAGTCACAGAAACTAAAACTGAAGGGTTTTTTTAAAAGCAACTTATGTGCCTAAAACTGAAGAGTTGTTGAAGCCCAGAATCCTAATCTTCATGGATTTTTAATAGGGGTAATGGACCAGACTTTCAAAGGCACTTAAGACATAATTCCCTGAATCTGAGTCCATACTTCTGAAAACATCAATAGGCATATGACAGCATCTTTAGGGAGCACAAGACTGATAAAAAAACTGGGTCTGGGTGACATCCCCGAAATCATTCTGGTAGTCTTGTGTTGCTGCAGCAATGTGAATCCAAGTCTCACTTCCCCTGTATTACTGTTCTGCCTATTGGACCATCCTTCCACTGGTTTCCTTGTTACATGATTGTGAATGATACCTCATTAGTGTTCAGTGATAAGTTCCGCATGGAAACACACCCCACTTTGTTTTCCTCTCAATCTGAGAGTTCCCCTCAAGCAAAAAAAAACACATGTCCACAGAAGAAGTCTCAGAATAGTGTATCTCCATTTCTACAAGAAACAGCCATAGCAAAAAGCAGAAGAACAGAAGTATCTCAGTGAAGCAAGCAGGGCTGATTATAGTTGATTTTTCATACATTATGTGCTGGTTGCTTCTTCATGACAGCAAAACTAGGGGTTTTGTTACTAATGCCAGAAGAATGAAATTTATCTTTGATGTGTGAATGAAATATACCAACGCCTTTCCATTAGACATCATAGTTAAGCCACAAGATATTTTCAGCTGCTCCCAGCCCAGTCCCTTTTTTCTTTTAGTAAATGAAGGATCATCTACAATTGCTGCCTATTGGAGGGGGGAAAGTCCCCAGAACCTTATTTCAAATAAAAAGAAAATATGATATTGAGTTTTGCACTAATATTATTGTAATATTCTTTTTTTACAAGCACCTTTAAAGTTCATCTTTAGGGTTATGATATTGAAACCATTGCAAAGGAATTGTTTGTAGGGATTATTTGACTTTTTATTAAAAAAATCAAAACCAGGTGGTTCCTCATTCTCTGCACTTAAGTTTTTAATAAACAGTAAAAATTCTGGCACATCACCGATTCTCTTTTCATTTTCATTCTTTCTTTGGCCAACGATGTGGCACATCTTTTTCCCCTTTGTATGTGAGCATAGAGTTCAGCCACAAAACATACGCACTGCTTAGAAGTACAGAGAATCACCTAAGATCATCCTTTTAGGATTCGTATGCAGAAGGGTATCTTTACATATACAGCTCCCTCTTTTCCATCCAGGGGGGAAGAAAGTATTATCTCCTTTTCCTTATTATGATAATGCAACCTCTATGCTCCCAAAGGGATCGAGGCCTCACTGTATTAGGAGTTGTGTTTGCACAGATTAAGAGGCAAAGTGTTTACAATCCAAACAGAAGACAGGTAAAGGCACCATGATTATCATTCTTGTTTTATGGCTGGGAAACTGAGGTACTAAGATATTATGGGCATATCTACGCTGCTTTCTGTGTTGTGCATAAGAGTGTGCCATGAAGCACTGTGTATGCCAGCTCCTGAAAAAAGGGCAATGTAGGTGTAATAATATGGTCCTCAGGACACACTAAGCATCAGTCTTTGGTTTGCTGTCTCATGCATCTCTTTTCCAGGAGCTGGCACACTCAGAGTGAGCAAAACTGGAGGGGGATGCCACATAGCAGAGCTCCTGGACACAGCATGGAGATGATGTATGTGTGTGCTAAGGGACTTGTCTCAGAGCCTCTTGCCAGAAATTGAACTGAGATCTCTTGAGCTCCTGTGCCATACATTAATCACCAAATCATCTCTTTCCCCCTTGCCCTACCTGGTGTCTTGATGGGCTCCTATACACATGCATCAAGGCTGCTCTGACACACTATAATTACAGAGCGTCAGAGAAGACTCAGTTAATTGAATCTGCTGGAGCATGGTAATTACGATGTTCCAGCAGAGTCCAGCATCACATGTATCAGCGTCCCTGCCCTGAAAAATGGTGGTGCTTTAGCTAAAGCTTGTTCAATGAGCTTTCGTTAAAGCGTCTTTGCTGCCATTTTTCAGTGCAGGCATGCTGATATACGTGATGTGCCGGGCTCTTTAATTTGAGTGGCTCTTGGAGCTGCCCACCTTCCCCACCCCCCACCCCCTCCTGGAGCACTTTTATAAATACCCATTTAGAGCAGCATGCATACAGATAGAGCTTTTCAGCGTTTAAGAGAATGGGGGATAGAAGAAGAGGTGGAACCAGAGAGGGGCCACTTTCCTAGCATTGTTGTTTTCAGAGCTTCAGTTTCTCCGTGTGGTAGTCCATCATGTTGGATATAGGTCAGGTAGGAACTGAATTCTTTCTCTATCTGAAGGCCTGGTTACACTGTAATTTTAGGCGGCTCCTGGACCTTTAATCCCAGAATTGTCTGTACCTTAGCACCTTAAAGTGGTTTTAAGCACTTGTTGTGCAGCTCAAAGTTATGCTACTTCAGGGGAGGATTATCTCTGATCTGCACTACCCAGTTCCTGTTCCATTAAGGGGTGGCTCCTCCCCACAGATGTGTCACCTAAGTTAAAGTCTTCCAATATCCCAGGATCTCTCACACCCCTGCCCATAGAGCAGGGATGCCTGTCCTGATTCACCAACCCTCCAGTGGCAATGCACAATTACAGCTCCTAGTCCTGCCCCTGCTCACCAGGCCTCTAATGGCAAGTCATAGCTTTGCAGGTGGGGAACAATCAGAGACCAATAAGGGTCTTTCTAGTCTAAGGGTGTGACTGCTCCAAATTCCAAGCTAGCACTAACATGGATCAGCATTTGAGCAACTCACAGCATAAACCAAATGGGTTTATGGCAGTGGCACTGTAGGGTCCTTCAGAATGTCTCCTTACTTCCAAATGAGAGGCTCTCTAGTCTGTGGACTCTTAGGAACTATAACATTGGAAATAATCGGGGCCTCCAAACTGTTTAGACCTCTTCCTGTTCCCAAGATTCAGCTAATAGATGAGGCTGCCATGTAAACTCAGTGAAGTAAACTTCCCAGAACGTTCCTGTCCCTTTGCCCCTGTCCTGAAGGATATTCTGCAAGTGGGAGAGCTTTGGCCCAAAGCCATTCTCTTAATACCACACATGGAAATGGATCTACAAAAGGGGATGGTTTTGGTTTTATGCTAGTATTGTTTCATTCCACTGTGTTTTACT